>NC_090931.1:119211059-119531309 GCF_040938575.1 Ambystoma mexicanum | reverse complement strand
TGCCAAATGACATGGGTGCCCCTGACTGCACCCACGTGGAGTAGGTGGACCTGCATGGCATGCAGGTGGCGGATCACAACTGCAAGCAATACCACTCCACCAACGTGCAGACGGAATGCAACGCAAGCAAGAACATCACACATAGGTGGGCCCGACATCCAGGAACAACTCATGACTCAATGGGCCAGCTGAACTCCACGCTACCGTGCCGAATGGGGTGATATGCAGGATGACGTGCCTGGCTGCTTGGTGAGTCATCTGACTGTGTCATGCCAGTGCATAGGTGCCATGAGGTGGGTGCCTGCATAAACAAACTGGGTCGAAATGGTGAAGCCAATGCACGATGTTCACCCCACCAATCACTGTGTCACAGAACCAGTGTAACGGCATATGAGTACAGATTCCCACATCAATGGAGTAAAGCACACACCAAACACAACATAACCAACATCTGACAAGGCCAAATCCCACAACACATGCACCACTCATTGGCAGCCCTCACAACCGTAAGGGCATATAGGAAGACACACTGCATATGCAGAATGTGGCTGCCTCCAGCATGTCACCACACTGGATAGTCATCCCTGGGAGTGGATTGAACTGAGGGCAGCAGGGATACCACACCACATCACCGGTTCGGCACACCCATAGGAGTGGTGGAATTCACCATAGTATGGATCAGAGCAGTATGATGAATATGAGCCACTGACTACAGCCAACACACCCAACTACGGATTCACACAGTACACAGAACTTCATGGATCTAACATCAAGACTGCTTCATGCATTAACGAAGCACGTACCACGAGATGTGCGTGCCATTGTTCATAGACCATCTCGTAGACGCGCCCCCCCTACAGCATTCCATTGCTCAGGACACATATTGGGGACATGAATGGGCTAAATGCATCCATGGACATGTGCGTATGGGCATCAATGACCTGCTGCCATGTCAGACAAGTTCAGTTCTCCACCATGGCAGTCCAAACACTTACCTTAATTGGCTAGACATGCAGGTGTTGGTGGCTGTCCCTTGACACCATGGTACGGGACCCCTTTCAGAAACCCACAGAACAGGCCCAAGGAGGCCTACAATACTGGCCATACCCGTGCATGCGTGGAGATGAAGCAGCCACCTGGCTTGCATAAGGCACATATGAGTTGCCGAAGCTGGACTGGTGGGGGACCCATCTACTGCAATGTGGTGGCCAAGACCCCCATGTCATGTGTAAAGCTGAACAAAATGTGCATACCTTGGAATGTGGCTCTGTCTTCTCACATGGGACTGCTAGCACCAGATGAAGATGGAGTGACGGAGGAGGAGGAAGGGGCAAGACAGCATCATGAGGCGGTGCACGGGAGGGGCATGTCATGTGGCAAACATTGATTGGACATAAAAACCAAAACACAAGTCAGCAGAGGGCGGAATTACATGGGCACACATGGCACTGGGTGTGTGTATACTTGTAGACCATGCACTGTCAGACGTCAGAATGCACATGCTCAATGATGAATGTCCACGCAGGTTAAACTTTGCAACTCCAACGGTGTATTGAAAATTTAAATGGATGGTTGTGAACATTCCCTCCACCCCCACACTCCTCCCCCCCAAATCCACAACAAACCCTCACTCCCCACCCACCTCCCCCCCAAATCCACAACAAACCCTCACTCCCCACCCACCTCCCCCCCAACTCCACAACAAACCCTCAGCCACCACCCACCTCCCCCCAACTCCACAACAAACCCTCACCCCCCAGCCCCCTCCACCCAACTCCACAACAGTAGTCCCATGTTAACAATTAAGGCCACATGTGGCAGCAATGCCGACTAATCCATGCTCCCGGGGCCCGGGGGAGGCATGTACCGGTGCCGCATAGAACACAGAGTGCGTCGCGGTGGGCTTGCTGGGGTGGATCGACTGGATGAGGGGGTGTCCTCCTGCTGAGGCAGCTGATTGGGATGCGCAGCCTCAAGGGCATCTGCAATGCGTCCTAGGACGTCGTATAACCTGTTGGTGCTCTCTGTGACCACCTGACACATTGCCCTAAGTTCATCTAGCCACTCCACCCTGGCCTGGCAGTTGTCCTCCATGAACCCAGTGATGAGGGCAGTCAGCTGTGTCACACGAAGTGCATCCATTGATGGTGGTTCATCCCTGCAGGGGATTGGGCCTACATGCCGTGGCATGACCTGGACTGGGAACTGGGCTCGGAATCGGCGTCTCCCTGAGCATCACCATGTGCACTACAGCCAGGTGTTTCAGGCTCCCCTGAGTCACTGCACAACGCCTGGGGAACATTGCTAGGCTCCGGGGTGTGGGCCAGTGGGGTAGAAGTCCTCCTCGGATGCCCCACAGATGGACAAGGGGCTGTCCACATTCTCCAGGGGGGCCGTGGCTGCCACCTTCCCAGCAATGCTCGACTTCTCCGACCTTGGGGTGGTCATTGTGGCAGGCGCCGATGCAGGGAGGGATTGGGGTGGTGCATGCTCCATGGACCTTTGGGGAGCCGGGGTGGGTGTTTTTGTCCGGGCTGGTATGCGGCGGACCCTGCCTCTGCCCATGGAGGTGGTTGGACAGGTCGTCTCGGGCTCCCAGCTCTCATGCTCAGTGCCTTTGGGGGTAGAAGAGAGGGACGACATGAGTGATTGTTTGAGACGCTAATTACATTGATGGCTGCATTCACATTTCAGTCATTTGGGGTTTGTGGCCTTTTGGGCGTTGCAACAGCACTAGTACATATGCATGTGTATGATATGTACTCAGGTGTCGGAGTGACTCATCCTGCCCTGGTAATGTGCAGTCTGACTCGCACACTGCCGAACCTGCTGCACAGTGTGCATAATGGGATGTGCCAGTTAGTGCACTATGGTTGATGTGCGTTATGTACGTGCACTTGTCCCTTGATTTTGTGGCAGTTGGCTCTGCATTATTTGGATGGGGGGAAAGGCAGCATGACAAGGTGCCTTTGACGGCCTTTGGGGGTGTATACATCATGTAAATGCCATTGGCAGTGTTGACTTTGGACACTCTCCTCCATCGGCAGACGACGTTACCCTGCACTTCATATCGCCGATGCCCTCTATGGATTCGGTCCTGATCAATGATGCGCATGTCTCCTCCCATGGCTCCAGTCCCATTGGGGAACTTGGGCCTCCTCCGGTCTGCAGTGCCTGACTCCGGTTGGTGGAGAGGAGGCTCCGCACCCGCACCCGCAAGTCATCCCACCGCTTGCAGCAGTCTTTTGGGGTGCGGGTGGTGGTGCCTACTGCGCTCACCATTTGGGCGGTTTGTGCCCAGATGTTTTTTCTTGCAGAGTATTGCCTCTTGCCGCATGTTGGTGCTGAACACGACGTCAGCGTGCTCCGCCAAGTTGTCCACCATGGCCTGCAGTTCTTCCGGGCTGAATTGCTTCTTGCGGAGCTGGTCTGCTGCCTTCTTTGGGGCTTTTGGCACTGGTCCCAGGTGTGTAGTCCTTTCCCAAACTTCAGACTGCTCCCAAGGGTGCTGCCTGATGAGGATGGCAATGGATTGTGTTTTTAAAGATGGCCGCCGTGCTCCTTCCCGTTCCTGTGCGATGACGATATTTCCGTTTCCGTTATTTTGCGGTGACCGTAATTTACGGCACCCATAAATTACGGTCACCGTTATTTACAGATGTGCTGCTTCCGTGGCGGTGTTGTTAAGTACATCTCGCAGTATGCCGGTAGGGGGTTTTACGGGTCATTTAGCGGCATGCCGCTAGGTACTTTTCCGACATTAGCGAAAAGCTTGTGCCCGCGAGGTCGTAATAGGCCGCAATTAGCGGTCTGTCACCAGGTTGGTCTCGTACTTTCCGCCATGCCGGAAAGTACCTGAACTTACCTCCAAGCTCGGAATGAGGGCCAATGCCTAGTATGGGATGCCTAATGGAAACCCTTATTTATACATTTTTATGTCAAAAGTTTGTTTAATTCTGGATGATGTACCCTTATATAACACCCCTCTCTTTGAATTCCCCTGGTCTCACTGAACCAAGAAATAGGTTTGTTTTGCAAATTAAAAGATTTATTTGAAGAATTGAACAATATATAGATTATACTTTTATGAATATGAATAATATCTGAATATCACACTTATGAATATTAACAATGATCAGCAATGGGTAATATTACAATATCAACAATCTCTTTAATCACTTAGGAGTAGGAATAGGAAGAATAATGTAGCAGAGAATACTTTGTGTAGTTCAAGGAAATGCAGGAATATGAAAGAATGCAACACAGAAATAAACTTGATATGACTTCAATCAAAAGAATATATGATCACTCTTTCCCCTGTTACTACTCACTCCCCCCAACATGCAATATGAAGATATGGAATGAGGGCACACAGGTTTCCGGAATAACGATCAACAATGCAGTTCAATCCCAATTCCCCCCCAGCAAGCTTATAGAGAACAGGAATGCTTTAAAAACAGGGCAAAATGCTTTTGAATGTGATTTGCAATGAATAGGAAAATGCTAAAATTGATTTTAGTTCACTAAATGGGATTCAGAGCTAGTGTGTCATGATCTCTGCTTCCAAAAGGTCAGGGTTTTCTCAACTCCCTTGGAAGCAGATCCATAACCCAGGTTCCGAGTGCCAACCAGTCCCAATTGGGACCTTTTGGACCCAGTCCTGGCACCAGTGGCACCAGGCTCATAAATATGCCCAGTCCCAGCGCTGGAAGCGCCGGGAAGCTCATAATGCTTGGGTGGACTTACCTGCAGCAGACCATCCTCTTCTGTTTGGAACTACTTTTCCTGTTGGGTGGGGCAGGAGCCACTCCCTAGATTCAGAACACTGGAACTCTTCTCGAAAGCAGGAACTCTTTTCTTTCCTAGGCGTGGCTGTGGAAGGAGACACCTAAGCACTACAGGAGGCTATTTAAACCACACCCGATGGATGAATCTTGCTTTGTGTTATTCTGCATCCTCAGCAGCAGAACGCTCATCGTGTCTTCTGATCCTGGGCCTAAGGAAAAAGGCTTACCATTCTGAATCCAGTCTTCAGCAAAACCTATAAAGACAAGAAAGAACAGGTTAGCATTACGGTCTTCAGTGACAGCTCTTCACTTACCTGGTCCATCGGCTGTCACCAACGCCTCGCGCTGCATTCCGGCATCTGAAAGACAAAGGCTTACCTACTCTTCGTGCGCTCCGGATGTCTTCACACTGCATTCCGGCATCTGAAAGACAAAAGCTTACCAACTCTTCGCACGCTCCGGAGGCCTTCGGCGCTGCATCCCGCATCTGAAAGACAAAACAAGGTGCGTTTAAAGACATTGGGGAACTTTAATACTCACGTGCCATTACTCCTTTCCACATCTAACCCAGTGGGTATTCCGGCACCCTGCAGCCGCCCCGAACTTGTACCTGCAAAATAAAAACACAGTTAGAGCGCATCGTGAAGCAGGCAACAAGCGCTTACTTACGTGCTTCCAGGCGCTTCTATTCATCACACGGGCTCCATCTTCAACTCACTTCACCCCGCCATCCGCCATCGCCGGAACCCTGCAAAACAAGAGACATCATTACTAAAGACTTTAAAGACATTAGAATTATTTGAAACTTACTGTTCGTGCAGTAAACGACGGACAGCAGTCCTCTGAAGTCAAGAGGCCTGCTCCCCTTATCCAGTGAAGAAACTGGTTACAGCACCCTGCCTCGAGGCAGATGGAGAGCACGGCGTTCACTTACCTAAGGTGAGAGCGTTAACCTTTGGGGTTCTACAGGAGAAGAGAAAGGGAAGAAGAGAGAGACATTCAATAACCCAGTTCATTAATCCCACATTTTCTATCTGCAGACATCTTACCCTTCGAGCCAGACATACAGTGCACAGAGGTCCAGCCCAAAGAGCCAGCCGTGTGTTACACATCACCTTTGAAGATACGGTATACGCCCAGTCAAGACCGGCGCCTCTACGGGAATCAGGTGAGCATTACAGAACGCAAAGCCTACCACAAAACTCCCGTCCAGGCGCTATGGAAACCTCGGATACCGACCAGCTAGCCCAGTTACTTGGGGAACTAAGGGCAGAGGTGCATGCAGCCTGTCAGGAAACGAACGCTCTAAGAAGGGAACTGATTATTTCCAAGGAGCGAACAGATGATCTCGCTAGACAATTGCTACAGTCACAAGCCGGACAGACCCCGTTACCCGCATCTGGGGGAAATCTTCCTTCTACATCCTCTATGAATCCAGTGCAGATCAACCTACCTGGGAATGTACCTCTGGCTCCGCCCGAACGATTTTCTGGTGACCCAAAGAGGTTTGCAGTATTTATCAATCAGTGCCGGTTGCATTTCTTATGCCGGCCAGCAGCCTTTCCAACTGATCAAGCTAAAGTAGCTTTCGTGCTTTCGTACCTTAGTGGCAATGCGGCAGACTGGTCGATCCCTCTAGTAAATCAAGATGATCCGGTCCTCCATGATTTTCAAGCTTTTCAGCTCAGTATGGAAAAACTGTTCGCAAGACATTCACAGGGGCAGGCCTTGGACAATGAGCTTCTTTCGTTGCGACAAGGTAATCAAGACCTTTTGGCTTATATTGCGTCTTTCAACAGACTGATAGTGATAACTCACTGGCCTGAGGACAAAAGGATTACGCTGTTTTACAGAGGTCTACGCGGAGAGCTCAAAGATGTGTTAGCCCAAGTAGTGAATCCCCCACAAGATTGTTCGGACTATATAGACTTAGTCGTTCAAATAGATCACAGACTGCAGAACAGGAAGGCCGATCGTTCCAAGTTTGATGCTCGAGTATTTTCCAAACCGCCAACTCCTTCCAAAGGAGTAGACTCCTTGGAACCCATGCAAATAGGGGGTCTGAAAGGTCCTCTAACACAAAAGGAGCGGGAAAGGAGAAAACAGTTGCAATTATGCCTCTATTGCGGAAACTCAGGGCACTTTCTTCGAGACTGTCCGGTGAAACCTGCCAAGAAGGCAGCAGGAGCTGCAGTTACCAAAGTTACAAACTCTGAGCAGGGAAACAACCTCGCCCGACAAGAATAGAGGTCCTCTTGCCGAGCGTGAAAACCAGTTCCCTGACCTCGCATTTCGTGATACCTATGGTCCTCATTAGCACTGATAATCCGGATCGATTACATGCAATTGAAGCTTACGTCCACAGCGGTGCCATCGGCAATTATGTGGATCATGAATTGGTTTTGAGGATGAATCTAACTCTTTGTCCCAAGGCTGTAAAGGACGTCATTACTACGATGGATGTTACGGAGATAGCCTCCGGGCCAGTAACGCATACCACTCAAGAAGTGACGCTAGTAAGTCAAGATGGACACCATGAGAAGATCGTGTTCGATGTGATCAAGGCCCCTCAGTTTCAGATTATTCTAGGAATACCTTGGTTAGAGAAGCACAATCCTCTGATCGATTGGCGAGCAAGAACGGTCCAGTTTCCAGAATGTGTCTCTACTTGTCACCCTCCACCTGGTGTTGTACTGGCAGCAATTTCTTCAGAGACTCCCCAGTTACCTCCCGAATACCTAGAATACCAAGATGTTTTCCGGAAGGATCAGGCTAAATCTCTACCTCCTCATAGGTCTTATGACTGCCAGATCGACCTGATACCTGGATCTACTCCTCCTTGTAGTAGAATTTATGCCCTCACCGAGCCTGAGAACCTTCACCTTCGACAATACCTGGATCAATACCTGGCAAATGGGTTTATTCGTCCTTCCAAGTCCCCTGCTTCTTCAGCTTTGTTCTTCGTTCCAAAAAAGGAAGGAGACCTTAGAACTTGTATAGATTATCGCTCCCTGAACCAGATCACCGTTAAGAATAGATATCCGTTACCTTTGATCCCTGAACTCCTGGACCAAGTCAGAAAAGCATGCATATATACAAAGCTGGATCTTAGAGGAGCTTACCACTTGGTACGAGTAAAAGAGGGCGATGAATGGAAGACGGCCTTCCGCACCAAGTATGGGCTATTTGAATATCAGGTCATGCCCTTTGTACTTTGTAATGCCCCGGCCGCCTTTCAATATTTTATGAACGATGTCCTCAGAGAGCTCATAGATGTGTGTGTTGTTGTTTACATTGACGACATCCTTGTTTATTCTTCATCGGAATCTGAACATCGGAAACACGTGAAAATGGTCCTCGAAAGATTGCGTCAACACAAACTTTTCGCTAAGTTGGAAAAATGTGTTTTCAACGTGACTGAAGTTGAATTCTTGGGATTCATATTATCACCTGGCGGAGTGCGTATGGATTCAAAGAAGGTCGATGCAGTTCTCAAATGGCCATCACCATCCTCCGTAAAAGGTGTGCAAAGCATGTTAGGCTTCGCTAACTTTTACTGCAGGTTTATCCCCAAATTCTCTCGAATAGTCCAGCCCATCACTGCCTTGTTAAAGAAAAACAAACGTTTTGAATGGTCTACCGAGACAGAACAAGCTTTCCAGGATTTGAAGACTAAATTTATCTCTGCACCAATCTTAAAATACCCTCGCCCCGAACTCCCCTACATCGTGGAAACTGATGCTTCATGCCTTGCCATGGGGGCAGTTCTATCACAAAAGGACCCGGTAACCAATCAGTTGCATCCCGTGGCATTTTGGTCCCGCAAATTCTCGCCTCCTGAAATCAATTACACGATTACTGACAAGGAACTTCTGGCTATCAAGTCTGCCTTTAAGGCTTGGCGGCATTATCTGCTGGGGGCCCGACACACCGTTACTGTGATTACGGATCACCGAAACCTGCAATATTTGAAAACAACAAAAGCCCAATCCTCTAGACAACTCCGTTGGGCATTATTCTTTGCCGAGTTTGACTTCATAATTACCTATCGACCTGGTACAAAAAACGGTAAAGCTGATGCCCTTTCTCGGATGGGAGTGGAAGAACACTTGATCAACCCTAAACCTGTACCAATCATTCCCGAACAAAGAATTCTGGGTGTAATCGCCACAGAATCCATAGAGGAAGTTAAGGATAAAGCCAGGCAACTTGTAACTCCAGCAGACATACAGAATTGGCATCTGCAGGGAAAGGACTTTGCAGTAAAGGACAACTTATTGTATTTCCAAGAACGATTATACCTACCCAGCACAGATTTACAGAAAAAAGTAATCTCTTGTTATCACGATTCTTTAATGGAAGGACATCCCGGTATGGCCAAGACCTCAGAAAAGATCAAGCGCTACTTCTGGTGGCCGTCTTGGAAAAAAGATATCAGAGACTTTATAATGTCCTGTGGAGTATGCGCCCAAAACAAGAGTCAAAAGGAAAGACCAGCAGGCCTCTTACGCCCTATTGACATCCCACCTCGCCCTTGGCATACGCTTTCTATGGACTTCATCACCGATCTACCTTCATGCTCCGGATACAATACGATTCTAGTAATCGTGGACTTATTCTCCAAGATGGCGCATTTCATTCCGCTCAGAGGCTTGCCAACAGCAGCAACTCTGGCCCGAGAATTTCTCGAAAACATCATCCGACTGCACGGTTTTCCTTCGGTTCTAATTTCGGATCGAGGTAGTCAATTTATTTCTCATTTTTGGCGAAGTTGCTGTCGGTCGGCTCAAATTGATGTGAGACTATCGACCAGTCACCACCCTCAGACCGACGGACAAACCGAGAGGACCAATCAAACTCTGGAACAGTATTTACGCTGCATGGTGCAACAAACTGAAAAAACTTGGAAAGACATCCTTTGGATAGCCGAATATGCCTACAATAACTCTGTCCATTCGGGAACTGGGAAAACCCCGTTTTTTCTTTTGTACGGCAGTCACCCTCGAACCTCGGAGTTGGATCCCCTCCAAGATCTTGAAACACCAGCAGTAGACTACCTGCATTCTACAATCACCCAAGCCTTTAAGGAAGCTGTTTCTCACCTTCAAAGGGCTAAAGAACAATACAAGAAAGGAGCAGATCAACATCAGAAGGAAGCCCCTCAATATCAAGTAGGGGATCAAGTCTGGTTATCCACCAAATATCTACCTCTAAAAGGGCCACGCACATTCAACCCAAGATACCTTGGTCCCTATTCCATCACTACCATAGTAAACACAGTAGCGGTCAAGTTGGACTTGCCCCCGCACATGAAGATACATCCGGTCTTCCACGTCTCTCTATTAAAACCCGTGCAACCTCAAACCCGACTAACCAAATCTCCAAAACCTATCCTAGTTGAGGGAGAACTCGAGTTTGAAGTCAAAAGCATTCTGGACTCCAAGATCTCCAAATCTAAACTATTCTACCTAATTGACTGGAAAGGCTACAGCCCCCAAGAGAGATCCTGGGAACCTGCTGAATGTGTCCACGCTCCTCGCCTAATCAAAAGATTTCACCGAACATTTCCTGACAAGCCAAAACCCCCGGAGAAGCCCGGTTTGGGAGGGGCCTTGAGGGGGGGTACTGTCATGATCTCTGCTTCCAAAAGGTCAGGGTTTTCTCAACTCCTTTGGAAGCAGATCCATAACCCAGGTTCCGAGTGCCAACCAGTCCCAATTGGGACCTTTTGGACCCAGTCCTGGCGCCAGTGGCACCAGGCTCATAAATATGCCCAGTCCCAGTGCTGGAAGCGCCGGGCTCATACTGCTTGGGTGGACTTACCTGCAGCAGACCATGCTGCTTACTTGCCTGCCAGTTGAGTCTCTGATCCTCTTCTGTTTGGAACTACTTTTCCTGTTGGGTGGGGCAGGAGCCACTCCCTAGATTCAGAACACTGGAACTCTTCTGGAAAGCAGGAACTCTTTTCTTACCTAGGCGTGGCTGTAGAAGGAGACACCTAAGCACTACAGGAGGTTATTTAAACCACACCCAATGGATGAATCTTGCTTTGCGTTGTTCTGCATCCTCAGCAGCAGAACGCTCATCGTGTCTTCTGATCCTGGGCCTAAGGAAAAAGGCTTACCATTCTGAATCCAGTCTTCAGCAAAACCTATAAAGACAAGAAAGAACAGGTTAGCATTACGGTCTTCAGTGACAGCTCTTCACTTACCTGGTCCATCGGCTGTCACCAACGCCTCGCGCTGCATTCCGGCATCTGAAAGACAAAGGCTTACCTACTCTTTGTGCGCTCCGGAGGTCTTCACACTGCATTCCAGCATCTGAAAGACAAAAGCTTACCAACTCTTTGCACGCTCCGGAGGCCTTCGGCGCTGCATCCCGCATCTGAAAGACAAAACAAGGTGCGTTTAAAGACATTGGGGAACTTTAATACTCACGTGCCATTACTCCTTTCCACATCTAACCCAGTGGGTATTCCGGCACCCTGCAGCCGCCCCGAACTTGTACCTGCAGAATAAAAACACAGTTAGAGCGCATCGTGAAGCAGGCAACAAGCGCTTACTTACGTGCTTCCAGGCGCTTCTATTCATCACACGGGCTCCATCTTCAACTCACTTCAGCCCGCCATCCGCCATCGCCGGAACCCTGCAAAACAAGAGACATCATTACTAAAGACTTTAAAGACATTAGAATTACTCGAAACTTACCGTTCGTGCAGTAAACGACGGACAGCAGTCCTCTGAAGTCAAGAGACCTGCTCCCCTTATCCAGTGAAGAAACTGGTTACAGCACCCTGCCTCGAGGCAGATGGAGAGCACGGCGTTCACTTACCTAAGGTGAGAGCGTTAACCTTTGGGGTTCTACAGGAGAAGAGAAAGGGAAGAAGAGAGAGACATTCAATAACCCAGTTCATTAATCCCACATTTTCTATCTGCAGACATTTTACCCTTCGAGCCAGACATACAGTGCACAGAGGTCCAGCCCAAAGAGCCAGCTGTGTGTTACACATCACCTTTGAAGATACGGTATATGCCCAGTCAAGACCGGCGCCTCTACGGGAATCAGGTGAGCGTTACATAGTGAGAGTTGCTTGGGATAGGTTCAGGTCAACACTAGCAATGATTATAGAATGCTTAGCAGATGGAAAATGAAATTCAGAAGTTGAAAGCAAGAAATAGCTGTTTTACATGGAATGAAATTGAGGCAAATTGCAAATTCGCAACAACTTTTCGCGTGCGGGAAACGCAATTGCGGAAAAACTATAAGGAATTGGAATGTCGTTTTGCATCTGTTTAAAAGCTGATGTTAGCTTCAAAATGGCATTTAAATTGTGTTTCTATGACATACGGTTCAAAAGTTACAGAGGTTTTTGTGAAGGTAGATTTTTCAGAAACAGAGTCAAGATTCAAAATGAAAGATGCGCTTTAAAGATTAGGAACCAAGATGGACTTATACTAAGGAGCTATGAAAGTAAGAGATACCCAAGGGGACAACCACCAGAACAGGGCGCCTTCCGCTCTGATTGCTGTGCGCCAGGACACTTGACTTTCTTCAGAAAATATCAGCGCATAGATGATTATCGCTACAATTATCACAGACTATATAATGAGAATAATTCAGGATGGACACAAGATTCTATAATGTAGTTCTGGATAAGGTGAAATGGATTGAATAGGATTACTTTAAACTAAGAGGTTGGTTATGGACAGTCCTACACTAAATACTTACAACTATGGCTTTGGAATGGAATGGGCCTGTCAAAGATCTCGTCATGGGTTTGGACTTCACTCGCCACCGGACAGGATCAGGGCACCTGGACTCTGCTCTCAGCAAGGCACTCTGGTCTGCACGGCCTCTTGGACTGGAATTGACGGGTTGGTCCTGGGTACAGCTCTGCTCTATGGGTCTGGATCTTGGTTCTGGCATGAGGTTCTTAGCTAGAACAGCAAAACAGCTCAGCCAGGCTGTTGGATTTTGTGATGCCCCTTGGAAGTTTAGGGGTTAAAATCAGGTTTGCTAGGTTTTTAAAGGCCTGATGAAAAGGGTTCAGCTTTTTGAATTAGGCATCTGCTTCAGGGTTCTAGAGTCTGGTTCTAGAGTCTGGATCTGGAGTCTGGTTCTTCCTGCAAGGTGCTTCGCCAGGGGATCAGTTAATGAGTGAGAAAGTGTGTGTGTGAGTCCTCAACAGTCTCTATTTATCCATTTTCCAAAGTGGGTGGGGAGGCTGATTGTCTATGCCCAACCCTCTAAGGATCTTATAGGTCAGAGAATTCCCCTTCTCCTGATTGGAGAAAGGAACAGTGTGTCATCATGTGTCAGAGTGATGCTGCCATTTACAACCTAGGGAAGAACCTCCCCTTTGCTTTTACTTAGGAAATCTATTTTTCCCAAAAAACATATTTCCCATATGCACAATTTGTTAATATTACATATACAAATCACAGATTAATTAAGGCACGTCTCTGTTCAAGTCTCATGTTCCTACAAGTTTCGGTTCACAAATGACAGTTTATTTCACTCTTTTGGTTGGTTACACATTTTTGGATCTCTACAATTTTTTACATATACATGCACATACCATCTGGTCATACTTCTGTAATTTTTCATGTTCCTTGCACAACTATAATAGCCACAATATTAAAAGTGTTCATGGTTCAGTCTCAGAACATCGCACAGATTCCAGATTAGTTTTAAACTGTGAGCACATTTTTCATTTTAATAATCTCTAAATTTCATATTTTTGTCAGTTTGGTACAATAGTTTAGAAGTATTTTCCTTAAACATATATTTAATCCAATTTCAAATCCACATTTTCAGTCTGGCCCGCCTCCAAGTTCTTGGCTAAGTCAGAGAGTCACATGGCCTCCTTCGTGCCAGGGCAGTTTCTATTGACGCCCCAAATTTGTATTTCCATTCAGCTCAAGGGAGCCCTTTTGTCTGCACTCAGAGAAACAGGCCAGGGTGCCCCTCCCAGTTCCTTTTCACACCAGCCTGCCAGTTTCTTAGCAGAGCACAGGAGAACAGGTTGCTTTGTTTCGGGAGGAGGTGTGGAATGTGTTTGATGCCCAGTGTGGGAAACTTTAACTTTAAACACAATGTCTGAAATTGTCTTGTCTTAAAATATAACTTACATTTTTAACAAATACATCAAACAATTTCTTACTTCAAGCCTTTTTAGAATAAAGTTTTGAATTGTATCCACCTCTTAGGCTTCTGATAGCAAGTCTTTCTTTGGCATAGTTTGAGTTCAATGTACAACTTTAGACCTGACAGGTTTTAAATCGCCGGCTTCTGACAGAGGTGAGTAACGGTATTACACCCATTTTTGACAGATTTCTTCCCAGCAAGCATCTTCACAAGTGGACTTTGTTCTGATAACATATACTCCTGTTGACATTATATTTATGTGGATTCTTGAAGTAGAATGATGTTCACCACCCAACAAGGAGGTTGGATCTTTTTGGGTGGTTTGTGAGCAATGATTTTTGCAAATTTGACAGCCAGGGAAAAACAGCTCTGTGTTTCTTTTGTAATAATTTTGCTCTGTGGGCAGCCAAATGATGGGCTTTGGCAGTGGTCTCCTGTGTTCCCACTGACATAGGCAAAAGTGGATGGCGGCTTATTTTTCAGATTTTTACTGCTCACTTTCTGGTGACTTTTAGCGAGCAGCATGCTTTCCGGCGGCCTTTCTGATGTTTCTGCTGCAAGCCATGCACAGTAATGTTGCAGGGCCTGGACTAGTGGGTTGAAACATCCCACAGCTCTCCAGTCTACTCAGGGTTTATGTTTTTCCAACCTGGTTAAGCCCAATATAACTTGCATCTGCAGGGAGTCAATGAGATCGAAGGCAATTGGTACTCAGTGCCCTTCTTGACAGAGCAATCTTATGGTGTCTGTGTTTTTAGACACAGCACCGGAAGACAAAGGTGTACCTTCTACCGCCATCACATGTTCTAATACATCCTTTTGCTGAGTAAGCACACAAGTGCTTACTCAGCAAAAGTTGCTAGGTTCTTGTTCACATAATTACCAATTGCTTTGCAATCCAGATATGCTTCCAAAGTGTGCATTTCCTGTGACTCACGCAAACTAATTAGAATAATTGAATAGCAAAATGTGAGACCTGTGGACCTCTCTCAACTCTCAACAGGTGTGTCTCAATAGATGCCGGGCTTATTAGTTTTCTCGCTGATGAGGTAGAGTCTTGTTATTGAATTCCATTGCCTGTAGATGAAGTGTAATTTACACTGATTCATAAAGATGGCACATTTTAGAGGATATCCTGTAAAGCATTCGGGTGGGGCCTTTGGAACAGGGGCTGTGGTAATGACTTGAACACGAGCAGGTATAGGCAGGACAGGGGCCATTTGAGCTGGTAGCGTAACCTGACCCGCTTGTGTCTGGGTTAATCTTCTGTTTTGATTTTTCAGTTTTATCTCTATTCACTACCAATTCCCTGCATAGGGAATTTGTCTCGGGTGTTGAGAGAGGTCCACAGGAATTTGTCTCGGACCTGGCTGCATGTATATCTTCCCTGAATTCCACCAGTAAGGCAGAAAACTGATCTACATCTGAGGTCTCAATCTCGTCCAGGAAGAACAAAACATGTGTTCTTAGCGTTCTGTGACACTTACCTGGTGTTCTGGAGGGGCAGGTAGTGACCTACCTGATATGGGAAGCTGTGCGGCGCAGACTCAATGAATACTATCTGCACCTCTGATGGAACAAACACGTGTGCCGTTCTGTGATGTGCACCCACCCTTGCATCAATATAGATAGGATTTTGGGGGCTGTGGAGCAGTGATGAAATTGTGACATGACTTGCAATATACCTTGCTTCTGTGCTCCTTTTGAAGGACTCTCAGGAAGAACAAAACATGTGTTCTTAGCGGTCCATGACACTTACCTGGTCTTCTGGAGGGGCAGGTAGTGACCTACCTGATCTGGGAAGCTGTGCGGCACAGACTCAATGAATACTATCCGCACCTCTGATGGAACAAACACGTGTGCCGTTCTGTGATGTGCACCCGCGCTTTCATCAGTATAGAAAGGATTTTGGGGGCTGTGGAGCAGTGATGAAATTGTGACATGACGTGCAATATACCTTGCTTCTGTGCTCCTTTTAAAGGACTCTCTTTAGATAAAAGAACAGAAGTAGTGTGACTTTATGCAAAGAATGTGTAGTGGCTTTAATCCGTGCTACACCTCATTGACTCCCACTTGTATACTAATAACAGGCTTACCAGAATTGTTTTCCGTGGTTGAATAGTTCACTTCTAAGGAGTCAGATGATGTAATGAGGCTTGTTTTGTTCCGTGTATGTTATCTGCAAAGGAACAGTGTTCATGAGTAAATTATTGGGGTGATTTCCTGCAAGAAATGTTTATTTGTGTTATTCTTGACTTTCTGTTTCAATCCTTATCTGCACTTGAAATCTAATATGTTGTTTTCTTCCTTGCAGGTTGAATGGAGTTGTAGCAGGAGGGAAACTCAGAACTCCCCCAAGGAAATGAGCAGGTAAGTATCTTTTATAACTTTTCGTCTTTGTGCGCACTGTTGCTTCAGAATGGAAGAGTATGAATTAAATTATATTCCTGGACGCACAGCAGCACAGGTCGAGTCCCATTGACTTCACAGGATTTTATTAGTGAGCATAGACTCACTGGGCCCGATTCATGGAATATTTGCCTGGTTCAAAGTGAATTTTCACTGCTGAAAAGTGACTTTGCACTACCGACACGATCCACAGAATCATTTTATAATCGCACAATACCGTTGGAAACAGCTCTGTGAATCAGGCCTGGAACTGCAAAAATGACTATGTGCTGACTTTGCCAGGACTTTGCACTGCAAAAATACACTTTGCACGGTTCCATGAATCAGGGTTTGTGTCCGTAGTGCAAAGTCACTTTTCAACAGTGCAAATTCACTTTGAACGGGGCAAATATTTCATGAGTCAGGCCCACTGTGCACACCGACGCTTCAAGTGTGACATGCGCAAATGGAATTATATTAATTGGCAGGCTGCAGCACAGTTTATGGACCCATTGACTTCACGGGTTGTTGAGTACATGTGGCAGCAGCAGCGAGAGTAAATATCAGATGTGTGCACTGCAGCACAGTTTCTGGACCTGTTGACCTCATGGGTTGTTGGGTAAATGCTGCAGCAGCGTGATTAAGAAATTATTTATTTATTTTATATTTATAATGTGCCTATAAAGGAAAAGGTGTTTCAAGGAACGACAAGAAAAAAAAGAGGGTCCTACTAGGCCTTGTGTCATTTGGATCATGCAAGTGTAGTAACAAAAAAGTGTGGGGAAGAAGGGAGGGTGGAGGTGCCGGTCTGGGTGGAAAATGGGTCCATGGATTAGGTGAGTCAAAGGGGGGCCAGGAGGACAAGTGCCAGTTGAAGACTGAGAGTGCAAGGGAAAGATGGTCCACATGCTTAGTGGGGGGGACGGGGCTTGTCAGGCTCACTGGGATGCTGGCCCACTCAAGCTAGTGCCAAGGGCGGGATCCCAGAAGGACAATTGCAGGTTAGGGGGGAGACCAATGGCAGGGTGGTCATTGAGGGCCTGCTGCCCTGTAATAATCAGAAGGAACCCGGCAGCCAGTCATAAAGAGGTAGAGTGGGACATTAGCAGAGGGGCGGGAGAGGGAAGGAGGACGCAAAAAAGGAGGCTAGTGAGAAGCTTCTGGAACTTAAGGAGATCCGGTTCAAGTCTGAGAGGGGCATGATGCCTTTCCAGAGGGAGGCAACTGCAGTGGATAGAGATAGACCCGCCACACTCTGTTTGGAAAAGCGTCTGATCTGCAGAGTTGGAGTGAGAAGACCGAAGGGCTCTAGCATGGAGGTATTTAGGGGGAGAGAGAGTTGGATTTAGCTGGGCCCAGACCCTGGAAAGCTTTGTAGGTGTTGCAGAGGGTCTTGAACTTGATCCTTGCAGCAACCGGGAGCCATTGGAGAGATTTAGGGCTGTAGAGATGCACTCCTTGGGCGTGAGGCCAAGGATAAGCCTTGAAGCCCTATTCTGGATTAGTTGAAAGGGGGAGAGTAATCCATTACTGGCATGGACTACCTTCGATGTACGGGATATAAGGGCAACCCATTTGCTTCACGGATGCCTTTTGTGCTCAATAATTATGTGCTATGGAAGTGCTGCTTACTTGTTGAGGGATAGTGGCATTTCCAGAACGTCAGGACTCAATGCAGTTCAAAGCACGTTCTTTTATTTTTTATTTTTTTATTTTTTATTTACTTGATTGAATCAAATTAATGATTTTTACAAGAAGTAGAGGCGGTAAAATAGAAGAGCTGAAGCTTTTTCAATCAAAACAATCATGACTCTAGTTCTAATGCAAAGCTGAATTTGTTTGCTGATTTAGGGAACCAAGGATGTGTTTCAATGTCTGTGATGTGGCGATGGTCCAGGCAGTCCTTTCGCCACTAATTATTCTTCTCCATCACAGCTCTTCATCTTAGGTGTGGGAGGCGGACAGGTGTGGCAACAGGTACTTTGCGCTGATTGACTTGGTTCCCGGGCAATTTAGGAGCAAATGTTGAATTGTTTCCCAGGTTTTCAGCATGCTGAATCGCGTGCCTAATGTTTCTTCTCTGATTATGTCTAAGATATTAGGACGGTTGGGCAGCAGGGTTTTCCTGTAGAGCATCATACTGTTGCTTTCAATGATGGCTTCCAGTGAGAGAAGGCCTAGTTCTTGTCTAATTAGCAGCATTGATGTGGATTTGGGAAGGCCTAAGACAGAGCGCCAGAAATAGCCTTCCAGCCTGATCCATAGCTTCTCGGGTGTTTGGGGCAGAGCCTCTGCGGCATAAGTTAGAGATGGCATCACCTTTGCTCGATAGAATCTTATCATTGGGTCCAGTGAAAAACTCCCATATTTGTTGTCCAGTGCTCGAGCTTGGGCGGATAATTTCCCTACTTTTTCCAGAAGAGTCTGTTGTAATGGTGTGTTTGTTTTATAGCAGTCAAGTGTCACTCCAAGATATTTGAAATGTTGGACTTTTCAAGGGCTACACCTTCAAGGAACCAACTCAATCGTTCCTTGTGTCTTTTCAATTTTTCCAGAACTAAGATCTTCGTTTTCACCACATTAATTTGCAGATCGTTGCCATGTATATAGGCTGCCAGGTTGTCAAGTTGGCGTTGAAGGCCAATTGGGGTGTGGTCCATCAAAATCATGTCATCAGCGTACAACAGGCGCATAGTTTTCTTCGGGCCCATGGAAGGTGGAAAAGATCGGATGGTAGATTCTGAATCCTTGAAGTCGCCCCATGTAGGCTATGAAGAGGGCCGGAGTTAATGGGCAGCCCTGTTTTACTCCTCTTCCCGCCGGGATTTCCACAGATAGCAGACAATCTTGGTTTAATCTGACTCTCAGCCTGGTGTTCTTGTGGAGGGCACGGATGGGTTGAAGAATATCAAGGGGACAATTCCACTCTCTTAGTTTCTTCCATAAAGTCTCTCTATTGACCTGGTCAAAAGCTTGAGCAAGGTCAATGAAGACCACAAAGACTCGAGGGGCCCCGTCGAAGATTTAGCTCTTTAGCGCACTCATGAACATAATGTTTGCCGTGGTCCAAATATTTTTGGTGAATCCGGTTTGGAAGGGGTCTGCCCACGGGGCATTTTTTGCCCATAGCTGGAAATGTTTTAATAGGAGGGCTCCAAAGACCTTGCCAATTTCGTGAAGTAGTGTGATGGGGCGGTAATTTCTTGGCTCCTCTTTGCAGCCCTTCTTGAATATTGGGACCACGATGGAGGTTGTCCAGGAAAATGGGATTGCCTTTGCCTCCAAGCATCTTTTAAAAATCGCACTGATCAACGTCGTTCATTCCTCTGGATATTTTTTGAGGTCCAAGTTATTGATGCCATCTGGGCCGGGTGCTCTGGAGGGTTTGAGTCTGCGTATAACCTCTATTATGTCCTCTTTATTACTCAGGTCGATCCATGATTCCAGTTGGGTGTTTCCCTCTGTGACAGAGGGTGTTGAGGGAGGTTAGAAGAGATGTTTGAAGAAGTTCGTCCAAGTCTCCTCACCGATGTTGTTGAATGGAACTTCCTCCTCAGGTGTGTCGGCAAATCTAAGTAGTGCCCAGATTCACGGGGGTTGTGGCCACACATATGCCTCAGCATAGATTCTGCATCCTGTTGGTAAAGATTTAGGTGGTGATGCCTAACCCTAGACTTGTAGACTGTTAGTGCATTGCGAAGTAGCTCAAGGGTGACTTGTGAGGGCTGTATCCGGGCTAGCCGCTTCAGTTTCCTGAGATCTCAGCGTTTCCCTATCACAGTCTTGCAGTATGCATGGCTATGAGGTTTGGGAGTGGATCTGGCCTTGTTAACAGACGATGTATACGAGACCAAGAGAGGCTGATAGTCGGGGACTACAGGGGTGTCCTTTGAATGTCGTGCTTCAGGTCCCTTTTGGTAGTGTGTTGTTATAATCGCCAGGGATCTGGCAGACAATTTAAGGCAATTTCTTTGTTGATTGCACGCAACTTGATTTGGCTAAGCGTGATTTCCACTTGAAAGCCAGTAGATTATGGTCACTGGCGGAGGAGTTGACTACTTCAAATGGGATTCATATTATCACCTGGCGGAGTGCGTATGGATTCAAAGAAGGTCGATGCAGTTCTCAAATGGCCATCACCATCCTCCGTAAAAGGTGTGCAAAGCATGTTAGGCTTCGCTAACTTTTACCGCAGGTTTATCCCCAAATTCTCTCGAATAGTCCAGCCCATCACTGCCTTGTTAAAGAAAAACAAACGTTTTGAATGGTCTACCGAGGCAGAACAAGCTTTCCAGGATTTGAAGACTAAATTTATCTCTGCACCAATCTTAAAACACCCTCGCCCCGAACTCCCCTACATCGTGGAAACTGATGCTTCATGCCTTGCCATGGGGGCAGTTCTATCACAAAAGGACCCGGTAACCAATCAGTTGCATCCCGTGGCATTTTGGTCCCGCAAATTCTCGCCTCCTGAAATCAATTACACGATTACTGACAAGGAACTTCTGGCTATCAAGTCTGCCTTTAAGGCTTGGCGGCATTATCTGCTGGGGGCCCGCCACACCGTTACTGTGATTACGGATCACCGAAACCTGCAATATTTGAAAACAACAAAAGCCCAATCCTCTAGACAACTCCGTTGGGCATTATTCTTTGCCGAGTTTGACTTCATAATTACCTATCGACCTGGTACAAAAAACGGTAAAGCTGATGCCCTTTCTCGGATGGGAGTGGAAGAACACTTGATCAACCCTAAACCTGTACCAATCATTCCCGAACAAAGAATTCTGGGTGTAATCGCCACAGAATCCATAGAGGAAGTTAAGGATAAAGCCAGGCAACTTGTAACTCCAGCAGACATACAGAATTGGCATCTGCAGGGAAAGGACTTTGCAGTAAAGGACAACTTATTGTATTTCCAAGAACGATTATACCTACCCAGCACAGATTTACAGAAAAAAGTAATCTCTTGTTATCACGATTCTTTAATGGAAGGACATCCCGGTATGGCCAAGACCTCAGAAAAGATCAAGCGCTACTTCTGGTGGCCGTCTTGGAAAAAAGATATCAGAGACTTTATAATGTCCTGTGGAGTATGCGCCCAAAACAAGAGTCAAAAGGAAAGACCAGCAGGCCTCTTACGCCCTATTGACATCCCACCTCGCCCTTGGCATACGCTTTCTATGGACTTCATCACCGATCTACCTTCATGCTCTGGATACAATACGATTCTAGTAATCGTGGACTTATTCTCCAAGATGGCGCATTTCATTCCGCTCAGAGGCTTGCCAACAGCAGCAACTCTGGCCCGAGAATTTCTCGAAAACATCATCCGACTGCACGGTTTTCCTTCGGTTCTAATTTCGGATCGAGGTAGTCAATTTATTTCTCATTTTTGGCGAAGTTGCTGTCGGTCGGCTCAAATTGATGTGAGACTATCGACCAGTCACCACCCTCAGACCGACGGACAAACCGAGAGGACCAATCAAACTCTGGAACAGTATTTACGCTGCATGCTGCAACAAACTGAAAAAACTTGGAAAGACATCCTTTGGATAGCCGAATATGCCTACAATAACTCTGTCCAAAACTGATCTACATCTGAGGTCTCAATCTCGTCCAGGAAGAACAAAACATGTGTTCTTAGCGTTCTGTGACACTTACCTGGTGTTCTGGAGGGGCAGGTAGTGACCTACCTGATATGGGAAGCTGTGCGGCGCAGACTCAATGAATACTATCTGCACCTCTGATGGAACAAACACGTGTGCCGTTCTGTGATGTGCACCCACCCTTGCATCAATATAGATAGGATTTTGGGGGCTGTGGAGCAGTGATGAAATTGTGACATGACTTGCAATATACCTTGCTTCTGTGCTCCTTTTGAAGGACTCTCAGGAAGAACAAAACATGTGTTCTTAGCGGTCCATGACACTTACCTGGTGTTCTGGAGGGGCAGGTAGTGACCTACCTGATCCGGGAAGCTGTGCGGCACAGACTCAATGAATACTATCCGCACCTCTGATGGAACAAACACGTGTGCCGTTCTGTGATGTGCACCCGCGCTTTCATCAGTATAGAAAGGATTTTGGGGGCTGTGGAGCAGTGATGAAATTGTGACATGACGTGCAATATACCTTGCTTCTGTGCTCCTTTTAGAGGACTCTCTTTAGATAAAAGAACAGAAGTAGTGTGACTTTATGCAAAGAATGTGTAGTGGCTTTAATCCGTGCTACACCTCATTGACTCCAATTGTATACTAATAACAGGCTTACCAGAATTGTTTTCCGTGGTTGAATAGTTCACTTCTAAGGAGTCAGATGATGTAATGAGGCTTGTTTTGTTCCGTGTATGTTATCTGCAAAGGAACAGTGTTCATGAGTAAATTATTGGGGTGATTTCCTGCAAGAAATGTTTATTTGTGTTATTCTTGACTTTCTGTTTCAATCCTTATCTGCACTTGAAATATAATATGTTGTTTTCTTCCTTGCAGGTTGAATGGAGTTGTAGCAGGAGGGAAACTCAGAACTCCCCCAAGGAAATGAGCAGGTAAGTATCTTTTATAACTTTTCGTCTTTGTGCGCACTGTTGCTTCAGAATGGAAGAGTATGAATTAAATTATATTCCTGGACGCACAGCAGCACAGGTCGAGTCCCATTGACTTCACAGGATTTTATTAGTGAGCATAGACTCACTGGGCCCGATTCATGGAATATTTGCCTGGTTCAAAGTGAATTTTCACTGCTGAAAAGTGACTTTACACTACCGACACGATCCACAGAATCATTTTATAATCGCACAATACCGTTGGAAACAGCTCTGTGAATCAGGCCTGGAACTGCAAAAATGACTATGTGCTGACTTTGCCAGGACTTTGCACTGTAAAAATACACTTTGCACGGTTCCATGAATCAGGGTTTGTGTCCGTAGTGCAAAGTCACTTTTCAACAGTGCAAATTCACTTTGAACGGGGCAAATATTTCATGAGTCAGGCCCACTGTGCACACCGACGCTTCAAGTGTGACATGCGCAAATGGAATTATATTAATTGGCAGGCTGCAGCACAGTTTATGGACCCATTGACTTCACGGGTTGTTGAGTACATGTGGCAGCAGCAGCGAGAGTAAATATCAGATGTGTGCACTGCAGCACAGTTTCTGGACCTGTTGACCTCATGGGTTGTTGGGTAAATGCTGCAGCAGCGTGATTAAGAAATTATTTATTTATTTTATATTTATAATGTGCCTATAAAGGAAAAGGTGTTTCAAGGAACGACAAGAAAAAAAAGAGGGTCCTACTAGGCCTTGTGTCATTTGGATCATGCAAGTGTAGTAACAAAAAAGTGTGGGGAAGAAGGGAGGGTGGAGGTGCCGGTCTGGGTGGAAAATGGGTCCATGGATTAGGTGAGTCAAAGGGGGGCCAGGAGGACAAGTGCCAGTTGAAGACTGAGAGTGCAAGGGAAAGATGGTCCACATGCTTAGTGGGGGGGACGGGGCTTGTCAGGCTCACTGGGATGCTGGCCCACTCAAGCTAGTGCCAAGGGCGGGATCCCAGAAGGACAATTGCAGGTTAGGGGGGAGACCAATGGCAGGGTGGTCATTGAGGGCCTGGTGCCCTGTAATAATCAGAAGGAACCCGGCAGCCAGTCATAAAGAGGTAGAGTGGGACATTAGCAGAGGGGCGGGAGAGGGAAGGAGGACGCAAAAAAGGAGGCTAGTGAGAAGCTTCTGGAACTTAAGGAGATCCGGTTCAAGTCTGAGAGGGGCATGATGCCTTTCCAGAGGGAGGCAACTGCAGTGGATAGAGATAGACCCGCCACACTCTGTTTGGAAAAGCGTCTGATCTGCAGAGTTGGAGTGAGAAGACCGAAGGGCTCTAGCATGGAGGTATTTAGGGGGAGAGAGAGTTGGATTTAGCTGGGCCCAGACCCTGGAAAGCTTTGTAGGTGTTGCAGAGGGTCTTGAACTTGATCCTTGCAGCAACCGGGAGCCATTGGAGAGATTTAGGGCTGTAGAGATGCACTCCCTGGGCGTGAGGCCAAGGATAAGCCTTGAAGCCCTATTCTGGATTAGTTGAAAGGGGAGAGTAATCCATTACTGGCATGGACTACCTTCGATGTACGGGATATAAGGGCAACCCATTTGCTTCACGGATGCCTTTTGTGCTCAATAATTATGTGCTATGGAAGTGCTGCTTACTTGTTGAGGGATAGTGGCATTTCCAGAACGTCAGGACTCAATGCAGTTCAAAGCACGTTCTTTTATTTTTTATTTTTTTATTTTTTATTTACTTGATTGAATCAAATTAATGATTTTTACAAGAAGTAGAGGCGGTAAAATAGAAGAGCTGAAGCTTTTTCAATCAAAACAATCATGACTCTAGTTCTAATGCAAAGCTGAATTTGTTTGCTGATTTAGGGAACCAAGGATCTGTTTCAATGTCTGTGATGTGGCGATGGTCCAGGCAGTCCTTTCGCCACTAATTATTCTTCTCCACCACAGCTCTTCATCTTAGGTGTGGGAGGCGGACAGGTGTGGCAACAGGTACTTTGCGCTGATTGACTTGGTTCCCGGGCAATTTAGGAGCAAATGTTGAATTGTTTCAATCTGCTCGTCGTTGTGACAGAAACGGCATTTGTTTGCGTTTGTTTGTCCTCTTACTGCCAAGATCTTGTGGGTTTCAAGGAGGTTTAAGCGAGCCCTCACAAAGAAGTTCCTTACTGGTTTGCTGGGAAATTTTTCCAAGTAATTCGGTACAGAGTTTAGTTTGCTCGGCTGTAGGGGTTAGGTGACTGGTTGATTTGAACTCAGCTGCACGATCCAGAGTCTTTATCCAGTCGAGTTCCTCCATTTTATTTTTTATTTTCATCGGATTTTGTATTAGCTCAGCCTCAGATGAATGGATTTCATTCAATTTTGATTTGCAGGCTGTATCCCAGGTTTTCAGCATGCTGAATCGCGTGCCTAATGTTTCTTCTCTGATTATGTCTAAGATATTAGGACGGTTGGGCAGCAGGGTTTTCCTGTAGAGCATCATACTGTTGCTTTCAATGATGGCTTCCAGTGAGAGAAGGCCTAGTTCTCGTCTAATTAGCAGCATTGATGTGGATTTGGGAAGGCCTAAGACAGAGCGCCAGAAATAGCCTTCCAGCCTGATCCATAGCTTCTCGGGTGTTTGGGGCAGAGCCTCTGCGGCATAAGTTAGAGATGGCACCACCTTTGCTCGATAGAATCTTATCATTGGGTCCAGTGAAAAACTCCCATATTTGTTGTCCAGTGCTCGAGCTTGGGCGGATAATTTCCCTACTTTTTCCAGAAGAGTTTGTTGTAACGCTGTGTTTGTTTTATAGCAGTCAAGTGTCACTCTAAGATATTTGAAATGTTGGACTTTTCAAGGGCTACACCTTCAAGGAACCAACTCAATCGTTCCTTGTGTCTTTTCAATTTTTCCAGAACTAAGATCTTCGTTTTCACCACATTAATTTGCAGATCGTTGCCATGTATATAGGCTGCCAGGTTGTCAAGTTGGCGTTGAAGGCCAATTGGGGTGTGGTCCATCAAAATCATGTCATCAGCGTACAACAGGCGCATAGTTTTCTTCGGGCCCATGGAAGGTGGAAAAGATCGGATGGTAGATTCTGAATCCTTGAAGTCGCCCCATGTAGGCTATGAAGAGGGCCGGAGTTAATGGGCAGCCCTGTTTTACTCCTCTTCCCGCCGGGATTTCTACAGATAGCAGACAAGCTTGGTTTAATCTGACTCTCAGCCTGGTGTTCTTGTGGAGGGCACGGATGGGTTGAAGAATATCAAGGGGACAATTCCACTCTCTTAGTTTCTTCCATAAAGTCTCTCTATTGACCTGGTCAAAAGCTTGAGCAAGGTCAATGAAGACCACAAAGACTCGAGGGGCCCCGTCGAAGATTTTGCTCTTTAGCGCACTCATGAACATAATGTTTGCCGTGGTCCAAATATTTTTGGTGAATCCGGTTTGGAAGGGGTCTGCACATGGGGCATTTTTTGCACATAGCTGGAAATGTTTTAATAGGAGGGCTCCAAAGACCTTGCCAATTACGTGAAGTAGTGTGATGTGGGGGGTAATTTCTTGGCTCCTCTTTGCAGCCCTTCTTGAATATTGGGACCACGATGAAGGTTGTCCAGGAAGATGGGATTGCCTTTGCCTCCAAGCATCTTTTAAAAATCGCACTGATCAACGTCGTCCATTCCTCTGGATATTTTTTGAGGTCCAAGTTATTGATGCCATCTGGGCCGGGTGCTCTGGAGGGTTTGAGTCTGCGTATAACCTCTATTATGTCCTCTTTATTACTCAGGTCGATCCATGATTCCAGTTGGGTGTTTCCCTCTGTGACAGAGGGTGTTGAGGGAGGTTAGAAGAGATGTTTGAAGAAGTTCGTCCAAGTCTCCTCACCGATGTTGTTGAATGGAACTTCCTCCTCAGGTGTGTCGGCAAATCTAAGTAGTGCCCAGATTCACGGGGGTTGTGGCCACACATATGCCTCAGCATAGATTCTGCATCCTGTTGGTAAAGATTTAGGCGGTGATGCCTAACCCAAGACTTGTAGACTGTTAGTGCATTGCGAAGTAGCTCAAGGGTGACTTGTGAGGGCTGTATCCGGGCTAGCCGCTTCAGTTTCCTGAGATCTCAGCGTTTCCCTACCACAGTCTTGCAGTATGCATGGCTATGAGGTTTGGGAGTGGATCTGGTCTTGTTAACAGACGATGTATACGATGTATACGAGACCAAGAGAGGCTGATAGGCGGGGACTACAGGGGTGTCCTTTGAATGTCGTGCTTCAGGTCCCTTTTGGTAGTGTGTTGTTATAATCGCCAGGGATCTGGCAGACAATTTAAGGCAATTTCTTTGTTGATTGCACGCAACTTGATTTGGCTAAGCGTGATTTCCACTTGAAAGCCAGTAGATTATGGTCACTGGCGGAGGAGTTGACTACTTCAAATGAGGCAGCTTATGCAGCTAAGGGTCTGCATAGAAAGATGTGGTCTATGTCAGCGAAGGAGCTATCTCTCGCAAAAGATTGTGCTCGATTTAGCCTCGGAAAAAGGTTGCGTGTTGAGAAGAGCTCTTGATGACATCAGGGCAAGCCACTTATTGCCTCTGTCTTCTCTGTGTGAGGGGGCCATCAATTGAGGGCCGGTTTCGTCGTGTGGACGACAAGTGGCGTTTAAATCGCCACATATTATCACATAGGTTGCTTGATACTCCACAAGGGTTTCGTCGATAGCTTGTTCGATCATTGAAAGAAAAATCTTATCGTCCATGGCCAGGGGATCCCAGTAAGTATTCATAATGATCAACAGTGATGACGAAGACAAAGTGTTTGCACCAGTTGGTTGATCCCATCGGAGTAATGTGACAAGGATGTACCTAGATGTCATCAACGTTTTCAGAAGATGCAGCCAGCTACCTGAGCGAATAGCGGTTATGAGACCTGAGAATGGATGTCCCAGGGCCCCTTTTTTTGCTGGAGCAACGGCTATAGCATATCCATCCATTGTGGGTTTCTCCATCATCCAGGATTCCTGAATCTTTGTGTTCCCGGACCCCAAAGCCAGCTCCTCCTTCGCCAGAGCTGGTTGGTTGGTTGGGGGGTCCAAAGGGAGCTTGGCACATTGCTATTGCTTCCTGTTGATTGTTAGGGCCTTCGGAATCCAGGACCAGAGTTGCGCAAGGGGTGTCTGCTTTGTTTTTGGTTGGGACGGGGTTTCATAGGGATTTGGATCTTGTGAGATGGTTCGATGGATTTTGTCTAGGGGTCCATTTGGAAATCGACCTATTCCCAGTGGATCTTTGTAATCGGTTTTACCCGATGACTTTCCCTGCTCACATGGTTGATTATATTGAGCGTACCGCGTGCTATGGCATAAGCTGGGTGTCGAGTCGTCAGAGAGGTTGGATCCTATTTCTTTCATCCGATTTTCTTTGTGAGTTTGTTCATTGATCGTCCGTGATGATGGTTAAGAAAAGACAGACTCATGGTGAGCAGGACTTTTGGTGATTGGAGGCCTGACATCCTCAACCCTCTCCCTTTTAGGCAAAGATGGACCATTTTCTGCTTATTTTAAAAGGTCAAATACCAGTTTCAAAAGATTTTCAGTGGCGTCAGAGATCATGTTCTTTTACCGAGGTGGAAGATACATAGAGATAAGCAGTGGCTTTTTTTTCTTCATGGATGGGTTCCACCAGTAAGATGTTGTCGGTCTTCAGCCACCATAGAGACGAAATACATTTTAATAGGTTGAGCATAAAGCCACAACTTAGGATAATGTATTTCTTATTGTCAAGAAGTTGTTCTAACTTAAACGAGCGCTCAGTCTTTGCTCGTAAGGAATATTTCCAGTTTCCAAACTTTGAATTAAGTCTTTATCGACGTGGACTTGCTTTTTCTGGATAAGAGCCTTGGGGATGCCTCTTCGGTTTGGAGGTCAGACAGTCTCGGGTGGAATGAACCCATTGGTTCTTGCTGAATGTAGGGTCAAGAGACGGGGAGCGAGTTCTCGCCTCCTCACGTCTATTACCTGAGGAAGCTGGTCGCGGGTGCCCTGCTCTGTCTGTTTGAGTAGAGCGTCGTAGTTGCTCATGCAAAGAACTCCTTGTTTCCATGGGGCCCCTGGTTGGTTTGGCAATAAGTTTCTTGCAACGGTTTTCCAGAGTCTGAAAGTGAGGTTCTTCAGCTTCGGCAGTTCTTGGTGGAGGGTTATCCTCTTTCCCCTCTGAAACCGAATAAACTCTTAGGTTCATTAGCTTGTCATTGATGTCTGATTACACCGGCCGGTTTGGGGGTGAAGGACAGGAAGAAGTTGCGTCACTTACATGCTTTTGGTTGGTTGACCGGTCTCTAGTTATGCTGGATTTAACACTCAGGGCTTTTTCTGCGGGCGTTTGATTCGGGAGCCAAATTGACGGCCCCCCTCATTGTTTGAGGGGGCCTCAGCTCGAGGCAATGGCTGCGTAATGGCTGGCAATTCTTTTACTTTCGGACTGTCAAAGATTGAGAACTCTCTGTTTGAGAAGGCCTTTGATGGCAGGTCAATTTTGACTGAGTCCTCCGATTCAGGCAGAATAAGGATCACCTCGTTGTTGATAGAGCTGTTTAAGCTTGTGCCCCCTGACTTGCTCTTGTTGTTTGCGGTTCTGATGCCTTTTGTAGTTGGTTTCTCCTTTGAGATATGGTCCTCTGGTTTGCGACTTGTCAAAGACAGAAGCGTCTGTGTACTCATTTCGGTGGTTGTTGTAGATCTTGTGGGAGGGGAGAACAAGGCGTCCGCTGGGGCAGCTTGAGAAAGGCCTTTTGCGGGATCACTTGAGCCTCGGGACCCCTTTTCCACTCGGTTGTTGAATGCGTTGATGTAGCCTTCAAGAAAAATCAGTAGGTTGTTCATCATGGCTGAAATAGATGTGTGATCTTTTAAAGTTTCATTGATGGACTCGTACAATTTGCAAAACGGGGCAAGGGCAATCGGGACCGCTGACATAATCGACATTATGTCAGGCTTCTTACCGGGAGAGTCTTTGAAAGTGTTTACTGGAAGCTCGCTTAATCGTCGATTTCTAGGAGGACTTTGCTGAGTATGCAGGCCTCTGGTTTGGTCAGGAGCAAAGAAGGGTCTTGAGCCTGTTATGGGTTCTGGCTGGAGAGGAGAGTTTGTGCCTGACGCCGACATTATGCTTGAGACGATGACAGTCATGGTGGATTCAGGTTGGAGGTCCAATCCTGACTTCACACCCGACTGTAATTCACAGCTGTCACTTGCCATGCGCAAGTCAGATCATAGGCAGGGATTGTTTGTTTCCTTAGGATGTGCAGGAGATAAGAGCGTAGGTGTAACTGATCTTACAGGGTCCCCTTTCTGCCCAGTTGGAGGGCAACAGTAGTCGGGGAAAAAGTAGAAGCCACCGAGGCTGGGGCTGAGGATTTCTGGGGACCGGAGTGGTCTACTGCCAGTGACCAGGAAGGCGTCCCAGGACTGGCCAGGATCCCCCCTCCACCTCCGCCTGCAGGGTTGGTTTAAACAGCCGCGGCACGGAGGGTATGCAAGGGCCTGGTGACCCAAAATGACATCTGACTGAAAGAGAGTGCAGGGCCAAGACCTTGGGGCCACCATCCAAACTCAGCATCAGGCCCCCCATTAAACACGGAAGGTTTGACAGCACTTTGGGAGGTGGCGCCTGGTCGGTGACCGCTTTCAAAATGTCAGCGTCAGAAAGTTCCTCTGATGCAGCGTCTTTCCTTTTTAGGAATTTGGCAAGGAAGTTTTTTACAGGCGAGGTCACTGATGCGGTTTTAGTCTCACCCTTCGTGGGGCCCCTCGTTGGACTTGAGGGCGGATTGGTGGGTCTTGAGCGTAGACTTAGTGGCGCTTTTTTGCCAGACTTTTGTCGCAGATGGACGCAGCGCTTTCTTCGGGTGGGGCAGTCTTTATTTCATGGAGGTGCTGGTTTGTGGAGGTGTATTGTGCTTTCATTTGGCAGCGGTGTTCATGCCCATTAGATGGACTGTTTGGGGGAGAACCCCCTGGAGTTAACTCCTCGATGGGCCCCGTCTGAGCCAGGATTGGTGAGGGCGAGTCCCCCAAGAACTCCTGTGCCCCAGCTAAGGGCGGGCGGGAGTGCTGCTGAATGTCGACCACAGATTGATTAAAAGGCGGCAGACAAGACACGCTCGATTGCACCAAGGCAGCCCCTTCGCCCCCGGCCGCCTCAGAGCTGGTAAGCAAAGTCACAGGGGGCACTGCTTCTCCAGTGGGAGCCCCCACGAGAAGATGTAGAGTTGGTGGAATAGGAACAAGAGCCATCTCCCCAACTTCCCTCTCCCCTCACGTCCCCGCCTCCTTACCTGGTTCAGCCGGCTGCGCCTCTCCTCCGAGGTGCGCTGCCGGGCTTGCCACAGGCTTCGGAGGGTGCGCATGGGGGGAGAGAGGTATGGTGGTGAGGCTGACTCCAGAGACACCGACAGCTGCAGCCCGCTCGAGAGATGTGCCTTTTTCGGCGTAGTCTTGTCTCTGTGAATCCAGTACACACAAAAGCCCTGCCTCACAGCCAGGGCCGAGTGACATTGATTTGTCCATTGGCTTTTTCGAACTCCTAAACCGATGTCCTTCTGCCTCTGGTGAGGGGCTTGTGGTCGAGAAAGGGGGACAAGACCGAGGATTGCTGTTGCCTCTGCCCGGGCTGCCCACGCTGCCATAGACTGCAGAGACTGCTACTCTGCAGCTACTCTGTGACCGCTCCGCGGCAAGAGAGGGTATTTGAACAATGTTCTGCCCTCTCAGATGAGCTAGTAAACAGACTAGCAAACAGAAACAGCAGGAAGAAACACTTTCAGGTGAAGCGTAGGGATGACTGCAGAGACTGCTACTCTGCAGCTACTCTGCGGCCGCTCCGCAGCAAGAGAGGGTATTTGAGCAAAGTTCTGCCCTCTCAGATGAGCTAGTAAACAGACTAGCAAGCAGGAACAGCAGGAAGAAACACTTTCAGGTGACGTGTAGGGATGACTGCAGAGACTGCTACTCTGCAGCTACTCCGTGGCTGCTCTGCGGCAAGAGAGGATATTTTAGCAAAGTTCCACCCTCTCAGCTGAGCTAGTAAACAGACTAGCAAACAGGAACAGCAGGAACTAACACTTTCAGGTGAAGCATAGGGATGACTGCAGAGACTGCTACTCTGCAGCTACTCTACACGTTCTGCACAGTTTCAATTAGTAGTCAGCAATTAATGGCTTCAACGAGTGAAAACAAAAAGCGCAGCCCCAATGTGCTTACTGATGTCTTCTTTGATCTTTTCCACAGAGGAATATTATGATGATTAAACAGGGATCGGCCACAAAACAGGATTACAGAATTGCAGTAAACATCAAGACAAGTTAGTGGGAACTTGCAAGAAATGCTAAGCATGTATTTCTGACTGGGTGGGGTTTTTATAATCCGTTTTTTTGCAACACTTTGCTTCTATTAATGTGTTTTCTTTGGAGACACAACCGGTGGCCATCTTGGTGGTCTTCCTATTCATAGACAGGCACCTATCTTAGAGTGCTGCTGGTGCATTAGCTTTGCCCATGTTGTCATTAGTTTGGATTCTGGATAATGAATGGTGTTCCTAGCACAGCTTTTGGCAAATGATTCCTGATATCAGTGCCATTTGAAAGCCTTTCTAGTGTCCATTCAGACCCTCTCAGTGACCTGTGCAACACTTGTCAATGCTCCGTGTTCCCATTGCACATTGTCCCGAGTGGGCCTTTGCCCCTATTGACTTTGCACGCTCCTGTTTAAAAGTCTCCAGAATATGCTACGCAGGAAAAAAACATGTTTTGCATATTAAAGTAGGTCAGCTGACTCTAGTGGCAAGCTATAGCAGAGAGCGGAAGTGGGTGAATGGAAAAGGAAAGGAAATGTTCTGTGGAACATACTATTGTGGTCCTCATCTACTGACTCTGCCTGAACATTCGTGAGGCGGGGCAGTATTTTTGCCTGTATTTCTGCTTATTGGGTGAAATTCTGAGATTGTGTGCTTGTACTGAGTTGGTGAAATGCTGCAATTATTTCACTGACGTGAATTGAGCTCTCAACTCCCACACTTATTGAGATGCATGCGCCAACTCCGCATGCGTGTAACCAATGTAGTGTTTCGGCACCAGAAAGATGTCTAAATTTGTTACTTGCATCCTTTAAAGTGGGAGGAGAACTCAGAGGCTATGGTGGGAAAGCTGATGACGTTTTCAGCGCCGAAAGTCCCCCTATAACTAAGCTCACATGGTCCAAAGATCAATATATTCGACCATGGTGGAGGAGTGGTTGGTCCCAAACAGTCTCCCTTGATAAATCTTTAAGGAATTCCTCTGCAGTGTCCTGTGCAAATTCCAAAAGTGAGGTTAGCCTCATCAGTGGAAGGGCTAATGACCAATCAGGTGCATAGGCCCGCCCTATGTGCGCAAGATTGAAGCTAGCCTGTCTACAGATCCATGGGTGCCAACCAATCAGGAAAAGCAATCTCATATGCGATATTCACTCCCACGGGGACATGTTCAGCACATTGACAACACTCACATGCAATAGTACATTACCATACAAAAAATGTGACAATTTGTTAAATAGTGAGTGCATAACCACTGTGCAGTGGAATCATATTTTATGCATTTATAATCACACAAAGGAGAGTATATGTAGGTGGTTTCTAAATGGGATTTGCCTTTAAAATGAAGTGATGGTGGACGGAGCTGAGGTAATTGACACATGCAAAAACCCAAAATGGCTAGAAAACAAGAGTCCTAACACAGGATCGCAGAATTTGAAAGATGTAGATGCTGCTTTGTTTGATCCCAATCAAAGTTAGCACCGATCCCTGAAAGCATCTCTTGCTTTAAGGTAGGGGTGTAAGGCTCACCTGAACTCTGCGGGGACCTTCTGGACCTCCAACTAACTTCTACCTTCCTGGGAGCTAACACGGAATTTCTGTGGAGAAAATAACAATATTCCCTTCCTTAGTTTTCTTCTTAAATAGGAAGAACAAACTTGTAACTATAGGACCAGCAAAGGCTCACCTTGGTATTTAATATGTTGAGCTCTCCATCCTGTTCATACAGGGGCGCAAGTCCTGAAGATGGGACACAGGAGAATGTTTCTTTTTATTTTATTATTTGGAATAGGGGAAGAGGCTACTAGGCTGAATATTGGCGGGCAATATTCACTGGGAATAGGAATGTTCAAAATGAAGGTTACCCCTATCCTAATATAACCTAAAAAGAGAAAGATTTGCTGTGGTGTGAGGCTTGTGTGACAATGCAGACTGGAGAGCAGTGACAAACTATTATCTCTGACTAGAACACACCTTCAAGGCAAACTCCACAATCTGGCAAGAACCCGCTAATGACAGCGTAATACCATAGAATGCGTAAGGTAGCCTAATAACAATTATACACAATTCGAAGTATTTGATAAGGCAACAAAACAAAGCAAATACATTCGTATATCACTAGGAGTACTTGCGTGAGAGAAGCAACAAACTGACTGTGAGGTGAGAAGACCGCTTTGACAGGACTCCAAACTACAGACTGTGACTGAAGCGGAGCAAACAGGCTGTGAGGTGAGGAGACCACAATGACAGGACTCCAAACTACGGACTGTAACTGAAGCGGAGCAAACAGCCTGTGAGGTGAGGAGACCGCTATGAGAGGACTCCAAACTACGGACTGTGGCTGAAGCGGAGCAAACAGGCTGTGAGGTGAGGAGACCGCTATGACAGGACTCCAAACTACGGACTGTGACGGAAGCGGAGGCGGCTGCACAGGGAATACAGGAAAGGAACTGAGAACTAGTAATTAGTTACTAACGGAACTACGGTAAATGTCTGTGGACAAGCAATATTTTAACTGTGACAGAAATCGGAGGTACGCGGCGAGCGTTCCATCTGTACTCAGACGAACGACGCAAAGCGCGAGTCTCCTGATGGGCGGGGCTTAAATAGCCAGCAATGAAAACAACTAGAACCGCTAGCTAACTGCCTCAGAGGCACCACCTAGCGGCCATTAAGGAAACCCCAACCAACCATTAACATGAGGGAATTAGAATCAATTAACCAGCTAAGGCAACATGAATTCCCATATGAACCTGTATCTCCTAGGACTAAAATGGACACTTAATCTGTGGTCATGACCGTACCCCTCCTCAAGAACTCTCCTCCCGGTTTATTGGGGTGATTCTGATGAAATCTCTTTAACAATCTAGTGGCATGTATGTTTTCTTTAGGTTCCCAAGATCGATCTAAGGGACCATAGCCCTTCCGGTCAACCAGATAAAAAACCTTATGCCTGACAACCTTGGAGTCTAAAATGTCCTTCACTTCATATTCAGATTGATTGTCTTCAAATTCAATGGGAGTAGAAGCTGGTTCTAAACGATTATCTAGTTTTACTGGTTTCAGCAAAGACACATGGAAAACTGGATGAATTTGCATCCTCCGAGGAAGGGTCAATTTCATTGCCACTGGGTTGATGATGGCTTCAATGGAGAACGGACCCAAAAATCGGGGAAGAAATTTCTTTGAACCTTTCAACATCAAATTTCTGGAGGATAGCCACACAGAGTCACCGACTTGAAACTTAGGAGCTACACATCGATGGCGGTCAGCAAACTTCTTCTGACTTTCCTTGGCTGCAGATAAGCTAGCTTGAGCCCTAGTGTGGCCCGTAGAGATGAATTCATGGAGAGTCTTCACAGCAGGCATCTCTAAAGGTTCTATAGGATCAAAAGCAGAAGTTCGAGGATGTCGACCATGTAATGTATAGAATGGAGTAAGCCCAGTAGAGGAATGAGTTGAATTGTTGTAAGCATATTCAGCCACCCACAATATATCCAACCAAGAATCTTCTGTTTGGTGAAGCATACAACGCAAATACTGTTCTAGAGTCTGGTTAGTGCGCTCCATTTGACCATCGGTTTGAGGATGATGACTGGTGGATAATCGAACATCAATCTTGGCCAATGCACAACATTTCCTCCAAAATTTAGAAACAAATTGGCTACCTCGGTCTGAGATTACAATGGAGGGAAAACCATGTGGCTTAACAATGTTCTCCAGAAATATCTTGGCCAATCCAGAGGAAGTCGAAGTCCTTGGACTGCGATAAAATGTGCCATCTTGGAGAATAAGTCAACCACCACTAGAATGGTGTCAAAACCCCTACATGGAGGAAGATCGGTAATGAAATCCATTGACACAGTATGCCAAGGACTCGGTGGTACATCCAAAGGTTGAAGAAGACCGGCCGGTCTTTTCTTTGTGTTCTTATTTTGTGCACAGTTTCCACAGGTTTGAATAAATTGCATGACATCCTTGCGCCACGTAGGCCACCAGTTGTGTCTCTTGATTTTTTCCAAAGACTTTGTGACCCCTGGGTGACCCTCAATCAGGGGGCTATGGTAGTTTGCAATTACTTGTCTTCTCAGTTCTTCCGTAGGTAGGTACAAGCGATTTTGATAATGAGGTATATTCTCCTGTAGGGTGAATTGATCGCCTCGATCAGTCCAGGCAAGCAACTCCTCAGGAACCAAATTCCTCTTGACTTCCTTCAGTAGTTCTTCATAGAAAGGATCTGAAGTATTTAGTAATCCTAAAACCCTTTCTCCAGCAATTATGTTTTTTGGAACTTGGGGAACAAAGGTCTGCTCTTCAATGCCAATTCGGGACAAGGCATCAGCTTTCCCATTACGGACTCCTGGCCGAAAGGTGATGACACAGTCGTACTCTGCGAAGAATAAAGCCCATCGCAGTTGTCTAGCCGATTGGGCCTTGACTGAGCAGAGATACTGCAAGTTTCGATGGTCAGTAAGGATGGTGACTGTGTGCTGAGCATCTACCAAATAATGTCTCCATTCTTTTAAGGCGCACTTGATTGCCAACAGTTCCTTGTCTGTAATTGTATAATTTCGTTCCGCAGCAGAATCTTTTTTCGACCAGAACGCCACTGGGTGCAAAATTTGAGTCTGTGGATCTCGTTGTGACAAAACAGCCCCCATGGCAGCACTAGAGGCATCTGTCTCTACAATGAAAGGTATGTCAGGATGAGGATGTCTCAATATAGGAGCCTCTGTAAAGTTGGACTTGAGAGTCTGAAACGCAACTGTGGCCTTCGGGGTCCATGCAGCAAACTTCTGGTTCTTCTTTAGCAATGACGTGATGGGATGAACCAACTGCGAGAAATTTTCCACAAATCTTCTATAGAAATTTGCAAATCCCAAAAAACATTGGACTCCTTTCACAGAAGTTGGAACTGGCCATGATAGAATTGCCTCCACCTTACGAACATCCATCTTAACTCCTTGAGAGGACAGCACAAAACCTAGAAACTCTACTTCAGAAACATGAAATGAACATTTTTACATTTTCACATAAAGGGAGTTTTCTCGCAATTACTTCAAAACCGCCGAAACGTGATTCACATGCTCAGAGGGGTTTGCTGAAAAAATTAAGATATCGTCAATGTAGACTGCTGCGCAGACATCAAGTAGATCTTTCAAAACGTCATTCATAAAGCACTGAAACGCAGCTGGAGCGTTGCATAACCCGAATGGCATGACTTGGTATTCGAAGAGGCCATATTTTGTGCGAAATGCAGTTTTCCACTCGTCGCCTTCCTTAACTCGGATTAGGTGATACGCCCCTCTAAGATCCAGCTTGGTAAATATCTGGGATCCTTTAATTTGGTCTAACAAATTTGAAATGAGAGGAATAGGATATCGATTCTTGACAGTAAACTGGTTGAGTGCGCAGTAATCGATACAAGTTGTGAGATCGCCTTCTTTTTTGGCGACAAAAAAAGAGGCGAAGCAGCAGGAGACTTAGAGGGTCGAATGAAACCATTGGCTAAGTATTGGTCTAAGTATTTCTTCAGGTGAGAATCTTCTTTCTCCGTTAACAAATAAATTCGACTACACAGAATTTCACTTCCAGGAAGAATATCAATTTGACAATCATAGGGTCGATGTGGCGGAAGCTCCTCAGCCTATTTCTCTTCAAAGACGTCTCAGAATTCTGCATACTCGGGAGGGAGTAGGCCTATTATTCCTAACGTTGAAACAGAGACCTTCTTCATAAAGCGGGAATCTTTTGTCTTGCAGCAAAGTTCTCTACACTCATCAGCAAAGGTCAGAGACCGAGTTCGCCAATCAATCCTTGGATTATGTTTCTCCAACCAGGGCAAGCCAAGTATAATTTGGAGTTGGGGAGCACTAATTAGGTCGAACGTGATTCTCTATTCATGTTTCCCCTGACAACACATAGTAAGGTTCGCCGTGCGTTGAGTAACAGGACCTGAAGCTAAAGGCGTACCATCAACTGCTGTTACGTTTTCAGCTTCGTGCTTGTTCACACGAGGAAAACCCATCCTAGTTGCCAAACCGATATCCATATAATTACCGACTGCACCACAATCGATGTAGGCTTGCAAAGTCTGCATTCTGGTGGGCTGGCTGTTCTGTACTGGATAAAGTAATGGGAAAAACAAAGTGTGAGGTCACCAAACCTTTTTCCATGCTCGACAAGTTGACCTCTACACTTGTCGGGCACTGGAGTTTTCCGAATTGAAGTACTTCTTGTCTGGGTTTACGCCTCCAATAGGCTTCCGGTAAGGTTTAATAGGACACTCCTTGAGAAAATGACCAGCCTTACCACAGTAAAGACACAACTGTTGCTGGCGTCTCTTGTCTCTTTCAGCTTGTGATATCGGTCCTCTAACGGCTCCCAACTGCATGGGTTCAACAGAACTCTCAGAACTGGCTCTCAACTGACTTTCCTCGGAGCACACAAAATAAGTTCTGTTTTCAGCGCGAGAGCGATCCACCCTTCTGCCTTGCAATCTCTGATCAAGTCGTACAGTTAAATCAATAAATTCTGCAATGCCTTCTGTAGGGTTCACCACCTGAGCCAAGACGTCTTTCAATTCATTACCTCTCTGAAATAAGGTGGTTCTTTTCTCTGTGGGCCAATTTGTTTCTGCCAGCAATCTGTTAAAGGTTGCTACATACGCCAACAATTCCTGGTTACCTTGGCGAAGAGAAAGTAACTCATTATCTAGAGCCTGACCCTGAGCATGACGTGCAAACAATTTCTCCATCTCCTTCTGAAAGTCTGAAAGATTTCTCAAAATCGGATCATCCCTGTTTACTAATGGAATTGACCAATTGGCCGCATAACCACCCAAATAGGATAATATAAACGCTACCTTGGCCTGATCAGAAGGAAATACTCCAGGGCTACAGAGAAAATGAAGCCTGCATTGGTTAAGAAAAAACGCAAACTTCTTAGGATCTCCTAGAAAGCGTTCAGGAGGAGCTAAGGGGATATTGCCGGGAAAAATTACTTGAACTGGTGAAGGAGGCGTGACTGAAACGGGGCAGAAGCGCAGGCAGCCCTGCTTGGGCTTGCAACATCTGGCGAGCTAAATCATCAGTGCGATCCCGCTTAACAATTCATTCTCTCCGGAAAGCACTGGGTTCAGGGCGGGCTGAATGGACCTCAGCTCTTAGTTCCCCCAATAAATGGGCCAACTGTTCTACTTCTGGAGTTTCCATAATGTTCAGGGAGAGTATTTTTCAAAGCTGGCTTCGCCTTCTGTAACGCTCACCTGAACTCTGTGGGGACCTTCTGGACCTCCAACTAACTTCTACATTCCTGGGAGCTAACACGGAATTTCTGTGGAGAAAATAACAATATTCCCTTCCTTAGTTTTCTTCTTAAATAGGAAGAACAAACTTGTAACTATAGGACCAGCAAAGGCTCACCTTGGTATTTAATATGTTGAGCTCTCCATCCTGTTCATACAGGGGCGCAAGTCCTGAAGATGGGACACAGGAGAATGTTTCTTTTTATTTTATTATTTGGAACTAGGCTCAATATTGGCGGGCAATATTCACTGGGAATAGGAATGTTCAAAATGAAGGTTACCCCTATCCTAATATAACCTAAAAAGGGAAAGGTTTGCTGTGGTGTGAGGCGTGTGTGACAATGCAGACTGGAGAGCAGTGATGAACTATTATCTCTGACTAGAACACCCCTTCAAGGCAAACTCCACAATCTGGCAAGAACCCGCTAATGACAGCGTAATACCATAGAATGCGTATGGTAGCCTAATAACAATTATACACAATTCGGAGTATTTGATAAGGCAACAAAACGAAGCAAATAAATTCGTATATCACTAGGAGTACTTGCGTGAGAGAAGCAGCAAACTGACTGTGAGGTGAGAAGACCGCTATGACAGGACTCCAAACTACGGACTGTGACTGAAGCGGAGCAAACAGGCTGTGAGGTGAGGAGACCGCAATGACAGGACTCCAAACTACGGACTGTGACTGAAGCGGAGCAAACAGGCTGTGAGGTGAGGAGACCGCTATGACAGGACTCCAAACTACGGACTGTGACTGAAGCAGAGCAAACAGGCTGTGAGGTGAGGAGACCGCTATGACAGAACTCCAAACTTTGCCCTGTGATGGAAGCAGAGGCGGCTGCACAGGGGATACAGGAAAGGAACTGAGAACTAGTTATTAGTTACTAACGGAACTACGGTAAATGTCTGTGGACAAGAAATATTTTAACTGTGACAGAAATCGGAGGTACGCGGCGAGCGTTCCATCTGTACTCAGACGAACGACGCGAAGCACAAGTCTCCTGATGGGCGGGGCTTAAATAGCCGGCAATGAAAACAACTAGACCTGCTAGCTAACTGACTCAGAGGCACCACCTAGCGGCCATTAAGGAAACCCCAACCAACCATTAACATGAGGGAATTAGAATCAATTAACCAGCTAAGGCAACATGAATTCCCATATGAACCTGTATCTCCTAGGACTAAAATGGGAACCTAACCTGTGGTCATGACAGGGGTCTGCTGCAAACTTTGTCTCTCCAGATGTGTTTGAACCATAGCTCCGACCTACCATAGCCTGCATAGTCAACAGTGAAGGATATTGGCAGTTCTAGCCTAAAACATCTGCAGAGCCAAAGGCTGCAGACACCAGTGGAAATCAGCCCCAAAACATGAAACCCATAAAGCCACTTTTTTCACAGTCCTTGGTCTTCCTTTGCAGTCGTGCAACTTCAGGCAGAAGAAGCTGCGAGAGTAAACGGCGACTGCAAGAAAAGCCAGGACGACATAGTAAATGTTAAAGTAAACTTACTGCAGTAATTTATAAAAGCAAAGCTATTCTGTGCATGTCCCAATTGTTATCAAATAACGCTCTCATTCGTATGCAGTGCTCATAGCCATTAAACAATGAGTGAAATAATATTGACAGTATAATAAATATAAGCAGAGGCATAAAGAAGGCCAAGGCTATGCGCTCACACTGTGTGATCCTGGACATATCATCTCCCTGAAATTGAATTTTGAATAAAAGGAAATAGTTTGGCAGCTTGTGCCTTAATCTCGAGAAAGGGCGCTGCACAGAGAGAATTATGAGATTATGACTAAGCAATAACTAAAGATGATTAAATGAAAACACAGGCAGATCTGGTAGGCAAAGAAACAAAAGGTTAGACTGACAAAGACAGGGGTGAATTCATGCATAAAGATGTTCTCTGTGCAGTCATGTTAGACTGATTATTATCGAGATGGAGTTTATTTGTTTGCTCATTTCCATTTAACTCTCACCCTCAGGCTGAGCTTATGCGCAAAGAGAGCTTCCCATCCTTTGCTAATTTATATAATCATCCGGTGACAGCAGCAGATATCAGCAAGGTTGGCTCGTCTGGCAAGCTTCACCCTGCGCACGAGGTCAAAGAGCAGAATTTGCCAGACTTTGTACACTTCCATCTCACTGTAATGAAGTGATCTTTCATTTCTCGAGATGACTAAGCACACAGACCAGCTACAGCTTCTCCACTCAGATGAGAGTGAAACAGTTCTGTGTTTCTCATCAACAGATTACTCCAGCACATTTTATGTAATAATATTTTCAGACTATCCTGATTTTCTATTTGTGACCTCTGAAACTATTAGGAGATAGCATTGGGGAACTAGCTGCGCAAAATTAAATTGTTCTTTAATGTCACTGAAATGTCCTTCGAAATTAGTTTGTGACCCAGACTCCACTGCCATAATTAATTGCCACTTGAGAAGTGGTGTCAGAAGTGAGATCTGTCTGGTTCAGTTCATGAGTGAACCAAGACCATGGTTGGAGGTCCTAATGTGAAAACATTCTATTTCGATGGTAGGCCCCTGGGTTAAGCTGTTTTGCTGTGGATGAGCTGTGTCCAATACTCTGCTGGGTCTAGGATCAGTATTACAGAGCTCCGGAATCTTGATCAACAACTGTCCCGATGTGCACCTCAACCTGTTCTCCTTGTGATCCATAGCATGTTAATGGTTCCCTGTGTCTCTGTGTCCACGTGAGCAACCTCCAATGGGGCTGGAAGCCACAGTCCAGATCTCTACAGCAATGGTGGGGCAGGTCAGCCAATCATGCTGGATGTCAGACAACCACTCTGTGCGCTGGTCAGCCAATCACTCCATGGAGAACAAGCTGACTACCTTACACCTCTATACACGTCTTGCTGGAAGATCTGATTCGAGATTCATGACACCAGTGAAATGTCTTAATGCCTCCCACTATAGTATGATAACTGACGGTAGGCTCTGATACGCCTTAAATGCCAAAGCACCCCCCTCTACCCGCACCACCCCCCACAGTCCACTGGGACAACAACTGGTAAGCACATGGCACCCCTGCAGTGTCCTAAAGTAACTCAGCCTTCCTTGGTGTTAAGTGCCAGTTGCTGAACAGCTTGGAGCCTTGGAAAGAAAGTGCCCGGCCATTGCCACATCTGCAGCATCATAATGACAGACCTTCATCCCTTTTATATGAGGACAAGAAAACCCCCCTCGTAGGGCTAACGTCTGCTTACAAGGCCCACCCCAAATCTGCCCACCAGTCCCGGCTCGCCTCATTATCTGCCAATGGAAATTTTACCACCTAACCCTCATCATGCACATATTACACTGGCTCCCGATCCAGGCTAAGATCGGGTTCAAAACACAAGAGAAGATTCTATGTCAAAAATTGCAAAACATTTCATGGCTAATTGCAATTTGCTAAACTTGACGGCAGAAATCTGCACATCCTTCATGAATTGACATGATTGTATTGTGTTGACCTATGAGTGACAGACAATACAAAATTGTAAAATTGATTAAATAAACAGCAAGGTCTTATTTATTTATTTTTGCATTTGTAGCAGAGCACTGAACCCATGCGTATCCAAGCAATAGTTACATTAGGAAAAGGGGGAAGGTGGTGTACAGGTAAAGGTAAACAGAGAAAGCTGGAGGAGTATGTTCAAGACGTTCAGCAGTGATACATTGCCTTGGCTCTGAGGAGCTGAACCGTATGTGTGTGCATATAAACAACACTAAACATCAAATCAACACACCCAAGTTTTCCCCCTTAGCAACACACAAAGACACTATATAAGAAAAGACAAGACATCCAGCCCCCCTGTTCTGGGGGCCGGATTTGGACACCCTTTATTGTTTCATTAGTGAATAGACTCATCTTCTGAAATGTTGAAGACTTTTCCAACTAAGGAAACAAGAGATTTCAATACATTCACCTTGGGATGAAGGAATACTGCCAAGAGGAAGGCTGGGTTGCTGAAAACAAAAAAAACACACAGCCGAAACTCGAGTTGGCCATGAAGAATTTGAAAGCTAGACTATACTTATGTATTATGATCCCTTAGTTAGAATTCTAATAGCCCTAGGTGCAAAGCCATCTTGGCCATTAGGCGGTATTGGAATAGTATATATTTCTGAAAGACACAGGAAAACCTCCACTCTGGGCTAGGGTATTAGTATTACTAATTAACTCGGAAAAGAAGTCCAGAGGACACAATTCTTAAGACAAAGTATCAAAAGGAATTTATTATACCTGATACATTATTTCAACATACAAGTTTAATCTTGATTTAATCAGCACTACAAACATTATTTACATAGCAGGAGAATTAAGAGTATACAAATTAAGAACAATTCATCTAAATACTGTTCACTCGTTAAGTCATTTGTCCACACGCATCCATCATGCATCCATACACTGATAGCAAACACCAATAAATGTATGATTAAACCTATAAAACGTCATAGCAAACAATTTTAATTTTGATTTTATAAAAATGTGCAATGAATGTACGTGACCAAAATAATTGTGCAAGTGATCTGATCTTGGGGTGGGTCAGGTAGATATCCAAAACAACCTTATCCCAAATTTCTCGAACTTGGAATAGTGGCACACGTTTAGTTTATGTAGATAGCGGCGCCTGACTGTATTCATTATCAGTTGACCTTTGTTATTTGTACTGAATGCTTGGATTTGCATGATGTTTTAGGTATATGTCTATCAATGTGGTCTTAGTCTTGTCTTATGAAGTGTCTTTGTTTGTTACTAAGTGGGAAACAAATAGGCATATTTAATCAATTGTACAATGTTGTATTATCTTTCACACATAAGTCAACACAATAACAAATTGTAAATTCATGAAGTATGTGAAGATTTCTGCTGTCAAGTTTGGCAAATGGCAATTAGCCATTCCATGTTTTAAAGTGTTTGAAATACGATCTTCTCCTGTGTTTTGTTGATGATTCCCACTGATCCTATCTCATTTAGTATATGGGTGGGACGACCTCCTGTTTGTGGACAAGATCTGGCTCAAACCTGCATGTCTCACCTGTCAGTCAACCACAGTTGGCAGACTGGTCTACCTGATAGCAAGCTAAAAAAATTGGGCATCACACATTCATTTCACATTAAGACCACATCAGACTGGAAACTGGACTATCTCTTACCAAGAAAACTAAGAAACAGCCCTATTCATGCTATGCTCAGGTCCTCTGCAACTCCATCCCGCTGGCAATAATGAATTCCCAACGTCTTGTTCAGTTTAGAAAAGAACTGTAGACCTTGCTTTTTGAACTAAACCTTTGTGTAACCTAGATTCCACCTATCTTGTGCACAACCCATCTGTGTATTGTACTGTTGCTTACAATATGTTGCTCTATAGCGCTCTGTAGCTAACAATGTAGGTTTGTGCTATACAAATATATAAAAATAATTGCAAGTTACTGCTACTAACATTTGAGGCGGCACAAAAGTAGTAATTTGTGGCCCTCAATTAAGTAAAAACCTAATTTACATAGGGTTGCATCAAACCACAAATGTCACACACAACACCTCCAACAGATGACACATTCTTCTTTACAAGAGGCAGCCACAGAGGTTGGGTAACCCACAAAGCCAATGGGCACATGCATAGCTCTCATTCAATGTAGCACATTATGATTTTACTGACATTATTGAAATCCTACAGGGGTCACTCCTTATGGAAAAGAGAGGTGAACTGTTTTGGCTAGATAATTAGTATTATCTGGCTAGTAAGAGTCAGATCCTGTCAAACCAAGCACCTCAAAGAAGGGGCATTTTTCGGTAGGCACAGAAGAGACGTGTTTGTGGCTTTAGAGGGTTGGCTGACAATGTTCTTAAGAACTGCTAGAGTATGGAAGGGGCCTCAGAGGGCAATGGGAGACAGTGGTTTCACTGTGAATTAAATAGCACAATCTCAGAAGAATCCATCTAACCAAGGCAGCCCTCTGTGAAAATATGAAAGCTGTTATATATCAATATTGTGTACTTCAACATGTAGACTGCATTTTTCCTTTGAACGTTCATCATAGAATGTTTGCTGTTGAATGTTGGAATTCTGGGTGAGAGAATGGAATGGTTAATGTTTGGTCAAATGGAGAGAGCCTGTAGCTGGAGTAAGAAGTGTACTCCACTCGGTCATATATAACTAATAAACAATACTAATTCAATGGTCCTGTGAATGTTCATCATTATTTCATTGGTGACAAGCTACCCTGCTGTGCCAAATAAAGTGAGGAAAAATGGCAGGTGAAAAAAGAAGCAGGCCTTGGAGGAGCCCCACTGCATTTCTCCTGGGGAAGCAAGAAGTCACCACCAGAACAGTTTCCCACTAAGAGGGTTGCTGCCTTATTGGGTTTGTTCTCCGCTTCACTGCAAATTGTGTCGGGGAAGTCCTGAGATACTGTTGGTACATGTGCGCCCTCGTGGCATTAACATTTTGGAGCCACGTAGCTGCGTCAGCGGTTGCCAGGCGATGGTAGGACTCGACTCCCAGCTGTCAACTGTAACACATCATGTTCTGTAGGAGATTTTTGTTGGGTTACATTTAGTATCTCATGGTATTCTGTGGTATTTTGGTATGGTGGTATTTTGGTATGGTGGTATTTTGTATAGGGGTGAGACTAATTTCAGAACACTACTCAATCATTATTTCAACTGGGTCACTAATTGTAAAAAAAAAAAATACTGGACTTAGTACACTCTGAATAATTGTCTCATTCCCTCCTGTGATATTTTGTCTACAATATCACTCTTATGCCTGTTTGGCTGTGTTTCAAAATACATAAAACATTCCAATGAAATGGAAAACATTCACTCAGGCACTCCAATTTACCGGGACTAACTTTGCCTTGGGATTTCTTACTGCACGTTCTATCTCCCTATGCAAGCCAAATGAATGAGACTGAATGTAGAAAAAATACACTGAGACTAAATTACCTTTTCGAATTATAATTTTTTATCATAAACTAGAAATATGCAAGTTACACAGAATGACACATGCACTGACGTTGTAAATTCAAACATAAACAAAGTTTTATCTGAGATAAAGTGCAGATCTCTGCCTGTGGTCGTCCTTGAATTTGCAACAAATCTGGCAGAGTAAATATACTCTGACTAACATCAAAACTTGAATAAGCTTCCAAGCACTGGAGACTCAGCACTTCTTCCTCCTTCATCAGCGATTGGATGGACTGCTCGGCCCTCTCTGCCTCAAACCTTTTTCACAAAACCCTGTGTCACTCAAAAAGCACCTCCCCTTGACAAGATAATCCCACTAAGATAGTTTGTGATTTCCTCTGTGCCTTTACCCGAAACACAAACTGCATTTCTGAAGAGAAAATGTTGCTCCTGTTGCTTAATCCCACTAAAAGAGTTTGTGATTTCCTCTGTGCCTTTACCCGAAACACAAACTGCATTTTTGAAGAGAAAATGTCCCTCCTGCACTTCCTGCCCCAAAACAATGCAATGTCTTTAGCAGAATGTATCTTCATGTTACTCAACTTACAACACAGTGCAGCTTTAAGCCTGCACGTTTAAAGTTATTTTTTTGTCTTTCCAGATTTTGGAGTTTTGGAGCATGTTATCGCATCCACCTGTATTTCATCAAACAGGTGTTCAATAGAAAACAATTAAGCCATTACAGGTCTAATTTGGCTAATTGATCTGCCTTATCATTTCCTTCCTTATCCTCACATGGTGTTTTCAAATGACCGCATATTTTCCTCCAATGTAGTATCAGGTTATTTTCTGACACAAGTTTGTCTATAGCCTGATTAATTTTGCCATGTTTAAGTGTCTTCTTGTTATATGTAAGCATGCCTTTCACCTTCCAGCCAGGTAAATACTCCACAAAAATATTTCACTCATAATCAAAATCAATGACTAGAACTCTTTCTTTGAGTCTATTATCTACAGCTGTACATATTGCCTTATAAATAGCAGCCAGTTCTGCCACTTGACTGCTTTTGGGGCCTATCCTCATGCTTACTTTTGGAATGTTGTCATATTTAAACCATACATTTCCTATTCCTGCTACGAGTTATTTTTCAGTATCATTTTCTACATGGTATGCACATCAATCTACATGTACAGTTGGTAAATCCTTACATGTTTCTTCGTTGAAAGCCTTGTGTGGGGATTGCTCCAATTCATTCAAACCTATCTCCAGCACTGTGTCATCAGGTGCACAGACAGCTGCACAATCATGCAACTCTACTTGTCCATGAGCAACTGGACTCTATTTATAATGTCCATATAACATTCTACTGGAAATCCCTGAAGTGCTAATGTCCAGGAAATTATTCTTGACTTTGACAAGATACCTGATCTGATTCTCTTACTTTGCAAAAATTACAGAGGCTGGTGATTTTTTTTGACAATCACCCGCTCCCTTTGAATGATGGGATAGAAATGTTGTAACGCAGATAGAGTGGTCAGAAGCGCTATTTCACATTCACTAAATTTGGTCTCTAGCTGTGACAATGGGCATCATTACGAGTATGGAGGTAGCCATGCCACTTTTAGCGGCATAGCTACTGCCATACCGGGCACCGGATCCGGGTTCCAGGAATGAGGAATTACCGTGCCATTCCGACCTTGGAGGGCCCGGTAATTCCCTTTCCTGGGACCCGGACCTGCTACATCCCCATTCCCGTTTGACCGCATAGTGCTCAATGGGAATGCAGAGGATGCTAACAACGGGCCTGTTAATGACAGGCCCATTGTTAGCATCTTGGTCTGCTAGCTGGTCCCTCTAAAAACGCCTGGTTTTACTAGACATCCTTAGTGGGACCCACGAGCAGACCTCGTAATGAGGTGGTAGAGGGTTAACGGCGCCGGCAGCAATGTATTGCTAGCATATGCAACAGGTTTTTTATTTGCGTCATGGTTTTGGTATAACACTGCTGACATGCATTGATAAGTGAATCCTATTTCTACAAAGAAATCCTGTTTTTTATTGGATATGACAAACTTGGTTCTTTTATTGGACACCCTTTTAGCATGGCCACTGCCGCACTTTTTTCCTTTTCCCATTTCCAGGGTACACACTGCATCAGTAATCTCATCAAAGGTTGTGTAATCTCTGCACCATTTTCAATAGGTTTTCTGTTGTAACTTGTCATTCCTAACAAACTTTTTAAACTTTTGAAGTTAGTGGATCTTTTAGTTTCTGAATCGTTCCACTTTTTTCTTTTGTTCATGCATTGTGACTTCATGACCTAGGATGTTTAACCTTTTTCTACAACACAGTGCTTTCTGTAAAGATACTTTTGCCCCATCCTGCTGTAGCTGACTGAGCACATGTCTAATCTCATTGAAGTGGCTTTTCATATCTTCAGTTTTGAATAGAACATTATCCAAATATACTATTGTTCCTGTTTCAGCTTCAACCGGGAGTGCCTTGCTCGGGAATATCCCAAACTCACTCCCACGATTTACATACCCAAAAGGGGTCCGGGACCATGCGTATTGTGATTTGTCAAATGAAAATGCAAATACATTTTTAATATCTTCAGTTAGTGGCACACAAAAGTATCCAGCTGTAAGGTCTAAGGTGGTAAATACCATTGACCCGTGAACCTGTGCAAGACCCTGATCAATAAATGGAAGAGGACACCATAAAACAGGTACCATTTTATTCAATTCTCGTAGATCTTCCCACAAATATCATTGGCCATTGGGTTTTACCACACCTAATATAGGAGTATTTGATGCATTATAAATAGCCCTAATGATTCCTCTAGATTGCACATTTTTGATAATTTTAGCTAGTGATTCCAAACGTGACTGGGTAACCTATTTTATCACTCAAATATGCAAAATCCTGTTTGAACTCCATAAATATGTTTCTCAATTGGTCTTTTTCTTCTTCATTTGTGCAAGCATCTGCAGCATGAATCTACTCGTCTACCATTTTAGAGAATGTTGGGAAATCCTCCGAAGTAGGAGCCTCTGTACTTTCCTCTAGTCTTGTGGCAGTGTCTCACTGGAGAGTCGCTATGCTCAAATATTTGTGAATATTGACATCCATTTCAATATGTGGTTTTTCTCTTTTAAATTCACTTAATTTGAATAGAATACAATCATCTTGATGACAGCACACCATTTCACCTGGCTCATAAGGGTATACAGACTGAACTTTGAAAGATTCCTTTAGGCTTATACTTCAATGATTCTGGTAATTCACCCTGTGAAATCACATAGCTTACAGGGATGTTCCCAATTACTGGGTAACTGAAATCAGTAGTGTAGTAAGATGTATGTATTGCCATTCAAATGCTGAATTCTCTTCCAAATGAATGTCTTGACACCCTTTATTGTCCTCCAGGATTTGAATGGGTCCATTCCCAATCTCTATCAATGGTATATATTTGCATCCTAACCATTGCTGCGTTATGGATTTATTTAGGCATACACATGCATCAGAACCTTGTATCTGTTGTCCCTTCCTGTATTTTAATGCAATGTAAATTGTCTGGTAAATGCGGGAATAGTAACATCCTTTTTCACCTGAAAGTCAATTGCATATGGCTTCATTTGGGCGCAAGGGTAAGCTTGTCTTTTGTCTTCAAATTCAGGTGCAACTCCAACCAACCTGGACCAGACCTTTTGATTTAGAAAGTCTAATACCCTACACATTCTGTGTATGATGTCATTTACCAAATTAAATGTGTTTTGTGTTGTGCTCACGATACACACGTTCTGATAGAGATTTTGTCAGAGGGATATATATAATCTCATGGTATTCTCTTACGGTGGTGAAGTGGTATGGCGTTATTATGGTAATGCCCTATATGGTGTGACAAAGCTCCCCTCTAACACCTGTATTCTATTTAGCATCAACTCTTAATACAGGTTACCAGGCTTATTACACTTCGAATCTTGAAAGTGCTAACTGACACACCCAGCAACTTAACTCTGAGGCTGGGCTGCTGCCTTTTGCAGATCTCTTCAGCTGTAAACATGCACAGCTGAAATGCTGCACTCACACTCTGTCTATCTACAGAACCCACAGTAAATAAAATGACACAACCCAAACACCATAAAATGTATCAAAACATGTAGTGATTCTTATAGAGTATATTTATCATGGCAAATAAACTTACTGATCATGAAAAGCAACATTGAACAGCGATGCAATTACAAATGTGGATCAGCAAGAATAAACAGCAAGAAAGATAATCTAAAAATGAACACAGCTCAATGACAAAAATTAAATGTATTCAACCCACTCCGACATTGGGTCGTGAGATTTGGCAGGATCCACGCTTAACAGAAACATGCAACTCCTTAGAATACCATTTGCTTCACATTGAAATATTGACATAAAAAAAACCTTTCTGTCTGTCTGAAAATACATCCATTCATACGTGCACCTCACTTATCACAGGTATATTCACCTTGGGTGTGGGTGAGATTTCTGGGCTGTTATCCAGGAAACCCCTCTTTGTTGTCCTTGCAGCATGCAGAAGTATTGCAACCCCCGCACATTCAAGCAATCCAGATAGAAGGACACAAACTCTCTACCAGGATGTCTGCTCCCCCATCTACAGCCCGTCTCTTCAGTGTGCTGTCTGTCAGTAAAACCTTGCCCCAGTGCACTGCACAATGCTTGACAGTCTCTTGCTCATCTGTCTGCTGTTTGTCTGCCCACACCCTTCTATCTCCTGAATTTAAGTACTATCCCTGTCAATCTCACTAGAACCTGCCTCTTTTCCTGACGTGCACCATCACCCGATTGGCCTCAGTATTTTCCCCTTAAGGAATAGTTTTGCAAAAACATTTGCAACAATCATTTCCTGCACACAATGGTGCTTTCTTAACAGTGCATATTTTCCTTGCAGTTTGTGCAATGAAACCACAGCCAGTAAACTGTGCTTGCATATTTTAATTCCATTGCAGAAAAGCACTTCAATTTCGACATGTCAACTGAGCCTGCTTTACACTGCTATATTAAAGACAGGTTACCAATTAATGGGAAAGTGTGTTAGTCGGTTAATTCAGGTTTGTATGTACACAGTGCAAACCGGAGATACTGTCTGTTTACCCTGAAGTAGAACACGTGCTTACTGCAAGAATATGCATTTCCATTTGTAATGTGCACCAGCCATTTGATGTCTGTATTTTCCACATGAATCCTCCTTCCACTATTTTACTGCCTCCTCTGAATGTAATGTCATTGCTCACAATGTCCCTACATCTCTGATGAATACGCTTACAGCCAATTGTTATCTTTAACATGGATCTTCCTACAATTCTTTGTCCCAACTCGAGGTCATCTATGCCAACAATGTGTCGGTTCTTTATTCTGAACTTTGGAATCTCCTCCCTGTCAAGTATTTGCGGGAATATCTTTTCTTTAATGAAACTCCTTTCATGCTCAAGCACTAACGTGGCTTCAATCATTTCAGGATGCCCATTCACATGGATAGGGATCCATGGCTGCCCTTCTCCCGTGTGTATTTCCAAGATTGTTGAAATGTGTTTTTCTTGATTTAACTCTGGAGTAATATTTGGTTTGTATTTGTCTTGATTTATTGTTATTGTTATTGTTATTTTGCACTTATATAGCGCCTTATATACCATTGGTATGGTCTGAAGGCGCTGGTAGGTTGAACGCCCTTGGGAACCGAAGTTCAGATCAGTAGAGAGAGTAGGGAGAGTCAAAAGGTGCGTGTGAGCACCGGATATGTGTGCAGCTTGTGTGGTACACGTGTAATAGCTGCTTCTTATCGGTAGGTGTGGTGGTTGAGAGATCAGGAGAATGTGTTCGTTCTGGCAGGATTTATCCGGAACGGATGTGGCTGCGTTAGGCCTGAGGAAAACGCCTGGCTGGGGGTGTGGGACCAGCAGTGTTTAAATAGAATGATGTGGAGTAAGCGGTGGATGTTCGTATGAGAACAGTTATACCGAATGGTGTCATAGTATCTCTGTGTTCTAGTTGAGTGGTGATGTAAGGAGAGAGTAAGCGTGGGGTGTGGTGTGATGGGTTATATGCTCTTTCAGTGTGCAAACTTCTAAATGCAACTTTCCCAGAGAGGGAACTGGGTGAACTTCTAAGTACAATTTTCCATACAGAGTCTATTGGGAATACTTCTAAATTCATTTCATCAGAGAAGGTATTGGCACACTTCAAGTGTAACTCTCGCAGAGGCTATTGGGTACACCTCTAAACGCAATTTTTTTTTTTTTTTTTTTTTTACTAGAGAGTCTACTGGGCACTCTAACTTCGGTTTTCCAGAGAGGCTATTGGGCAAACTTCTATATGCAACTTTCAAGAGTGTCTATTGGATACACTTCTAAAATCGACTTTCCCAGATGCTATTGGTAGCACTTCTAAATGCAGCTTTCACAGAAGATATTGGACTCGTATCTAAATTCAATTTTCTACAAAGAGGCTACTGGGCGCACTATAAAATCAATTTTCCAGCGAGGCTATTGGGAATACTTCTAAATTCATTACACTCAACCGTTTTCTACATTCATGTGTTCTCCATATTCATTCAGCCGCATTCTACATTCATGTGTTCTCCACATTTGTCTGTCCACCACATTTATTGGCTCTTCATATTCGTTCGCTCTGTACGCTCACCGCCCTCCACAGTCATCCGCCCTCCGCAGTCATCCGCCCTCCGCAGTCATCCGCCCTCCGTAGTCATCCGCCCTCCGTAGTCATCCGCCCTCCACATTCATCTGCCCTCTACAGTCATCCGCCCACCATAGTCATCCGCCTTCCACGGTCATCCGCCATTCACACTCATCTTCCAAAGGCATCCGCCCTCCACAGTCATCCGCCCTCCGCAGTCATCCGCCCTCCGCAGTCATCCGCCTTCCGCAGTCATCCGCCCTCCGCAGTCATCCGCCCTCCGCAGTCATCCGCCCTCCGCAGTCATCCGCCCTCCGCAGTCATCCGCCCTCCGCAGTCATCCGCCCTCCACAGTCATCCGCCCTCTGCAGTCATCCGCCCTCCGCAGTCATCCGACCTCCGTAGTCGTCCGCCCTCCACATTCATCTGCCCTCTACGGTCATCCGCCCTCTACAGTCATCCGCCCTCCATAGTCATCCGCCCTCCATAGTCATCCGCCTTCCACGGTCAACCGCCATCCACACTCATCTTCCAAAGGTATCCGCCCTCCACAGTCGTCCGCCCTCCACAGTTATCTGCCCTCCACAGTTATCCGCCCTCCACAGTCATCCGCCCTCCACAGTCATCCGCCCTCCTCAGTCATCCGCCTTCCACAGTCATCCGCCCTCCACGGTCATCCGCCCTCCATGGCCATCTGCCTTCCACACTCATCTTCCACAGGCATCCGCCCTCCACACTCATCTTCCCCAGGCAACCGCTCTCCACAGTCTTCCGCCATCCATACCCATTTTCCAAAGGCATTCGCCCTCCACAGTCGTCCGCCTTCCCCAGTTATCTGTCTTCCACGGTCATCCGCCCTCCACGGTCATCTGCCCTCCACAGTCATCTGCCCTCCACAGTCATCTGCCCTCCACAGTCATCTGCCCTCCACAGTCATCCGCCCTCCACCGTCATCCGCCCTCCACCGTCATCCGTTTTCCACCGTCATCCGCTCTCCACAGATTACCGCTTTCCAACGGACATCCACCCTCCACAGTCATCTTCCACAGGCATACACCCTCCACAGGCACACACCCTCCGGAGTCATCCGCCCTGCCCAGTCGTCCGCCCTGCCCAGTCATCCGCTCTCTACAGTCATCCGCCCTCTACAGTCATTCGTCCTCCACAGTCATCCGCCCTCCACAGTCATCCGCCCTCCACAGTCATCCGCCCTCCACAGTCACCCGCACTCTGTAATCATCCGCACTCCGTAATCATCCGCCCTCCGCAATCATTCGCACTCCGCAGTCATTCGCCCTCCACAGTCATCCGCCCTCCACAGTCATCCGCCCTCTACCGTTATCCGCCTTCCACAGTCATCCGCCTTCCACAGTCATCCGCCTTCCACAGTCATCCGCCTTCCACAGTCATCCGCCCTCCGTAATCATCTGTCAGCAGCGTTCATCTTCCACGCGCATTCCACTCGTCGGTACTCAGTCGGTCTCCCACTTCCGGCCTCTCACCCTACACATTCCTCCGCTTTCGACATTCTTCCGCTCTTCCACACCCTGTCGCTCCCCCATTCAGTCGCTGATACTTTTCTCTATTCATTACGCGCATCTGCTCTTCACGTTCTTCTGCTCTGAATGCTCTCTTCGCTCAACAAGCTCCTTCGCTCTGCATGCTCTTCCAATTCTCCACCTTCCTCCACTTTCTACACATAGCCGCTCTTCATACTCGGACCGCTTTCTACAGTCAATTGGTTTACATACTCATCCGTCATCCCCATCGATTTTGCTCGTATTATTTATCGGGTCTCCAGACCCAACCGTCTGCCAGACGCACCAGTCAACCGCTTTCATCCTCCACATTCATTTATACTTGTCTGGAATCATCTTTATTCATTCGCCCTTCTCAATCATCCATTCACCACACTCATCGTCTTTCCAAGCTCGTCCATGCTCTATTTTTCTTTTATCCAGTGGTCAATTTGTGTTATTGACTTCACTGTTTACATCTACATTACTCGCTTTAATTTCTTTTCTGAATATTTGATACAATCCGTATTTTTTTTTTTTTTTTGCTTTTGGTTTTGCTTTAGGTGCTTCGCTGGGTCGGTGTTATTTTGATGATGCTAGAACGGAACCGGTTGGTTTTAGGGAAAGAGCCAGGTTTTCAGTAGTTTGCGGAAAGCTGTTAGCTCCTCGGTTAGCCTGATGTGGGGTGGGAGAGAGTTCCACAGGGTTGGGGCTAGGGCTGAGAATGATGCTCCGCCTAACCTGACTGAGTTTGTTTTAGGAATTACTAGGAGGCCGGCTGTGCTTGATCTGAGGGTGCGAGTGGGGTGATAAGCTATTAGTTTTTCTTGAAGATATTGCGGTCCAGTTTTATGTACTGCTCGATGGGTGAGGCATAAGGTTTTGAAAGCTACCCTACGGGCTACTGGAAGCCAGTGGAGTGTCTTGAGGGCTGGGGATACGTGGTCTCTTGGACCAAGCGCAAGTAACACTTTGGCCGCCGCGTTTTGTGCTCTTTGAAGTTTGTTCATTTGGTAGGCATGGATTCCGAGGTATAGGGTGTTGCCGTAGTCCAGCCGTGAGATGACGATTGATTGTACCGCAGAGACTCTGTTAGGAAATGATAGATATGGAAAGATGCGCCTAAGGTTTTTAGATAAAAATGTAACATGTTTTCATTTATTTCTATCTGCCAGTTGTTCTTGGGATCCAAATAAATCTCCAAAGACGGCTTCTCTTTTTCTCCTCGCATTTCATCCTGACATTGGAATGACGCTGACACTAGGCACACACCCATTCTGAAGATATACTTCCACTGCACTTTCTGATTGAGCAACAGTGTGGCATTCTTTTACACTGTTGCTTTGGGTCATTATTTTCTTAGGTCTCAATACTTTTTTAGCAAAGGACCACAATACCACATTTACCACATCAATGAATGGCGATAACATTTTCAGGTAATTCGTCCATATGAGAAAGGGTATTTCATTAATGGGTGTGACCAACACTTCCTGTCTCATCTGATGCGTCCCTGTCTTTATGTCAACCTCAGTGACACCTTCGATAGGTTTTTCTTCCCCATTTAAATTATGCACTGGGCCTTCATTTGCTTCACCTTCACATGATTTTGTAGGAATCTCCCTTCATTGATACTTTTCAGCAGTTCTGTTGATGTTATGGTTGCTTGATCACCTATGTCAATCATTGCAAATGTGTTACATTTGTCTTCAATGATAGGAGCATAGTACCTATCTTTAAACTCTTCTAGTATACGTAAAAAATTTAAATTTTTGCTGATTTCAGGACTCACTTTTCTTACTCTTTTCCAGGCAAATGGGCATATGAAATTACATCTTACTCTCCTTTTTGCCCACTTTATTTTGAATTTTGTTGTCTATTCTCCTGGGCTCAGAACCCATTTGGAGTATAGCCACTGACTGCTCCTCTGACATGGGACCACTAGTGTTCACACCCCAATTTCTCATTGTGCCTTTCCCATTGTCTGGGTCCTCTCTACTTACTTCCACATAGCACCCTATTGGCTGTGTATTTTCACGAGTGTCACATGACAGCAGGTCAGCTTCTGGCATTTGGCACATATCTGCATTTTGTACAGAGCCTGTCCTTTATGTCCTTTGGAATATATGTGGATCAAAACATTCCTCAGGTGACTGACCTACATTCGCCTTTTGGCTATTGTTTCCTCTGTGGGGGTATCAGCAGTATGTTGATTATCAAGTAAGGATAATCTATCTGTTGATCCTAATTATTTGTTTTGTGTTTCAATTTCACATTGCATATTGTTTTTAAATATGCTTCTCTGTTCTTTGGGTTTGTTTTGTTCGTTTTCCCCTTTCTGCCTTTCATCTTCACACGCCTGAATGGTCTGGTTCAACTCTAAATTGAACCACACTCCATTTTTGTGTGTGTTGAAATTCCCTGTCTCACTCTCATTTGTTTGTTTTCTCATTTTCAAATCAGCAAGCAATTCAGTATTTTTATTCAAGGATGATTCATGGGCATCTGTGTTCTCATCAGGGCAGAGGTCATTAGCTAGTCACTTGTTGTCGCTACACACAAGATCACTCCTATGGTCTCACCTTCACTTGGCTGTTGCTTTTGGATTGCACAATCCTCTCTGTTCAGACAACATGTTGACGTGGGCCTTTAAGCATTGAAACGTGCACATTTCTCTGAATACCTCTCTTTGTGGTCTGGCCCGTGATGATTAAACTCATCCTGATAAGGCCTATTCTGATATCTGGTTGACCAGTGGTGGTGACTGATTATATTGGCGAGGGACATAATCCATATTTTGTCTTTCATTTGGTGGGAATTGTTCCCTATGCTGGTTTCCATTTTCAATGAATCTATCCACATATCTTGATCTTTCTTGCTGACCATATACCATTGTTTAGGGTCAAATCTACTCTGGGCCCCTAGTGTCTGGTATGGGCCATTGTACATTTGATTTTGATTGTTATTTAGGCCTGGCATATCGTGGTGAAATCCCACTCTGGGAGAACTACCAAGATATCTAGGACTAATTTAAGAACTTCTATTGCTGGGATCAATAGATTGGAGCACAGGAGTTTGGGATGATGTCCTCTGTAGAAGCACACCCCTTTGATTAGGTGTCAATATGTTCTGTGCCTGAGTTTGGGCTGATTCTTGCAGTATCTCTACAGATCATACCTCCAAAATCACTAGTGGGGATTCCTTAGATATTGATTTTGTCTCTTTATTCTTAGGCCCCTCCTCTTTCCAACTAAATATAACTTCATACAGTTTGGACCCCTGTTCATTTATCCATTACAGGGGTATTTCCCTCTCAAATTCACACATTAACTGGGAGACAATTTCTCCTTGGAGCCCAAGAAAGTATGCCGTTTCAAATTTTACAGAGTTAGGGTTAAAGGTCATATTAAAGTGTGAAAATGAATTTTTTAAGCTTTGAAAGAACTGATGTCCTGCATAGACTGGTAAGGTGAGAATTGATGTCTAACCTCCTTCTCAAAGTCTGCCCATGACACATTTTCCTGTTCATTGAGACCACAAATGATATTAGCAGATGTTGCATCTAGAGTGAGGTGAAAGTACTGTCTGTATTGTTCCCTAGGGATCTGAATGGCTTTGAATATATCATGAATGACTTCTAAATGCTCTTCCATGCAACTATCACCTCCCTTTTTGAATGGTTTAATCAAAGTCTTGATAGATTTCATAATTGCTATAGGACTACATGGTGCATTATGGCATGTGTAATTTTGTTGCTCATTCCTATTCTTTTGTTGGGCGAGAATGTGTGTGAATATTTATAGGTGATTCAGACTGTTCCATTGGGTTATAACCAAGTCTGGCAATGTGGACAGCTGCTGGTACGTTTCCTTGGATATGGCTGGCATTACGTTCAGCTCCAGTGAGTGTAGTATCCTGTCGCTTTTCCTGAGATTTGAGAATAAACATTTGCTGTTCCAGGTTCTTGCACTGTCCATGAAGCTGTTCTGCTTCATGACAGAGAGCAGAATTCTCATCCCTGAACTTATTGATTATTGCTTGCAATTCATTGATTTGTGTCTGAGAATGATTAAGTGCTTTGGCTTTGTTTTTTCATTTTCTTCCAGTATCTTAAATATATCTTGTTCCATTGCATGGAGTTCCTTATTTTTCTCCCTGTTATCTTCTCTATGTGTTTGCATTTTGTTAACTGCAGCATCTTTTATCTTGCATTATATCATCTAATATTGCTTTTAAGTCAGTTAGTTCTTGTTCACTCTCATCAAGTTGTTTCTTTCTCTGGCCAAATGAGTAGCAAGAATGCTACATTCGGCTTGTAGTTCTGTGTCTAGCTCCCTCTGCTTTAATTCTGCTTTTATTTGCTGCACCTGATCACAGTCATTGTCCAAGTTGTGCTGTAATTTGCTGATGACTTCACTGTCTTTCACTTGCATCTTTATGGATCTGTGTAGCAGTAACCAAAGGTTTGTGCACAGTCTGATGATGCAGTTTTTCTCCTCTGTGCAGTCCGTCATTCAGAATAATAATAATAATAATAATAATAATAATAATAATAATAATAATAATAATAATAATAATAATTTAAGGAGACACACCTGCACAATGCTTCCTTCATCGAAAATACTTTTAAATGCCTCCTTTTCCACCTCTGTGCTAATCCTGCTTTTCCATATTGTCACATTTTCAGAGGACCAAATTGCATGGGCTTAAAGCTTTGCCTCAAGGTAATCTGACAATGCAGAAAAATCCATCCTGTATCTGGGACATAGCAGCAATATTGCCAATGACACTATAATTAGAGTCAAGTGAGCACACAGTGCTGCACTACCTCACAACACAAATTCAAATAATGAGTGCACAACATAGTTATCCTTTAGGATGCACAGCCACACGCAGTAATTATTTTAAAGTTTCCTGCCCAATACACCAAATCTGTAGGAGACTTTTCTGGGTTATATTTAGCATCTCATGGTATTCTGTTGTATTTTGCTATGGTGGTATTTTTTATAGTGGTGAGACTAATTTCAGAACACTGCCTAATAATTATTTCACCAGGGTCACTAACGGTAAACAAATACTGGACTTAGTACACGCTGAAAAATTGGCTCATGCTCTCATGTGATATTGTATCTACAATATCGCATTTATGCCTGTTTGGCTATGTTTCAAAATATATAAATCATGCAAATGAAATACAAAACATTCATTCAGCCTCTCCAATTTACTGTGACTCACTTTGCCTTGAGATTTCTTACCGCACGTTCTATCTCCCTATGCATGCCAAATCAATGAGACTGAATGCAGAAGAAATACACTGAGAGTAAATTAGCTTTTTTTAATTTATTATTTTTTATCATAAACTAGAAATATTCAAGTTACACAGAATGACATGTGCGCCCACGTTATAAATTTAAACATAAACAAAGATGTATTTGCGAAAAAGCGCAGAGCTTTGCCGGTGGTCACCCTTGAATTTGCAACAAAGCTGGAGGAATACATACACTATGAATAACAGCATAACTTGGATAAATATAAACACAGTTTTACATGCATTTTTTAATTTGTATTACTAATGCAGCTCCTAAAAATTTGCTGAATTGTTTAACCTATGCAACATAGTTTCAAACAGATAATTTACACGCCCCTCAATTAACAACATCATTACTTAGGTCTGTTGGCGATATTCCCTGACTCAGCTTGGCAGTGACCCAGGGTCATTCACAGATAAGGTCGCTCAAGATTGCAGCTCTTCTAAGGACTGCCAACCGAGGAGAGAGACAACCATAGCCCACCAGAGAGTCAGCTTGCAAGCACTGGAGACTCAATATCTCAGGAACCAGCCTTCTGCTCCCTTCCAGCACGCCTGCCTCCTTCGTCAGTGAGTGGATGGACTGCCCAGCCCTCTCTGCCTCAAAACAATTTCACAAAAACCTGTGTCACTCAAAAAGCACCCCTCCTTGACAAGATCATCCCACTAAAATAGCATGTGATTTCCTCTCTACCTTTACCCTAAACACAAACTGCATTTCTGAAGAAAAAATGTTATATGTCTCTTGGGCTTCCTGCCCTGAGATAATGCAATGTCTTCAGAAGAACAGATCTTCATTTTCCTCATTTTACAACACAGTGCAGCTTCAAGCCTGCACATTTAAAGTTTATTTTTCTTTCCAGACCACCATGCATTATCTGTCAATCTGCATCCAGCTTATATCATGGACTGATTTGCACTGAATGTTATTATGGGAATCAGTTACACGTTCCGTGGGTAGGGTAAACTGGTATTTCAGTTTCATGTTAGTTTCATTTATTCAGTGCAACTCAGCCCATCACAATAGCATCGTGGAGCAAAGTGATAATTTTCTAGCATGTGCTCTGTGCATTGGCATCTACTTAGATTCAACTTGTGTCTCATACCCTCGATTAACATCTATGGGTCTCACACCCTTGGCCCTAGTTAAAATACAAACCCTCGCTAAAATGGAAATGATGGAATGCAGAGCTTACATTCCTACAGTTCCCCTGGCAACTAGGGATGATAAGGATTTGGCCAATCAGGTTCGATTGCATTGTGCTTTGAGCAGGAGAGGATTGGGAGGTCTGGCACCTTGTCTGCTCACATAACGGGAGTTGCTAGTAGGCACACCTTTTGGACTCAGGACATGGGGAGTGCTGGGAAGAAGGGCACTGGTGAGACACAAGGTTGGCGTGCCTCCTGTCTTCATTTCCTACAGTCTTCCTCGTCCCAGTACTGATTAAGGCCCAAATATGTCACTGCTATTTCTTGTCACAGTTTCTATTGGCACAGTACTTGTGCTACTAGCATCTGAAAGATGGCAAACATACCCGGTCCTGCCCTGTTACTGCCCCGGGCTGGTGAGCCTGTAGTGAGGTAGAAGCAGTGTAAGAAGGACTTTCTCAATGTTATGCTAACTTTGTATGGGCCAAATTATCCTGTTAAACATACAGATTCCCTCCTGTATCACTGCTTTGCTCATGGTAATCAAGAGATACTAAGAAGACTGCCTCTTCTGCCACCTGGAGAGGGAATTAACAGTTTTGAGGCCTTTGTAGCAACATTGGATACGCACTTTGAGGTGAAGAACAATATGGTTTTGGCATCTACTGATTAGCCATGAGAGAGTAGTGCGTGGGTTAAAGTATTGAGGAATTTGTGACAGTACTGAGGGGCCTGGAAATCAATGGCAGTTCAGCCATTGTCTGGTGAAGCATTTTAGGGATCAATTGATGTTCAAAAGTCCTGATGACAAGGTACAAGAAGAATTGTGGAAGTAGAAGGAACCTCATTTGGATAAAGCTAATGAAATAGCAAGGCAGGTGGAGCATAGTGTGTCATGCATTAATGAGTTAGACAAATAATTGGTTCAAAATAATGGAGAGACTGGGGAAACCAATGTGCTGTGCAAAGATAAGAAGAAATACAACAGGAATATTGCGAAGAAAGATGCAGATTGGAGAATACAAATCTGAGATACTGGTTGGAGAGAGAGAGAGGATGGAAGAAGAGGCGGTCCTAGTTGTCAGTTCAGCAGAGAGTGGAATGATGGACGTGAGGCAAACAATCAAGTCAGGAGATTCTACAGATACGGCAGTAGTCAAAATATTTCAAAATAAAAAGGTCATTTAGCCAAATGCTGCAGACTGCTAGTTCTCGTCCTGGTAGTGTGAATGAATGGAAAACCCACATTAGGTAGAGTATGGTAAACCTCTACATGCTGCTACTATCTTTTATGTCTCCAGGCCTCCTATGAGGTCAATATGGCCTACATCAACGCTCTATGTGACCGGTCCACTGGTACATGTGTATCGCTATCTACTTATAAGGAAATGCAGTACCTTTATACTTATGGAAAATGATGAATTACAATGATCTTGTGTTACAAAAAGAAATACATGCATATATATAAATTCAACAATTAATTCTGACTCATTCTTATCCTTCACTCACACCTCATTTCACTAAAGAAATTGTAAAACTGTAGACAAGAAACAGTACAACAATTGTTTAAAAGTTATAAAGTGTAACTTGAGCAGAATAGGGCTATATTGACATTCAATTCTTGTTATAATCTCCATTCCACATTAGTGTTCAAAGATCTCTGTGGGTTTTGATGCATATGAGAACTATATATTGCTTTAAATAAATATATTGATAACTTGCCTTTGAATGCGCTACATCATGTACCACCTTATTGACTGGTCTACAGACTCACTTATCACATTGTCCATGTTATGCTAAAGTGCTCCGCTCCTCTCCAATATGCTGTACCTATATGCAAAACCATATAACCGTATTCCAAGGCTAAATCCAGAATGGAACAAGTCTCAAAGTATTTTCCTAGTGTTGTAAATAAGGCAGGGGATGGACGCAGCTCCAAACTCAGTGCTGTGATTCATGAAATCAATCTAGAATCCACACCAGAGAGAGTTCCTCCTTGGCTCTGCCCTCCTGTCTGCCCATGGCCATTTTGCTACTATACAATGAGAAGGTATGATTTGGATAAACTAATAAAATAGCAAAGCATGTGGAGCATACTGTGTCATGCATTAAGGAGTTAGGCAAATAACTAGTTAAAAACAATGGAGAGGCTGGGGAAAACAAATACGGTGTGCAATGATAAGAGCACTTACAACAAGCATGTTGGGAAGAAAGATGCACATTGGAGTATGCAAATCTGAGATGCTGGATGGAGAGGGAGAGAGGAAGGGGGAGGAGGCGGTCCTAGTAGTCATTTCATCTGAGAGTAGAATGATTGACATCATGCCAACCCTAAAGTCAGGAGATGCTGCAGATGCGGCAGTAGTCAGCATATATCAATAGACAAAGGTAATTTAGCCAAATGCTGCAGGATGGGAGACAAGGTAAATTAGCCAAATGCTGCAGGATGGGAGACAAGGTAAATTAGCCAAATGCTGCAGGATGGGAGACAAGGTAATTTCGGCAAATGCTTCAGGCTGGCTGGTTCTCATGCCGGCAGTGTGGATGATAACGTTGGGGATGATGATGATGCTGATGTCTATGATGGTTTGGAAATGGTACAGGTGGTGAAAGCAGTGGATTAAAAATCAAGACACCATGGCCTGGCTTGGCCCAAAGAAGAGGACCGCATAGGTATGTTGCTCCAGCCCACATCACATATTTTTTTAATGCAACACCTCCTATATAAAAAAAAAGCCTCCCCCTCTCCTTACCTTCTCACAGCAACAATTGCAGGCTGCATATCTCTTCGCTGCTCTGTTGCTGGATCTGGCCCCTCCACTCTCTCTGGTGCCCTGCAACTGTTGGCTCCGAAAGAATTTGTCTTCCATGTGGAGTCTCCTGGCAGTAGTGGTGATGCTATCAGCTGGTTCAGGCCTAGTCAGGCTTTCTCGTTCAACATCCAGCGTCACCTCATGGCTACTTAGTATTGCAGAGGAAAAGGATACATATTTATTTTTAAATTGCACAATTTATTTGAATAGCAAAGACATTACATACTTTGTGCTTTCCAACATTACCTCAAACATATCTCAAGGGAGCAGGAGTATCTCAAACACAAAGCACGGCACATGAAGCAATGAGAGGTTGAGAGTAGATTACAGAAACCAGGAAATTATGTTTGCATGTCAATCGGACAGTACACTGTATTACTTTACATATTTAGATTTCAGGCACAGTGATATAAAGTTATTTGCTCAGTATAACAAAGGAGTTGGTCAAGTGTCAAATATGGGATTAGAACCCCAGTACTGATGCTGCATAGTGAGCAACGACTGGCTGCAGAAAATAGTATTTCTAGTATTTTTATTTTACAATTGAAAATGTTCAAAACAAGATCAAACAGCAACTGAAACCTCTTCAAGGCTGAAGCTTGTCCTTCCAGGATGCATTTGCCCTTAATCTGCCCAACTGGAGCCAATCCTGGTCAGCTAAGTAGATGTAGGCTTTCCTGTTTCCCAAACCCACAGCTGTCTGGAATCACATCTTGTGCAGGTATCAAGACACGAGTCTGATGCTTCGCACTGCTCCTTGAGCTCCTGGTGCACTGCCTCCAGCAGATGTGGGTACACAATAGAGTGAAATTGGAGTCAGGAGTTAGCACTGTAAGGATATTTGGCATGTTACAGCACAGAGTACAGCACTACTGCACAGGTAGCAAACAGCACAGAGTACAGCACTACTACACAGGTAGCAAACAGCACAGAGTACAGCACTACCGCACAAGTAGCACATTTTTTTTTTGCAGCACCACCACAAGGGTGCGGTGCATTGCTATATGGGTTACCAGATTAACAAGGAAAGACAGGCTATTCAGTCAAAAACGATTTTAACATATAAGATGCAAATCTATTTTTACAGTTAAAAGCACACGTGCTCATTTAAAAATGCACACTATTTTTCACCTGAAATGCCTATGGTGCGAGAGACACATTTGAAAATTAACAGCTAACCTATTAACCATTAACATGACTAATAAAACCTTATTTAACATAACCCACTAATAAAATGTGTTCTCCACTGCAGAATTAGGCATACTCTGAAAGCCATTTAAATGTGTGTGCAGATTTTTTTTTTCTTCTCTTCTCTGCCTGCTTCTCCGTGTTTTTGTGCACAGTAACTGCAGGAAGAAGGAAGTCAGATTTGCAACAATTGCAAATGTATAAGCGAAGCTATTGTTGAGAGTAGGAGGATGAGAGATGATGGATTTCATTGGGACACGTCATACAGAGGGCTGAGATGAAAGTTTTAGTGGGCAGTATCGGGGAAAAAGACAGGCAGACATTTTTCTGCACAACTGGGGAGAAGACCTGGCTGTGGGACTCCTGACTGAATGCAGATTCCTGCGTCCTGCTACAGTCAAGATTTGGCAGAGCTGGGAGGAAGACCTTTTCCTGGTTGGAGGCATTCCTATCTGCAAAAGCTGAGAATTCCAGGCAATGACCCCGGTTTGAAAAGGAAAGGCGATCCTTTTACTGGGGTTAATCTTCAAGGGAACCACATTCCGAAGGAGAACAGCTGAAGAAAACTCTGAACAGATAAGGTAATTACATAAGCGTGGGAGCCGTGTGTGCACGAAAATATGCAGTCAGTGTAGGAAAGGGGATTCCTGTGCGTGTCTTAATCAAATACCAATGTTGCAATTTGAGTTCTGTTCTCCGCCACTCTCTTTGCAGTGTGTCATAGACAATGCTTTTACTGTACCATTTTATTTATTTCTGTAAAGAATGAGATCGTGTTTAAATGCAACTTTTATAATACAGAAAAATATTTGAAAACAGACGGGTGGTGTATTTACTATTTACCATTACAATGCCGATGATGTGGGGAGATTTTTAAACAGTGCAATGGTCATTTTAAGACAGATGTGTGCATGTCAGAATCAGTATGAATAATTGTGAGTGACTGTAGCATAGCTCGTTGGAGGTACATGAGCCAATGGGAAGAGAGACTCTCTGAACATAGCTCCCTACCGTATATAAGGTAGTGGAAATTACCACAAGACTACCATATATAGCTCTCTGTCGTAAATAAGTCAGTGAGTTCGCCCATGGTGGCACACCAACACTATCACTGAAAAATGTGGTATTCCTAAAATGTAGGTCTGAGGTCTCTCTAGTGATCACACGGAAAATCTAAGCAAAGATAAGGGATTCTGGACATTGGGGCCACAAATAAAACAAGGGAATTATGCTCACCAAAATACCACCAACCACGTATACCAAATATGCAGGTCTGGGTGCTGAAATAATGCATGTCCATTGTATTATTGTTGCACATGGCCAAATCTGAATACAAAGAGTGATTATTGCTAAGTTATTTTTCGGCGGTAATAAAATACCGTCAGGCCCCAAATCTCCACAAAATACCCTACATATTTATGGTGCGTTGCAGGCCGGGAAAGTGATCCTAGAGTACCTACTGGGCGTGGCAAGCGTGTCTCACACTGCCATTTGCACATTAAAGGGAACCCATTTTATAATAGCAGTGTGCCACTAAAAACGAATTTCAGAATGTCACAAAGGGAAACCACATTCTCAGATCTAGTGCAATATTTAGAGGCAAAGTTATTTGCACATGGGAATTGGTCTTCGAATAGCACGTTAGAATGGAGTAACCGCATTCAGGGCGAGGTGCAGAAAGAAAAACTAGACAATATTTTTGCAGAAGGCAGCATAATTCAGGTGTGCCTTACACGATTATTGAATGCAGCCGATAAAAGTGCAGAGAAAGACTGTTTAATACGGCTATGCGGCAAAATATGGTTTATTTTAAACAAGTCCCTGCGAATGCAAGAGAATGATACTCAGCTAATTAACAGGTTAAAGACTGAATTAGAGGGGGCAAGTAAAAATCAGGAAATGTTGAGAGCAGAATTGGATGTATGCCAAAAAGACATGCAATTAAAATGCAGAGACTTTGATACTCAGTTATCCAAAAGCAAGAAACAATTTGAAGATAGTGAGCAAGAATTGACACACTTAAAACCCTTAGTGGATCACATTAGGCAGGATAAAGATGAGGTTGTTTCAGAAATGCAGATTTTACAAAAAGAACATTGTGAAAAAGAAGGTGATCTCCAGAGTGCAGAACAAGAAATGATTAAAATGATCCAAGAAAGAGACAAGAGAAATAAAGAGTTCAATGAATGCCAAATGCAAATGTGCGATATGCAGGAGGTGATTAATAAAATGAATGATGAAAATAATTATTTGCAAAATGAAGCAACCAGACTCCTTAAAAAGTGTAAGGACTTAGAACAGCAAATGTGCATTCCCAGGTCCCAGGAGAGGCGGCAGGGTACCACATTCAATGGAGTGGAGGTGAATTCTAGCTATGCCCAAAGAGCTAGTGCTACAGTGGCTGGGCCGGTGACTGAACTTGGTTGCAGCGCCCTTGGGGGATTTGATACTCCCATTGGGATAGCCACCAATCTCATACACCTGAAAACAGGATTGAATCACAAAATAGTGCAATTCCATGCATTGCAACAAGTAGCCCCATAAAAATAATGAAATCCATTAAAGCCCTGATCAAACCATTTAAAAAGGGAGGTGAATGCTGCATTGAGGATCACTTAGAAGCAGTACATGACATTTTTAAAGCACTCCAGATACCTAGGGAACAATACAGACAATATTTTCATTTAACTTTAGATGCCCCGACGGCCAGCATCATAAGGGGATTAAATGAACAGCAGAATATGACATGGCTGGAGTTTGAAAAAGAAATTAGGCGTCATTTTTCTCCTTTTCAGTCATTGCAGGAGGCAAAGAAAGTCGCGTACACAATTACTGCTGGACCTAATACATCCCCTCGCCAATTTTTACAAGACTTAAAAAGAGCATTCTCTCGCTTTGATGTATCTTTTGACTCAAATTCCAATGAGTTTAAAACCGCATACTTCTATGGGCTACAGAAAGACATCATATCCCAATTGGTCCGTGAATTTGACCGTGACAAGTCCCTTGAATGGATTGTACATCAAAGCACAAAGCTATATGAGGTACTCTATTGTCAGGGTAGAGAAAGTGATAAAATGAAAGATACCAGGCCTAAATCTAAAGAACCCTCAGCCACAGTAATGGAAATCAGGTCAGCCAAAATGTCCCTTGAGTCTGCTCAAAGCCAAGGTAAAAATAATGTGATACCTGAACAAAGGGGTAATCAACAAAGATCGCCATTTCCTGTACCAATGTTCCAAACACATGATCCTAGTAATAGAGAGAGCTACATCAGCCCTAGATATTTAGGGGATAGACCCCGGGTAGGATATCGGCCTGATATGGCAGGTATGAACAATAACCAGAGACAAAATCAAGATCAAAGAAATGATGGTCCCTACCAGTCATTGGGGACACAGAGCAGATTTGATCCCAACACCATGATATATGGTAATCAGGATAGGCCCCGATATGTGGATCGATTTACTGATAATGGAAATCGACATAGGGGCCAGTACCCACAATCTGAGAGACAGGACATGAGGCAAAACGTGAACTGCAGTCCACGCCAGTACAATGATTCCCCACCAGGGGACTATAATCAAAGGATGGGTGCAACCCGCTCCCCTCCACAAATGAATCAAGAGTTCAGAAACCATCCCAACCGACATCAATCACCTGAGAGGTATCAGAATAGATCCAATCAGGGGGAAAACAACCAATATCGACCTAGGCCACAGAAAGAGGATCCTAGAGAGATGGAAAGGTTCCAGTGCCTTGAGGCCCAAGTGAAAATGTTAGCTGAGCAAATAGGAAAGCTCTATACAGCGCAAAAACAACCTTCCAAAGAGGGGGCTGATGGCCATAGCAATGACCGGGGGGCTTCTGAAAAGTGACTAAGTACTCATGATAACTGCAGTGCCAAAATGGCAGATTGCTCTGATATAATTTTGCATAACGACTCTGAGATGCCTAATGGATTAAAAATGAAAGTACCAGTAAATGAAATTGTGATAGAAAGTGCAAATACTTCTAAAAAAGAGGTACGGTTTAACTTAGAGCTAAATAAAACAGTAAAGATTTGCACAAATGAAAAAGAAACATTAGGAATTCCAAAAGAACAAAGGAACAGATTTAAGAAAAATGACTCATGCATGGGGAATACCAGTGAACAGGGAGTAAGTGGGGATGCCATAGCTCCTTCCCTGGGCAAGCAAAACAATGACCAAACACAGACAGAAAAAGGAAATACTCACAAGGAGGGTACAAGTCAATCACCTGAAGAATTCTTTGAGCCGCATATTTCTGAAGAGGCTGAAAGGGCTGGTATTACACTAAATGATCACAAATGCACAGAATTAAAAAATGACAAATTGCTGAATGATGTTGTTACACATGTTCAGTTGGAAGGTTGTAATGTGGTCTCTGATGTTACCCAGATGGATGGGCGAACAGTGGCCACACTCCAAAAAACCTCTGAACATGGAGAAATGAATAAAATATCTCGCACAGAAATGGGTAAAAAGGAGGGGAAAATGTCTTTTCATTTACCAACGTGCTTAGCCAAAAGTGAAAAAGACCTGAGAAAGGTGAGCCCTGAAATCAGTAAGAATTCACATTTCTTATGTGTATTAGAGGAAGTTGAGGACAGATATTATGCACCCATCACTGTAGAAGAAAAATGCCACACCTTTGCTATGATTGACACTGGCGCACTGGCCACAATTATGTCCAAGGAGCTGGTAAAGAGTATCAATGAAGGGAGGCCTCCACAGAGTCAGATCACAGTGAAGAAAAATCAAGGCCCAGTGCATAACTTTAATGGGGAGGAGGTGCCCATCATAGGTGTAACTGAGGTTGACATAAAAATAGGAAAGCACAGAATGAAACAAGAGGTATTGATCACATCTATTTGTGAAATTCCATTTCTGGTGGGGACAGATTGCCTGAAAAGATTGTCTCCTCTCATAGATGGGGTGAATGGAGTGCTGTGGTCCTTAACCAAAAAACCATTGAGGCCTAAGAAACTAAAATCACAAAACAGCAATATAAATGAATGTCACACCGTTGCCAAAACAAATGTTATATTAATGTGTCAAGACAAAATGCAGAGCGACAATGAAAAACTACCTGTACAAATATACTTGGACCCAAGGAAAGATTGGCAGACTGCCATAGATGAGCACACATTACGTTTCTATTTAAAAGAGAAAACATGCAAACAGAATATTATTCCTAAAACAGATTCAGAAAAACACATTACCACTCTGGCAGAAATACACATGGAAGATGAGCAACCATGGGTTCATGTTGGTATAAATGATTATCTTAAAACAATAAAAGCCACTTTAGCACTTGAGCATGAAAGCACTTTAGCACTTGAACATGAAAGGAGTTTCATTAATGAGAAATTGTTGCAAAAAATTATGGAGAGGGAAGAAATCCCGAAATTTAGGATTAAAAACCAATATGTTTCTGGGTTGGACAGTCCAGACTTTGAAAACCGAATTGCAGGCAGATGCATGCTTAAAATTAGCATTGGGCAGAAAACAATTTACCATAATGTATGGATAGTGAGTGGAGCACAACATGAATTTTACATGGGCAATGACATCATGCACAGAATGTGTATGGTGTTAGATTTCCTTAATCAAAAAATATGGTCACGCCTAGGTGGTCCGGCACCTGAATTTGAAGACAAAAGAAGGGCTTATCATTGTGCAAAACTGGTTCCTTATGCAGTCGAATTACAAATGAGGAAAAATACTATTATTCCTGCATTTACAAAACAGTTTGCAATAACACTGAAATGCAAAAATGGACAGCAGATGAAAGGCTCTGATGCATTTGTATGCCTGAATGAATCCATAAAACAGCAAGGCCTGGATTATGAATACATTCCATTGGTAGACATTGGTGAGGGATCTGTAAAAATCATGGTAAATAATAAGGGTTGTCAGGATATTCATTTAGAGGAAAACTCCCCATTAGGAATGGCCATACAAAAATCACATTATACGGCAGATTTAAATAACATGGTGATTGGGAATATTCCTGAAAAATATGTAGATGCCAAGGGCGAGTTGCCAGAACACCTGGACTCTCAGCCCAAAGGAATATTTAAAATTCATTCTGTGTATCCTTATAATTCAAATGATACAGTATGCAGCCATCAAGAGGATTGCATAATATTTAATTTAAATTAAAATGAAACAGGAAATCAGCCCATTGAAGTGGAAGCTGATATGCCAAAATATTTAAAAGTGGCAGCTATACAAAAAGACACAGCCACACAGTTAGAGGAAAGCACTGAGATTCCTTTACCAGAAGAGTTTCCAGAATTTTCCAGAATGGTAGAAGAGCAGATCTCCTTAGCGGATGCATGTGACAGCGATAAGGATAGAGACGACCTGAGGGAAATATTTATGGAGTTTAAGGATGTATTTGCAAAAGATGCTTATGATTGTGGTTTAACTGATTTACATGTGGCCACACTACCAGAAGGTTGTAGCAGAAATCCAGTGTTTGTACGCCAGTATAGACTACCGCTGGCATGTTTAGAATCATTGGCAGAGATTATTAAAAATTTGGAATCACGGGGAATAATCAGGCCCATTCATAGCCCATCCAATACGCCTATTTTAGGTGTGTTAAAGCCAAATGGTCAATGGCGGCTGTGTGCAGACTTAAGAGAGTTAAATAAAAGAGTACCAATATCTAGATGGCCACTGCCATTCATTGATCAGGGCCTAGCTCAGATACATGGTTCAAATGTATTTACCACATTAGATCTCACCTCTGGATATTGGTGCGTGCCATTGGCAGAGGAGATACAACACTTATTTTCATTTACATTTGACAGGACTCAATATGCCTGGCGTAGAGCTCCATTCGGGTACATCAATAGTGGGAGTGAATTTGGCATATTTTTGAGAAAGGCCATGCCGGATGCAGCGGAAAGAGGAACAATAGTTTATGTGGATGATGTCCTGATAAAAAATGAAAGCCTGAAAAGCCATTTTGATGAAATAAGACATGTACTTGGCCAATTGCAGAAAGCAGGCGCCAAAGTATCTTTGCAAAAAGCACAATGGTGCAAGAAAAAAGTGAACTTTCTAGGGCATGAAGTGACTGAACATGGGCTAAATCCACAAAGGAAGAAAATAGAGGCCATACAAAGATTAAAAGATCCTAAAAATGTGAAAGGAGTAAAAAGTTTATTAGGGATGACAGGCTATAACAGAAAGTTCATTGAGAATTATGCAGAAATCACTCAACCATTGACTAAACTGCTTAAACTAAATACTCCCTGGAGATGGGAAAGAGAGCAGTCTGATGCAGTGGCTAGATTGAAGGAATGTCTTGTAAAGGCACCATGTTTAGCATACCCCATAAAGGACAGGGATTTCTTTATAGAAATAGGTTTTTCTGAACATTGTATGTCAGCAGTATTATCACAAAAACACGATTTGAATCACAAAACCATTGCATATGCAAGTAAGGCATTTTCCCAAGTTGAAATGAAATTTAATGAATGTGAAAAGGCCCTATTAACCACTGTGTGGGCGCTACAACATTTCCGCCCCATTGTTCAGGGAGAAAAGGTGATTATTGAAACAAATCATCAACCTTTGCAATTTTTAGAGAGTAAAAGAATTAGATCAGGCAATCTAGCGCAATCCAGAATCACTTCATGGACGCTGGCATTACAAGGTTTTCCCGTAGAAGTGAGATATGGACAAAATAAAAAGAGCCCAATTTCTCAAGGGTTAGCTGACTTACATGACTGTGCAGCTGAACAAATACCAAATGAAATGGAAGTGGAAACTAGTTTGCAGGAATTTGAACAATCACCACACAAAGCTTTTGATGAAAAAACATGCAAGGATTTGCCAACTGTATATGTGGATGGTTGTGCTTTTCACATTGAAAATGACAGTAATAAACAGTTAGTGGCAGGAATAGGAAATGTCTGGTTGAAATGTGAAGGCATCCCCAGTATAGGGATGAGGATTGGGGATAGGAGCAGTCAGGTGGCGGAATTGGCAGCCATTTATAAAGCAATTGCTACTGCAGTTGATAAAAAGTTCAGTGAAATTGTCCTGGTGACTGATTCTGACTATGCACGGAATAGCTTTGTGGAGTATTTGCCTGGTTGGAAAGCAAGAGGCATGGTTACATACAACAAAAAGCCACTTAAACATGGAAAAATGATACAAGCCATAGACAAATTGGTGTCAGAAAATAATTTAACAATATACTGGAGAAAAATTTGTGGGCATTTAAAAACACCAGGAGAGGATAAGGAGGGAAATGATAAGGCAGACCATCTGGCTAAGATTGGGGCTGTGATGGGAGAATTGCTACATATTGATTATTTAATGGGTGAAATACAAATTGATGCAGTGACACGTTCTAAAGCACCAAAGGAGGTAGATCAACCGGTGGTGCAGTGGAGTCATGACACGCCAGACCAAGATTTGATTGAGGCACAAAAGAATGATCAAATTTTGGGAATCTATTATAATCATTTGATAGATCCTGAACAAAATCCTTTAACAGAAAATGATTGTATGGGAAAAGAAGAGTTGAGGGTGTCATTAAAGAACAAAACACGAATCAGATTACAGGATGGACTCATGATTAGAGAGTCCATAACAGGACAAATACAGTGGGTAGTACCCCTTTCATTCAGAGGACTGATGCTACACCATGCACATGATGCCATAACTGCAGGCCATAGAGGTTCACAAAAAACAGAAATATTAAAAGATTATGCTTACTGGCCACATATGTCCCAAGATGTGGAATTATATACTAGAGGATGTCTAGTATGCGCCCAATTTAAACCTGCTTCACCAATGCATAGAGCACCATTGATGAAAAGAGGCCTAACTCTCCCATGGTCGGATTTGCAAATAGACTATGTAGGTCCTTTAAAAAGGTCGAGCAGGGGACACCGTTATATTTTGAGTGTGGTATGTTTGATGTCAAAGTGGATTGAATGCATTCCTGCACCAGATTGTAGTGCGCAAACAGCAGCCACATTGCTGGTGAACCATGTGTTCTCAAGGTTTGGGTTGCCACAAAGAATTGAGTCAGACAGAGGAAGTCATTTCACAAGTACTCTAATGAGTAAAGTATGGCAAATACTAGGTGTGAAAAGGAAACTACATATCGCATATCGGGCGGCGTCTTCAGGTACAGTTGAAAGAAGCAATAGGTCTGTTGTGGATATTTTAAAGAAATTTGTGGCAGAAGCAGGTTCCAGCTGGGATTTACGTTTACCATTGGTTCTGATGGTAATCAGGTTGACTCCTGCCAAAGCAACAGGTGTTAGCCCTCATGAGGTCTTGACAGGTAGGAAAATGGTGTTACCACAACACCTACTATACAGAACACATGAGCAAACTCTAGTGAGTGCATCCACAGTTCATGAATATATTGATGAACTGAGGAGGCATTTGCAACATGCATTTGCTTTTGTGCAGAGAAATCTGGAAAGAGCTGCTGACAGTGCCAAGTCATATTATGATAAAAAGACATCAGCAAAGGAATACAGTGTAGGGGATCAGGTGTACAAGTTTCATTTTGGAAAAAGTAAACAGAAAAATTCTAAATTTCTAGCAGCCTGGCAGGGGCCATTTCGAATTATAGATAAGGTCTCTCCTGTAGTATATACAATTTTGAAAAATGAAGGTGAAACTGCAATAGAGCAGTTTGTCCATGTAAATCAAATCAAACCATGCCATCCCAGACATGAGATCAGGCGGCTTGAGCATGTAGAAACAGATAAAGTCCCTTGAACACAAAAAGCGAAAATAAATGGGTACAATCAGGAGGCAGTGACAAAGAAGTTAAAAAGTTGATTGTTATGATGGTACATAAACACTGTAGTATATGTAAAATATAATATAAAATAAATAAATAAATAAATAAATAAATGCACATATAACGGAAGCTCATGGTTGGTGTGCAGAGAGAAAATGTATTAAATATTGAATGCTGTTTTATTTGTGCTTGTTTTCTTTTAACTTGTGTGTTTAATTTCAGAAAAAAAAAAAAAAATAATGAAATATTTTTACCAAGCATGTTTTATTTTTGGCAAAAGGTTGAAGTTAGTATTGTGCTATGTACTTAAATTGTTTATTTTCTATTTTGATTTAGAAAATTAACATTATTTGGTCGGAGGTTCTGGGATCAGAGCCCACGGGAGACGATGGAGTCCTGGAGTCCCCTGGATGAAGACCAAAAGATGCCTGCCTCCAGGCGGAGGTGAAGACAAAATAACCGGAATGCCAAAAGAGATGACTACTGTGGATTCAAGATTGCCAAGATGAAAGAGTACTCGAATGAACCGAATAACATCGCTGGTCGGGACATACCAAAAGAGACAAAACAAAAGTTCCGGCATATGAAGTTCCACGTATTTATTATTTTAATTATTTATTTTAATTTGTTATATTAATTATTTGTTTTAGTTAGTTGTTTTATTTCGTTGTTTTTAATTGACTTGGAAAATCTAAACTTAAAGTAATGCCACTTCCACTGAGAAGGCAAATGTGGAACATTTTGTAAACTAATGAAATCAGATGAATACTGTGTTGATTGCAAATTTTTCATTGATGCACATGAATATTCATTTTGTTGGATTGCTATATTGTAAAAGAAAAAAAAAAGAGAGAACAAGTTGTTTTTAGGAATTGGCTTGGATTATAGCCAAGTTCTAAAAACAAAAGGAGGGTATATGTAAGGATATTTGGCATGTTACAGCACAGAGTACAGCACTACTGCACAGGTAGCAAACAGCACAGAGTACAGCACTACTACACAGGTAGCAAACAGCACAGAGTACAGCACTACTGCACAAGTAGCACATTTTTTTTTTGCAGCACCACCACAAGGGTGCGGTGCATTGCTATATGGGTTACCAGATTAACAAGGAAAGACAGGCTATTCAGTCAAAAACGATTTTAACATATAAGATGCAAATCTATTTTTACAGTTAAAAGCACACGTGCTCATTTAAAAATGCACACTATTTTTCACCTGAAATGCCTATGGTGCGAGAGACACATTTGAAAATTAACAGCTAACCTATTAACCATTAACCTGACTAATAAAACCTTATTTAACATAACCCACTAATAAAATGTGTTCTCCACTGCAGAATTAGGCATACTCTGAAAGCCATTTAAATGTGTGTGCAGATTTTTTTTTTCTTCTCTTCTCTGCCTGCTTCTCCGTGTTTTTGTGCACAGTAACTGCAGGAAGAAGGAAGTCAGATTTGCAACAATTGCAAATGTATAAGCAAAGCTATTGTTGAGAGTAGGAGGATGAGAGATGATGGATTTCATTGCGACACGTCATACAGAGGGCTGAGATGAAAGTTTTAGTGGGCAGTATCGGGGAAAAAGACAGGCAGACATTTTTCTGCACTACTGGGGAGAAGACCTGGCTGTGGGACTCCTGACTGAATGCAGATTCATGCGTCCTGCTACAGTCAAGATTTGGCAGAGCTGGGAGGAAGACCTTTTCCTGGTTGGAGGCATTCCTATCTGCAAAAGCTGAGAATTCCAGGCAATGACCCCGGTTTGAAAAGGAAAGGCGATCCTTTTACTGGGGTTAATCTTCAAGGGAACCACATTCCGAAGGAGAACAGCTGAAGAAAACTCTGAACAGATAAGGTAATTACATAAGCGTGGGAGCCGTGTGTGCACGAAAATATGCAGTCAGTGTAGGAAAGGGGATTCCTGTGCGTGTCTTAATCAAATACCAATGTTGCAATTTGAGTTCTGTTCTCCGCCACTCTCTTTGCAGTGTGTCATAGACAATGCTTTTACTGTACCATTTTATTTATTTCTGTAAAGAATGAGATCGTGTTTAAATGCAACTTTTATAATACAGAAAAATATTTGAAAACAGACGGGTGGTGTATTTACTATTTACCATTACAATGCCGATGATGTGGGGAGATTTTTAAACAGTGCAATGGTCATTTTAAGACAGATGTGTGCATGTCAGAATCAGTATGAATAATTGTGAGTGACTGTAGCATAGCTCGTTGGAGGTACCTGAGCCAATGGGAAGAGAGACTCTCTGAACATAGCTCCCTACCGTATATAAGATAGTGGAAATTACCACAAGACTACCATATATAGCTCTCTGTCGTAAATAAGTCAGTGAGTTCGCCCATGGTGGCACACCAACACTATCACTGAAAAATGTGGTATTCCTAAAATGTAGGTCTGAGGTCTCTCTAGTGATCACACGGAAAATCTAAGCAAAGATAAGGGATTCTGGACATTGGGGCCACAAATAAAACAAGGGAATTATGCTCACCAAAATACCACCAACCACGTATACCAAATATGCAGGTCTGGGTGCTGAAATAATGCATGTCCATTGTAATATTGTTGCACATGGCCAAATCTGAATACAAAGAGTGATTATTGCTAAGTTATTTTTCGGCGGTAATAAAATACCGTCAGGCCCCAAATTTCCACAATACCACTCTCTAGTATTCAGCCCCTCTCTCCACCTTTAGCATTGCACTGCGGGGCCTACTTTCCCACTGCTTATGCAACCTGATGATAACATTTCTGTTCCTGTGTCATTCCTCCTCTTACCGTTTAGTCATGCCTCAAGTTGACTTTCCCCACTGGAACATTCCTATTTTTGCTACTCCTGTCATTGGGTCTTTATCCCGGGGTTTACTATCCTCTCCAGACTTTAATACCTCCCCAAAAAAGGAAATTATTAAATAAAGAGAAGATTATTTTCTCATAGACTTAACAGCATTGAACTACATATTGAGGTAACTCTATTTACTTTATCTAACAGTTACCTTTTAACAACTCTCCTTGGAAATAAGTCTTTCTTGTGCCGGTGTGATATTGTGCTTCACATTCCTTTATCTGCTTTCCGTCTGCTATTAATTCTTCAACATGGCCTCTGGTAAAATCACCAGTAATCGCCTACAGCCTCTTAAGATATTCAATCTATGCCTGACACTCCTAGAAGTCTAAAAAGTGAGTCCAATCTGCCTCTATCCTCCACAGACCCTTAATTGGGTCATTGAGGCCATTTTACATGAAATGAGGTTTCTTAAACCTTTTATTGAACCCACCAACCAAAAAACTACAGCAATCATATGAAAGGTGGAATACTTTCGAAAATAGAATGTCTGAAATGGAAAATAGGATTGGTAATGTGGAGGATGTCGCACCTAAAGGTACCCAGTTGGAAAAGGTGGAGCGAGACCTCCAAAAACATAATGAAAAAATGGAAAACAGAAGTAGGGCCAACAACCTACTCATTATGAGCCTCCCAGAGGGATGTGTGGGGAATGACGCTATCCAATTTCTTCAAAATGTGTTATCGGCCCTACTTCATATCCCAAAACAAATCTCCCTCCACATTGAACGCGCTCACCACATTGGCCCAGTAAGAAGCTTGCAATCTTCACAATTTACACAGCTCACTTAGATGTTTTTACTTGCTGGAATACACCCCTATGCAGTTTATCATCTCAAAAGCTAAATGGAAGAACACGCTGGTCTCGCATGGTAATAGGATTCACATATCTCAAGACGTGGCTAAGCAGACTGACAAACTCAGAAAAGAGTTCCTCTCGTCCTGCTTTGGCACAACTTAATGTTAGATAGGGACTATATCATCTGTGCTATTTTAAGGTGACACATGAAGGTCGTACACCGCTATTTGATGATTCGGCTGACCTTAAGGCTTACACCCGGTCCCTCAAGACTGACAGTATGGATACTTCGCTCCCTACCAATGTCTACTCCTCTGTGTATCATTGTGTGTTGCAGTAACTCATTTTTGCCCTCAATGATGGTGGGCTGGGCACCAATGGTGCACCCTCCTTGTACGAGGGATAGATGAGTTCTTCGCTTTTACTTTGGCCCTGCTGGTGTCATCTGCTCCTATATCTTTTTCCCTCATCTCTCCTTCTTGTAACATGGTCCTTTCTGTTCTTTCTATACTCTCTATGTCTTTACCCTTTATTCTGTTCAGTGTCATGCCTCTTATTGTTGGCTTATTCCACTTAGTCAAGTATCCCCTTCTGTCCCTGTGTCCTTTTCTTTTAAACCTCTCTGCGTTGCCTTTGTATTCTGGGCACTTAATACAGTTGGATATATCCATGCTCATGTTGTGCTATATGCTGATTTGGTTTACAGCATTATATGATATTAACTTCTCTAGATATGTTTATGAACCAGTACTAACCATGCGTCTTATGTACAATGTTTTTTAAATGTGTAACTTGGAACAATAAAGGCTGCAATGACCCAATAAAGAGGTATACAATTATTTCCCATCTCAAAAAGTTGAATCCATCTATTCCTTGCAAACAGGAAACCCATCTTTCTCTGGCGGAAGCTATGAAAATCAAATCCTCCTGGGTCAAGGATTGTATTGATAGTCCAACTGCTGGGAAGAAATGGAGTGGCCATATCAATTAGTATGATGTTATGATATTAAATTGCATGTCAAGATATTGATACCAATGGGAGATGGGCTTGGTCAAATTGCTTATTCGATCAGGTATTGTCACTGTTATTAGCATTTCTAGTCCCAGTCTACCCAATCCTCATTTTTAGGATTCGATCAAACAGATATTTCTCAGATCAAATCTCACTAATCTTATTTAATGCAGTGACATGAACCACCTCCTGGACCCCTTTTTTAGATAGAACACCCACATTTTAATTTAAAAGTTCCAAGTCCTATAAAGCTTTATGCACTGCTTAACAGAAACCAGCCTCATTGGCACCTGGAGACTTGGCCAGCCTGTCGACTTAGTGTACACATTCCATTATCATCCCCATGACACCCTCTCATGCCTTGACTACATTTTTACTACCAAATCCCTCACTAATACTATTATTGATTCCCTCATAACGAATATTGTTATTTTGGACCAAGGATCAGTCATTACTTCCTTTGAACCCTCTGATATCAAGAAACCATCCTTCAGATGGAAATTTAATAATAGTCTACTTCAGGACTAACAATTTATCCAGTTATTTGTGTCCCTCCAACAACATTTATTTGCTGAAAATGTAGATGAATAGTTTTACAAAGGTAGCGGGCGCCCCTCTCTCGCAAGAACAGACATGATAACCTGTTCAGTGGTTATTAACCACTTGAGAGTTCGCAGCCACTGCTTTTACTCACTGTGCCTTTCACAGATGGGAAATATCCATTTGCATATCAGTCTTTGTCCTGCCCAGGGGCAGTCCAGCACCGAAATACAATGGCAACGCCAATCTGAACGAGAGTACCACCAGCAACCCCATACACGTGTTTCACCCTTGTTGGGGATCATCAGTGAGGTGAAGCTGATGCCTCTCTAAGCACAGTGAGAGGGAGACCACGTCTGGTTGCCCCCAGGAGACCTAGGGTTACCAATCCCAGGTTCCTTAAAAAATAGTTTTACAAAGGTAGCGGGCGCCCCTCTCTCGCAAGAACAGACATGATAACCTGTTCAGTGGTTATTAACCACTTGAGAGTTCGCAGCCACTGCTTTTACTCACTGTGCCTTTCACAGATGGGAAATATCCATTTGCATATCAGTCTTTGTCCTGCCCAGGGGCAGTCCAGCACCGAAATACAATGGCAACGCCAATCTGAACGAGAGTACCACCAGCAACCCCATACACGTGTTTCACCCTTGTTGGGGATCATCAGTGAGGTGAAGCTGATGCCTCTCTAAGCACAGTGAGAGGGAGACCACGTCTGGTTGCCCCCAGGAGACCTAGGGTTACCAATCCCAGGTTCCTTAAAAAATAGTTTTACAAAGGTAGCGGGCGCCCCTCTCTCGCAAGAAAAGACATGATAACCTGTTCAGTGGTTATTAACCACTTGAGAGTTCGCAGCCACTGCTTTTACTCACTGTGCCTTTCACAGATGGGAAATATCCATTTGCATATCAGTCTTTGTCCTGCCCAGGATACCTCAGTGTCCACTAATTGGGATGTTTTTAAAGCTGCCTTTAGAGATCACATAATTGCCTTTTCTTCTAGTATGAAAAAGAAGCAATATATTAAAGACCTCGACACATTGTATCTTCAACACACCAATGCAGAGAAGCAATATTACTGCTCCTCTTCAAATATAGACCTTTGCACTGTCTTGTCTTTACGTTTTCAAATTAATAAAAAAACTCACAGAACAAGCATCAGGAGCTATCTTAAAATTAAAATCAGAAATCTACCAAACTACCAAACTACCAAACCACCAACAAAGCTGGCAAAGCTCTTGCTTCTTATCTCAAAGCCAGAAAAGAAAAAAATTAAAGACCCTTCTGGCTCTAACATTATGGATCCTACTGGTATTATTGAAGTCTTTAAGAATTTCTTCGCTGATCTATATTCCCCGGAAACATCTGTCCCAGAGCTTTCTTTGAGAACACCAGTAGAAGTTATTTTCCCGCATTAAACCATAGCTGCCCGGAAAGTGACCTAACTATTCAGAAAATCAACCAAGCCATCAAGGGGTTGGGCAGGGGAAATGCTCCTGGCCCTGGTGGTCTATCCACAGACTTTTTGAATCAATTATCGTGCTCCTTAACCCCTAGATTTAAAACCCTATACTCCTCTTTTAGCTTTAAGGGTTGTTCATCTGGAACCTTCTCTGAGGTATTCTTCATCCTGTTCCCAAAGGCAGAGAAAAATCTGGATCTCCCTAAACATTACAGACCTATCTCCCTTATTAATGTGGAAAGTAAGATGTGTGCCTACTAATTGCCAACAAAATTGAATCTTACCTTCCCAGTTTGGTCAAAGGCAGGAACATCTCGGCCAATGCAAGGCTTCTTTTTGATGCAATGCACATTATCTCAAAGGACAACAATGACACATTGGGATATGTCTATATTGCTTTAGATGCTGAGAAAGCCTTTGAATAGGTCAATTGGGAATATATTTTCCAGGCCCTGCCTTGGCATGGGTGTGGGGAGGGCTTTATATCTTTAGTCAAACTTCTATATTCTGATCCAAAATCCACAATATGCATTAATGGTCATTCCTATTCTTTGTTCCCTTTATGAAGAGGTACTCGGTAGGGGTGCCCCTTGTCCCTAATTTTGTATGTGTTATTCCTTGAATCCCTTTTGAACCATTAAGTGCTTTGGTTTAGGCACTATATAAATAACATATCATTATCATTATCATAACATATTAGAGCTGATACAAATTTCCCCGTGATCATTCAAGGCATCCACGAAACCAAGACAGCTGCCTATGCAGACAATATTCTCATTCTATTGAGAAACCGTAAACAATACCTTGCCCATTTGATGCCCAAGATACAAGAATGTTCTTCAATATCAATTTCCCCCCTTATCAGCTCCCTCTTCTCCCCTCCACTCCATCCTCTTCCCTACCCCTCCATCTCCCTCCTCCCATTCTTCCCTCCTCCTCCCAGTTCTACTCCTCTACTCCCTTTCCCGTCTAATTGCTCCACATATTGTTTTGTTGATCTGATTCAAATTTGTATCTTGCTTCTATTGTTGCTATTATTTCTGTTATTGTTAAATGTATCCTGTTGTTAAAATGTGCAGTGCTTTGGCGTAAAGCGCTATATAAACCTAATAAAATACAAATACAAATATCTGGGTATAAGCTTAATAGAGATACATCAGAGTTATTACCTCTCAATCCATTCTGCCTCAAGCATGAATTAGAAGTCTGTAGTTTTAAATGGTGTGACACATATTTTAAATACTTAGGCTTATGGCTTGCTTCCTCCGTTAGTCGCAAATTGAATATGGATTTCTTATTCAATAGACTTAGAATACTATCCTCTGTTTTGTCTCTTCTTCATCCATCCTGGTGGGGACACTTTGATACTATCAAAATGATGTTACCCCCCCCCCACAATGTCCTATATTACCTATAAATGCTTCCTGTACATTTCCTAATTACATTTTCTAAGTCCATTAACTCAATCTTGCTTAATTTCCTATGTGGAAAGGGTAAATGCAAGACAATTGTTATTAACACGCTTACAACTACTTTTGAAAATGAATGTGTCAGATGTCCTGACTTTAAAACGTATCACAACACTTTCCTTCTTAAGCAGACCAGTTGCTGGTTCATCCTGCCTGATGCTGCTGAAATCCCTTCCTGGTGCAGACTTGAGAAACAAATAGTTTGCCCTTGTGAATTTGTTGACATGTTCCATATTTTTGGCCAATCTGCCGCTACATACTCTGACCCAATCAAACCCTCAAGCAATCTTCCTTTTCCCATCAATCAAATTCTCGTCCCTTGAAATATCACCATATTTGTGACATAACAGGTCCATCACTATCAACAACACAGTATTATATCTTAGGTCGTGGCTCACTAAGGTCATCAGATTAATTGATCAAATTGTACAAAAACACAGTAGTGCATCATTTCAAGACCTCAGACGTTCCTTCTCCCTACCTGTATCACACTTCACCTTTTATAACAAGTTCATCAATTCTTGTCTTGAGAGCCTACAGACACACTCAAGCAACTTTCTTACACAAGATACCTCCAGGATACAATTAATGGCTACAGACTCAGATATCAGAGCTGCCAAATCCTACAAATTGCTTGCTACTGTTGACTCTTCTACTAAAAAGTGGCTTGTTCAATCCCAATGGGTGACAGATTGTGATCAAGTCTTCGATGATAATCCATGGATTCATATATGAACTAGAATCAGGTGTGTCTCCACCTCCGCCACGGTTACACACATTTTTCTCTTTTTCAAGTACAGAGCCTTTATAACTCCTCAAAAATGGATACAATCTAACAGGGAATCAAACGAGAATTGTTGATAATGTGGAGATACCCCTAGTTCTCTTAAGCATATGTTTTATGACTGTCCTTTTGTATTTAAAATGTTGCAGGAAATTTGGAAACTCCTAAAAGCTATTTTTAAAGTTGACATGCCTCTTTCCTTTTCTAATGTTTTCCTTAGTAGAATTGCTATCCGACAAGTTGGATCATTCCCATCCCCCATCTTATATGACCTTTTTATTGCCATTGCCATCAAGCTTATAGCTACCAACTGGAAACATGTTCAAAACATTTCTATTAAGGGCTGGTGGAACAACATTTGCTACTTACTTAGAGTTGAACATTGAATGGTTACATACCTTGAAGTACAATATGAAATGAGCTCCAGTTGTCAACTATTTAGATTTGTATAACATAGCCGCTCACGGTTCATGAATTGATTTCTCTTTGCCTAATGTACATCAATTTCTACCGATGTTTAGTATTTGTTTCATATGTCCTTGTTGATCTTTGAATGAATTTGTTAATTGTGCTCTCCTACCCAACCTCCCCCCTCCTTATTGTATTGTGCCTGTCTCTTGTTTGTCCCCCAGTGAGTCCTATGAGCAAACATTTTCTTCTCGCTATACAAGTCATGTATTAGTGAACACTCATTTTGTTTACTGTACATATTGATTTTGTTTATCCAATACTCTTGTTCTTAGGCAGCAGTCTACTCTCATTCTTATTTTGGTTATATACATTTTGTTCCATATTTTGCCAATCATTTTTAACCATATTGTTGAAACTATTATACGCAATTACTTAAATGCTTTGTTGTTCACTTGCTAATTCTGAATAAAGATTATTAAACAAAAGAAAAGAAATCAAAATCCATAATTCAGATCAATGGTGTGGAAGTTGACATGCTGAGTGACAGTGGGGCAGACTACCCATTAATTAGTACGGAGACATGGGACTACAAACACTCTTGATGTGTGTTGAGTGCAGCAAGGGTGATGCTAATGAATACGGGGAGAATCCCAACATGATTATAGGAGAATTGCAATCTAATCTATGTTCAAGGGAAGAAACACAATTTGTTGTGTGTTTGTCACAAATGTTGATGGGAAATTGTTGTCATGTACCTGTCAGGCAGAGTTGGGGATCAGGATGGATTCCGATGTGGTGGAACAAGTGTATACAGGAAATGAAAGCAACATCTTTGAGGTCAAAGTATTGGAAGATAATACTTTAATTTGATTTTATTTTATTTGAGGTATTTGTATAGCGCTTGTATCACAAAATGAATTGAATAACAGTGTGGGTGTTAAGTCTAAGTGCATAGCTCAAACGATTTATCCACTGATTATCAATAGTTCTTTTCTATCTGTAGTGGTTCTCTATTTAAACCGGTGAGTTTTACATTTCTTCCATAAAGCTGACATGGACTGCATACTCCACAGATCTAGAGGGAGACTGTTCCAAAACTTTGGACCAAAAACATAATAAAGTAGCCAAATGGGTCCTATTGTATTTGTAGAAAAGGTGGGATGCCTTAAGGGGTTTATCCTAGAATGTTTGTTGTTGAATGCTGGAATACTGGAATTAGAGAGTGGAATGATTGAGGGTTGGTTAGATGGAGAAAGCCTGTAGCTAGAGTACGACTATAGTGGGAAGTGCACTGCAGTTGGTCTTTTCTAACTAATAAAGGATACTCGCTCAATGGTCCTGTGAGTGGTTCCTCATCATTTCAAAAGCCTCTTGAGTCATGGCCCTGTTTACTGCTGCCGGACAGAAGCCATATCCACTCAGTGCTGCCGGTGGCTGTCAAATGAAATCCGTCTGGAGGGAGGAAAAAGCCTTTCGGCTGCCCAGGTACTGGGGATAGTGTTTGTAATCTGGTATTGCCCATGCTTTTCCGTCCAGTGATAATATTTATCAACTTCTCAGGCACGCGCCTATCATGGAGCGCTGACTTTCTAAATCACGAGCATGTATAATGGAAAGGAGTACTGTAAACTGTGTTTTACACTGTATTAAACGATCACAGATGCCAAACTAATGGCAAGCCTGATCAACAAATCACCTATCGCAATATAGGGTGAAATTTAAACAGGCTATTGGTATTGAGCAACTATCACACAGGTTTCATGGTGAATTGATAGCATGCCACCATATATCCAATAGCTTTTTTCAGATAGATAAGTTACATGATAAAACAGAAACCTAATTTAAAATGTAGATAGAGAAGCACTGAGCTTTACAGGTGAAACGATATTCCACGGATGGACTGACCTAGCAATCAATCTATGCCTACGATTCACATCAGGTGAGGTCGGCGAAAAAGTCCTTGGCACGTCCGATCTGGTCATCTACCAACCAGTGGCAGCTGCAAGATCTCCTGCCTAGAATCTAACTTGCTGTCCTCCAACTGGCTCTGCCCTTTTTGTGGTGCAGATTTATGACATTCTCGTTCAATGTGTTCAACCTCTTTTTTGCAACACCCAGTGGTTTCACGGTTGAATCCTTCATAGTAGTAAAATGTGTCCCAATGCTCCTAGAGCAGCAGCTCTGCATTTCTCGAACGTGGATGCACACTTCTTCTAGCTCGTTGGGTGCCTAATAAAATAATCCATAGACATAGAAAACAGATTTGCAGGGAATCATGGATGAACAACAATGGTTAGAGTAGAGAAAGCTGTGCAGCTGCGAGCCTCCACATTCCCTCTTCAGACATTAACAAACATTCTATCTACCAAAATACGAGCGTTCACGGCCAACGGCGCTGGCTGTCACAGTTAGTCTTTTGAGCCAGCAAACGCACCGCAGAGTGCCCTTGGAAGTGCCATAGCCTAATGTTGTTGCTGCAAAGAACAAGTAGCTGCTGTTACCAGCTCCTATTAGCTTAACCACCTGGAACACAACATATCGCTGGCTTTTGTGCTCCGGGCAACCTTGTCATCCTGAATTCTGTCTATAATTACATTTACGTGTTAAATGATCGTTGCCAAAAAAAAAAAAAAACTCCTCTTCTCTTGTTTGCATCGTTGTTTGTCAAGCGTTTGTTTTTTCCTGAATGCATGTTTGCAAAGGAATGCTTGATTGTTTCTGTGCGAGCACTGCACGTTGCTTGTTTAATGATAACCTTGTTCAAGTGGTACTTACAGCCCAGCCACCGAGGAGGCAAGTGAAATGAGAGTCATGCCATGTGAAGGCAGGACAGTTCTCATGACTGAGTTTTAGGGCCCTATTCTCATGTAGGTGTTAAGTACCAAAAAGGACGTTAAAAGGCTTAACAACCTTTTCGGTACTTAAGACCTATTCTGTAGTTGGCGCATTCCTCCGCAGTCGGAAGGAATGCGCCAATTTCGCAATATATGTGGTGGTTACTGGGATGGGTTGGAAACCAACCTAGCAACCGCCACATTCGGAAACTGGCTTTTTGGAAGCCTATTTTTGTGGCACTCCACCAGTTTAATATGTGCACTAAACATGCGCACAAATACAGTACCCTTTGGGTGCCGTTAAACTGGAGGAGTGCCACAAGAAGTCTTGTTTGGTGTAAATGAAAGTGTTCATATTCACCCGTGTGTTATATGTGGACACTTTCATGTACACCAAAGCAAGCAGCTTCAACGTTACATTGAAGCTGCTTGCTTTGGTGTACATGAAAGTGTCCATATGCAACACACGGTGTATTTGAACACTTCCTTTTACACCAAAGCGAGCAGCTTCAACGTTGCATGCTGCTTGCTTTAAATTAAAGTGTTCATATACTCCCTAAAGGTGTAGATGAACACTTTCCTATGCACCACAGTAAGCAGTTTCAACATCCTGCAATGTTGAAGCTGCTCACTTTGGTGTATAGGAACATGTTAATCTGTGTTCTCGGCAGCATTTTCGTAAAATAACGAATCTGTCGTTATTTTACGAAAATGCTGCGTAGATTGGATTGCACCCATAACAGCTTAAAACAGGCGCAATCCTCACAGATCACTGTCGTGCTCTACGAGGACGCCCAGGCCCACTTGAGAATAGCAGTGGAGCCTGGGCGCGCAGTGAATCGTGTTGTTTGGCACCTTCACTGCGCCAAGATAAGAATATGGGCCTCAGTGTGGAAGGCTGCGAGCAGGCGGACCTGTTAAAGTGTATTCTCGACACACGCACCCCGGCGGCCATCTGCATGAAAAGGAAGAAACCTCGTCTAGCATACTATAACCGGAAACATTGTGGGGCGTTAATGAACAAGTAGTGCCTTTCATGTCTCTGATCATTTCTATCGTTTATCCGAATGGATTTATTGCTGGTTTCCATGGTGACCGTGAGCATGCAATGAAGGGGATATAAAGGACAAGAAAGCATCTGATAGCCAGTACAGAGAACATCATAAAAAAAAACTTCAGCCTGCACCGCAAAAGCATATATATAAGGCATGGGGCCCTCTTGAAAAAGAAAACGCCATGATGGTTAACGTTATAGAGTTTATCAATATTTTTGCTAAATGATGTCCCATAATTAGAATATTTTCATAAAGTAGGCTAGTTTTGCGTAAGTCTCAATGGGCCTCATCACGACTTTGGCGGTAACCCTTAAATCCGGCGGTCGCGCTATTACCGCCAGATTTAAGGGTCCGCCAAATCATAACTGCGGCAGAATTATGCCCCAGCTCTTGGGTGGGTGGAAATCCGCAGAAAATTCGCGCTATTACCGCCAGCGGGAAATCTGCCGGCGGTAACAGCGCAAATTTGCCCCATTGAGCCCAATGGGGAATGGGGCATTCCCAAATGGGCTCAATGGGGAATGAGGAATTACATTACCGCCAAACTCGTAATCCGACGCTATTAGCGCTGGGGAGTTCGGCAGTAGGGCTAATACCGCCGGCGGTAACACCGCCAGCGTTACCGCCAAAGTCGTGATCAGGCCCAATATATATAATGGATCTTCAGATGTCTGGTGCACTTTTTTAAAATTTTTGATCTTGTGCATTTTTTTTACACCAAATAACCTTGACACGTGATGGATAAAAAGACATTTACAACGTTAAGTAATACATTATAAGATCACAATTCCATTCTACTTATTACATCATAAAACTTTGAATTAAAATGTAATGCAGACATATACAATATATCCCATCATGTTGACTGTAACTTTATGGGGAGCCCGAGACAGTGCTCGTCATTTAACACCAACCAAGAGCTTTACCGCTTCTTTCCCGACATAGTAGGCTGCCCCTGAAATTATAAGGGAGTTTGCCCCGTATAACGAGGACCAGAATTGGTCACCTCGGAAGTTATCACAACTGGAGACAAAACTTAAATATGAACTATGATATGTATGGTTAAGGGAGGTATATTGAGTGAGCATATGGTGGCTGGATTCAATGTGCTCACAGCAGAGCCGAAACAGCGTTCCTTGAGGACGAGACCAACTCCCAACATACTTGTAAGTTGCTAAGATGTTTATGTGCAAGTATAAAATTAAATCTCTAATATTTTGGCACCCAAGTCTGGTTAAGTTGTGCCAGGGTCGTTGATTTTAAAGGCCTTCTGTGTAAACTCTGTATATCGCCTTTTCTGAGCGAGTTTGTGGAGGGAATCAGTACGATCCCAGTGCCAGGTTTTCCTATTCAGTAATTTCAAAAAATCAGGCAAATCCGTTAACTTTGAGAGCTGGAAATCTATCTCATCGCAATGTGCCTCGGCTGTTTTAATCAGTGCTACCAAGAAGGGATTTTGGCAAGATACGTCCAGGCCACGTGCGACCAGACTTAGGAGCTTAAGGTCATCCAAAGGACATAGTCGCAGGGCACAGTATATTGTGCACCGCTTCAGGAGCCATTGTGCCCGAAGCAACCAAACACCTAATTCCAGTCTTAGGGCTTCAACTGGAATGGTCTTAGGGACAGCCAGGTGCACTTTATGCAGTATATTTTGTAATGCATTTTGCACTGGATTCTTGGATCCTATACATCTGTCTTGTACTTACAAGCTGCCTGTTCATGCTACATCAATTTGCTGCTATTTAAATCATGATTTTAGTTCAATTTATGCAATTGGCATTGTATGTGCATGTTTATAATTATGTCACATTCATTTTAAGCATTTAATCAGTAAACCGTAACAAGCAACCATAACTTGTGCCATCTCCGTGCACTGCTAAAACTAACACCCAGGACATCAAAGATGACATCACAAATGTAACAAATGTAAGCAAGCCTGCTTAGAACAGAACAGGCTTGCAAAAGGCTTCCGGAGCTTGGTCTCGTGAGCAAACGCTCTGCAGGATCATCTTCCAGGATTTTCTGTTTGCCCCGGTGGTGCAACGCTCTGCATGTTGTCCTCAGAGCAAGGCATGGCAGCCACGGAAGAAACCTGAAGGAGATCACCTGAGCACAGATGGTCCTAGTCAGCATTGGTGATTGGCAGGCACTAACGAAAGACTGTGCCAGATCATTACACAGAGTCAAGCAACATTGCAAGGCTCCAGCCGCAGCTATGGCAGAGCAAGGAGCGAGGGAGAAGGAGCTTTGCTCTGTGGTGAAAAGCTCAGAAAGGGAAATTGGCACTGAATGGGTGAAGAAGAAGAACAGAAAGGAAAATAATACAGTTGCTAAGAAAGGGTGGGGGGGGTTGAAAAGTGATAAGGAGGTAGAGAGTCCAATTCACAGCTCCCAATAAATGGAATAAGGGCTGGAAGTCTGATCGTACTCATACAAGCTCTGCATTCTAAGGTGATAGAAAGGGGTCATTCAGTAGCGTAAGTCCTGGAGAGGGGCCCAAACCCAGACAGAGCTCTGCGTGTTATCATACGGAGGAGATAGTCTGTACTCACTAAATAGTGTAACTTCTGGAAGTGGATCCACACAATTGATTTGCTTGGCTGATCTCCTGTCTGATACTGTACTGGTCGCCTGGCCACCCTCTGAATTCCAGCCCAGGTCCCTGCCTGTCCAGCTGCAAACCTGCACTGCCCTTTGGCACCCCTTGCACTTTGGTCTGTATCTGTAACCCTGCAGTCCCCTCTCCTGCACTTAGCAGACATGTGTTATCTGCACTTCCGAACACCAGCACTTGCCACCTGTTTGCTGCACTACTTGTTGTTTCCTGTTCCTTTGTCCTGCACTTTCCAACCTCCCACTCCCACCCCGGCTCTGCACTTGCGTGATCTTAATGTCACTAGGCCCAGTAAGACTGTTGTTTTATGTACTTCCTCTGTTTCCCCCCTTGCCTCTTTGCGCCTTGAGACACTATATCATATCATATCATACAGTGATTGAAAGTGCCATTTACGGTGCCCGATAAATGGCGTAAGTAATGATATTTATCGCAAAATCATGCAGTGCCAACCGAAACCACGACTTTGCTACCATCAGCCCTGTACAGGGCTTAATTTACCGACATCTTTCAAGAAAGACGTATTGCCAACCAACCGCTGCTTTTTGGTTTGCACTCAGATGCACAATTAACTTCCTTGCACTTTTCGAGCTGCTGGACTTGTTGCAGTAACGATTGAATAAAGGAAATACATGCCCAAAATGGACTGGTGATTAAGGCTATTTTTTATTTTTTTAATTGGAATCTCGTAACAAGTCAGGCAACAATCTAATATATTCTTTTGCAGGATCAAGGGCATTGAAGCCTGAACGAGTGAATCCATTCATGAGGGCTGCACAGAAACTCACATTTTTTCTATTGAAAAAAAAGATCAAATACCTACTGGTAAAGGGTAGCTCGTGTTTATTTGTAATGTTAATGCTAAAATACAACTGGGCAGGGAGCTATTGCACAATATTGTGCCCGGAGTTCTGACACAATGCTTTTGCGTGGTGCTTTGCGGGAGGTGGCGAGTGCAGTGTGGTGTTTAAACCGGGTCAGGGGATTTTGGGGGCTATTGTGGCCATAAACATGCAGCAGAGAGAGGAATTAGAAAGGAAGTAGTGGGTGAACGGTGGCTTGGCTTCATGGGGGCTCTAGGCATGCACCTTTTGTGTATATAAGTAACCCTGGGCTGTGCCTGCTGCCTTTTAGATCTGTGGCCCCTGTGATGTGAAAAGCATCCTGTGACTAGTTTTTATGATACTGCATGCTTTAAAACTGACGTGCATGCGCACGGTAGCCTACAAGGTCAATGTTCCTGCTCCAGAGATCTCTGCAATCAGTAGTTTGTTTCATTAAAAGATGAGTATGTTAATGCAGCTGCTGCAATTATCTGTGTGCCGGGATGGAGTCGGGGCCTTTCAACACTTTCACATGAAAGGGTCCTCAGGTTGGCCCGGGCAGGTGCCCCTATTTGCCAGTTATAAGTTTTATAATGCAGCAAAATATTCATTTTGTTCTGGGGCTTAACATTTGCTCTTTGCATCACTCTCCTTACAAGCTGCTTTTGCTGGAGCCCCCCTGGCTATGACTTCCCTTGGGGTATACAGACATGTTATCACATTGTCTTTTAACCCTGACAAATAAGCTGACAAATAAGAATGTATAGCTTTTCAGTGGTCATTTAGAGTTTCAGCTCCCTGCTGGCCGTCTCGCAATAATCTGTAGGTATCAACTTCCCGCTGTGTTTCTTTGTCTCCATTATAATGTATGCACTGCAGACTGATTTCCTCTCTAAGCAAGGATGACCCACAAGGATTGTGTTGAAATGCCCCCCCCGCCACACATCATAAGCCAGACATATTTGTGGGACCTGGACTCATATATCAGCAGGACAATGTTAGCCCTGGTGCAGCGCTCTGCAAGCTGTTGCTCTCTCTCTCAGTGCGTGCTGTCACTCTCTCTCTCCCTGCCTCTCTGACACTCTCAACGATATCCCCTGATTCCCTCTGCCCTGATTCCCTCTTCTCCAACTCTCATTTTGGTTCTCGGGCCTTTACATTTTCTCTCCTCCTTCCTTTCACTCTCACTTTCTCTCACCCTTTCTCGCTCATATTTCGTCTCATTCATTGGCACCCTCTATCAACAGCTTCCTCCTTTGCTCTTTTCCCCTTATCATTCTCTTGCACACCTGGACCCCTTATCGCATCCTCCTTTAAAACTTTGCACTCTCCTCCTTGCACCCTTGTGCATATAAATACAAAATGGAAAGAACAGCAGTAAACGCCAAACCTATTGGTGTTGCCAATGCTTGTTTCCTTTGACCTTACTGCACAGTGTTGGGTGAACAGTAAGTGCCAGTCTATGTAAAGGTAATTGGGAGGATAGGTCAGGTGCAATGCGCTCACCTTGAAAACAAGACGACGCGGACCGACACAGGTTGGATGTGCGCTTAAAAACATCTGGGTATAAAGCGCGTTATACATAACCAATTATAGCGTCATCTTTGCTATCTGAATTGTAGGGTTTCGGCCAAAATATCGAACCATTTTACTCCGAATCTCATAGCATTGGATTTTTCACATCGAATTTGGCCTATATTATATATGGGGGTGAGGATTAGGGTCTAAATTAAGGTGGAGGAGATGCGCAGGGGGGTGCAGGGTGGGTTCTCCCTGCATAAATTTGCTGGGAGGGGTGTTTCCCACTGCTTATATTTGCTCAGAAGTTTAAAAGAAAAAAAAAAGAGTCGATGTTATGGGACTCACAGTTAAAAATTCAATGTTTTGAGGTATATCCAAATGTCTTGCATCCTCATAAAAAAGGTAAACTGCTGAATAAAACTCCCAAATGAATGAATACATAAATGATGCAGATCGTGGTACAGCAAGAAGCAACATGCCTTTGCAGAGGCAACTTGCGAAGTGCATGCTACCCTTCTGCCAGCCTTGCTTGTGCAGCCGTCTTCCCTCTTTCACAATCACCATGAATTAGCTAGTTATTTGGGGTCATTACGAGATGGGCGGTAAGGGATTACCGGCACCGGTGCCCTTACCGGTAATCCCTTACCACCCTACTACGAGTTCCATTTGCGGGTCCTCCCTTAACGCCTGGTTTTACCAGGCGTTAAGGACGGGACCCGCAAAGGGACTTTGGAGCTAATAAAGGTACCGCAATTTGTAATGGGGATGGGGATTGGCCCTGGTGAATGGGGAATTACCGCCCCCGCCAACCATGGAATGGGGCGGTAATAGCTCCATTCACCAGGATGGAGTCGGTAAGGATTTGGAGGCAGCCATGGCGCTAATAGCGCCATAGTTACCTCCAACTTCGTAATGAGGCCCATTGACTCACTGTTGAAAAGAGTGAATGCTGGTCTTTTCTCTGAAGAATGGCTGGTTTCATTGGAATGTTTTGGGTTACATATTGATTACCATGCACCCCGAATACTGCAAACACATCCAGACAACGCGTTGCAATACAAATTCGGCGATAGAGTAAGAAACTGGCTGAAAATCTGTTACAACCAATGTATTTGGGTGGCAAGCTTTCATTGTACTGCCAAATTCTGAGGTTTACAAATGTAAATGTTGCATAATGTAATGTAAATGTAAAGGATGTGTATACTTTTTACGTTGAATTTTCATGAGCTGTATAAGAATGATTATAAGAGTGTTTTTCTAAAAAGAAGTAGATGGAATCTTTGGAAGAATCCTCTCGAATCAATAATTGTGATATTTAGTGTACTGAATATTGACGTTATGTAGCTTAGAATTTGTTATGAGTTTGTCCCTAAGTGAGTGTGCTTTTGTTTACCCAGATTTGGCAGCTGCAACATCGGTTGATTTTGTTGTAGTTTAGGCCGTAGCTGAAGTCCGTTATACTGTTTTAGGAGAATATATCACTTAATAACTGTTGATAGAAAGATTCGAATGCAACCAGCTTTGTTTGTATGTTTGGTGTTTTCCTCCTTGTCAGGGCCTGAGGATATATACAGGACCCACAGTATATGCAGGTGATATGTCACCGGTTTGGTTTGGCTAAAGAAGCTACCACCACAGTCTTACCGGCATCTATTTCGGCAAGTACCATTGTATTCCAGTAATTTAACCTCACTTGATAATTTGAGACGCCGGGGGTTATACAATAATAAAAAAAAAAAAATAGTCCGAAAAGACAGTTTTGGTCGAATTAAAACATGTTTTTTGCTTTTTTGCAGAGTCACAAAGTGGCGTCTCTGGGGAAACTATAACAACAATTTAAATGGTTTAAATAAAAAGACTTAGGGCTTCATTACACGGATGGCGGTAAGGATTTACCGGTACCGGTAAAATACCAGTACCGGTAAATCCTTACCGCCTTACTACGAGGTCCCTTTGCGGGTTGGGGGATTTAACGCCTGTTTTTTGCAGGCGTTAAAAACCAACCCGCAAAGGGACCAAGGGAGCTAATTACGGTACCGCAATTTGCGGTACCGTAATTAGCGCCTTCCCCATTCCCATTGAGCCCTATGGGGCAAAAATGGGAATGGGGAAGGGCATTGGTGAAAGGGGGAATTACCGCCCTGCCAACCTTGGAATGGGGTTTGGTAAAGTGAATTGTGTACTTTCCATGTCTGTTTTTATAAAAAGAGATTGTTTTAGTTCATGGTAAGAACTGGAAAATAAAGTGTTCAAATGCAGATATAGCAGAGTAGGCACAAATCCCAGCTTAAACCCTTTGCCCCTTTACCAATGTGTGATCCTGGGTATCGCATTTAATCTTGTATTGCCTAACCTCTCAATATTGCCAGTCCCTAAACCTTTCACAGTTGTCAGCCATTCAGAGGGATTTCCTTCTAATGGTATGATCTTCATACAAGCCTTATTTATGGTTTCACTTGCTATTGGGTTGCTTCCACTTTATAGTGAGTATATGTATATCGCACACCCCAGGCATTTTTTCCTTTTATATCTAATGGCAACACTATCTGAAAACCATATCCCACTTCTAATCTCTGTCTGGATAAAGACAACTTCCTGGTGGCTTCTAATAGGCATCAACTATCCATGCTACTGTATGTGTAGCTTCCTCCTTCCTTCCAATGTATCTCCTCTATCCATGCTTGAACACTATTGCATTCTGTGAGGCAGCTAATTTGAGTTTTCTGTCTATTATGGGTTAAATTTACCTTTTACATACGGCCTGCATTATTACTACAGTCTGCATAACTTAATGGATGCTATTGATAAACATTATCCTTTATGTACTTGAACAGTAACCTCTTTGTAGACTGCTAATGTTGATCTTCAAATGCTACTTGTTTACCATTCTGATTAGAGCAAGAATGAAAAGGGTAAGTGGACTTAAAGGGAGTAAACGTGTTTACTATGCTGCGAGACAGCATTTCAACCTATAGGTTGTGAGCGCGACGGGTGGGGGTTAAGGGGCGCAACCAGTATTCTTGATCCCTTCATTCCTTTGGTTTGGTGGAGGGGGGGCCCAAAGATGTCCGTGCCCAGGGCCCCAAAAATGCTTAAGATGGCCCTGCTGATACATTGCATGTGGGGGAGGGGTAGTGATCAAAATCGTGATCCATTCCTCCTAGAAAGATTATTGCCACTTCTCAAGATTCCCAACTCATTAAATGCTGTGATTTTGAGTCCCGAATAATCCTGTTTCAAACCAGAAAGTAAACATGTTACTACATTGTTATTTGTAAGCAGTGGCAACATAATTGCCCTTGTGTCCTACACATTGTGCGGCCCAGTTCTTTCTGACACCATTTGATTTGTCAGATGAGTTGTTAGTCTTTTCCGAATCTCCCAAATTGCATGTGCTTAAAAATCTAAATCTAAAAGGAAGACTTTGATATCTGAGATCAACATAGTTTATACAACACTGGTCCACCATTGTAATACGCATGTCTAATTTTTCAACATGGCACCATGTTTTGTTATGTTATCTTGCATTTCTATGGTGCCTACTGCAATTGCTCATGGCGGCACAAGAGCCTGTCACTGTAGGCTGAAATGGGGGTTCTTAACCATTCACTCTTTATTAGGGTGTGATATTCGGTGTGACACTGCAAATCATTTTATTGAGTTACCTCTGTAGGGTATTTTATGCACATTTAAATCTTCCCCAATATGTTGTTATGAAGGCACATTGGTAATACTGTTGTGTGCCTGCGCCTTTTACTTTTGGACCCTCAATATCGCCATGGCACGCATCGGATGACAGTCACCCTCAGTCGCTGCTCACTGATCTCAGTGACCTCTGATATCCACAAACCAGCTCCTCAATTTTCTTACACATGGTCAGTTCCTCACACTTAAAATTCACCTCCAGCAAGTTGCTTGCCACGTTAGAGTGACTGAGATAGAAACAGGTTAACTCTGCAGAGAGTGATAGGAACCCAGGCCTAAAATTAAGATAGATGATGACTACTGACACACTGAGCTCCTTCTGCAGCCTCTTGGGAGAAACAGAAGATGAATGTCCTCTGTAATTGACTCAAACATTACAGAAAAAAACACCTTGATAATAGAGTAATCCAATTCCTCCAAATATAACTGTATAATCAAATCATAATATGGGTGCAGAACAATTTGGAACCTTTATCTATGGAGACATGCCTAACAGGCAAAAGTGCTTTGACACCATGAAACTGTAGATGCAAGATAACATAACTGGTAAATATTTCCCATAAAATGTAATATTAGCAGTGTTGCACTCTGTTATAGAATTACTTTTGATCCCGGTTATTAAGAAATAAAGTTATTGAATTTAATAAAGTAAGGAATTCCTTGTATACAATTAACTCAATTTCTTATATAGAAATAAATACTTTTTTAAAGAAACTCACAAAGGACAATTTGCAAAAGTTGTCATAAACAATCAAAATTAATTATATTTGAAACATCACATTATGACACATTAACAAATCAAATTTTATATCATATAAGTGCCCTGCCTAAAAGTAACTTAACACGTTTCGGTTAATACAACCCTTCTTCAGAAGTAACAGGAGATACGATTCTTTCCATTCTGCTATTAAAATCAAGTGGGTCCAATCAATCGTAGCCTTTCAATAACAACGAGATATTTCATATGCCAAAGACAATAGATCCCTTTCATCTAAAGGGTGAGTATCACAAAATCAATGCAGCAAATACTCAATAGTCGATCTCAGTCTTCAAACTGATTACTCTTAATTCTTTCTCTCAGCACATCGACCACCAAACTGGTAGCGAAGCACTAGACTCAAAATAAGTTGGCAACGTTGGGCTCATGCACCCCATAAGTGGCGGCCGAGAAACACCCGAAGAACAATACAGCAGGCACTTCTGCTTGCTATAACACTTGCTCACTTGTGTGGTTCCCAGGGATTTGTCACTGTTGTGTGACACAGAACCTAGGAAATGAGAACACACATCTTGTTACCTGAAAGTGCTTGAGTAGAAGGCAATGAGTAACATAAAACCAGCTCTATCTGGCCATCATAATCAATACTGTGAGGCATCCAGCAAATTGGCTGATGCTTCTGATGGCAGAACAAGACCATTAGAGGAGGGCTCAACTCCACATCCCTGCTCGTTCCAACCTCAATGATCATCACTGCTGATTAGGTAAGCAGACAAAGTGTTTTTTTTAATTCACAAAAAAATGAGGAATTAAAGATCCCTTTCACATGGAAAACAGGATTTTTCAACAGTGGCACAAAAACGACTTGCACATGTGTGTGCAAATAAAAGCAGTTTAAATCTGAAAATGTATCACTTCTAACAGAAAATTGTCAGGGAAAAGACATGATGTGCGGGTTGACACAAAGCAAATTATATTATGTTTCACATACAAAACACCAGTGACATTTGAAAAGCCACTTTGGTTTCATGGAAAAATGTCAGCCCAAGACAAACTCTTTTGCTGGCTGTGGGACACTTAACAAAGAAATTCCGCTCTGCCAGTCTGGTTGTTATATCTCTGATTTAATTACCAACTGCAATAAAGTGTCCTGCTAAAGATGTCAAAAATAAGTGTTCTCCACTGCTGGCTCTGAAGGCATTGACTGCAGGAGAAGTTCCCCATAGCTGGAGCACGACAAATATGTTTGACAATGGGTGCAACCACTTCAAACAGCAAGCTTGCAACACAAAGAGAATGACAAAAAAACTCTGGGTACAGGCTGACCCTGTGAAAACAAAATGGCCGGAAGGCTGGAGAATGGCCATTTGTCCCACTTGCTGATTCACAATTAATTTAAAATGACTATTATCAATTAGGCCTTTTTCTCAGTAAATACAAGGCAGATATTCTTCATTTATGTACCATTTTTGTAGGTAATTTCTAGACAATTTTGGAGATATAAAATTCATCCAACTTTGACTCAGGGAACTGTAGTGGCTATTTAAGATGTGTTTCTGGCTGATCTGAACATGTTCCAGATGTGAGAGTTGGTGAACGGTGGAGAATATAATTAGGCATATGGGAAATAACTTACATATTCATAACTGTTATGCTTTTTATGAAAATGACAGAAATGTGCCACGTGGCCGTGGTACGCCCCTGGTGGTCGGCTTATCTAATTCCCCATGATTAGCTGAATCAGAAAATATGTATATTATGGCTGTTGCTAGTAAAAATATGAAGTTGTGATACATAACTAGTTTTTGCCAACAAGTTGAAAGAAGTACACATGGCGATTACAAATGGGAATTGCATATGTTGGTCCAGGCCCCTAAACCAATTCTGAATTGGAAGCTTGGTTTGGGAGGAGTTATAAAGGTAACTGTCCAATCCTAGTTGCGGGAATTATATTGCAGGGTACTTCGACAAGACTTTAAAATTGTTGTCATCACTGCTATATAAGGGGGGCTGCACTAGGAGGAGGGACACACAGACAGGAACAGGAGACAGACACAGAGAGCCGGTTTATAGAATGCTGCTGAAACTTACCATTTGACAGCTGTAAGGAAACACCAGAGGGGATTGCGGAGAATGCATCTGGGTGGAGCTGCCTATTTCTAGGAAGCGCTAAAAGCTGACTGTGTCCTGTGGTGGAGAGCAGGAGGCCAATCCTTGAGAGTGGAGTGACCAAATCCCTACCCTATCTTTCCAGCGTGTCCTGAGATGCAGCTGGCTTTCCTGAACTTTAAACTTAGGCTTTCGATGTAAGTAGAACTAAGCCCTGGGAAATCAAAAGGTGGGGGAGTTTGTTTTCCTTAAATTCTTTCCCTTTATATGGGGTGTGGGGAAAATACTGTGTAGATCCTAAGCCTATTTAACTAAAAATATTCATTTAATTAATTCCCCATTTGGCAGAACAGTACAGGGTGAAATTTGTTAAAATTCAAAATTAACAAAGCTCACTTCCGAGTGCTGAAAATTATAGACTGCAATTTAATTGGATAATCCTTTTTGTCCTGTTGACCCCAACTTCTTTAAGGAAGAGGGATATCTTTGTTTTTATATCAGTCCAACCTTTTTATCCAGCTTCCCCAACAAAGGCCTTTCATTGAAGTGGGGTCTGAAATCCAAAATTCTCCAAACCATTCGAATTGTTCTGTCCTACTTCCCCATCACAGACCACAGTAGGGGAAGTCCGAAAAACAAACCGCTAAATCACCATGGCCCTCATTACAAGTCAGGCGTTAAGGGTTTAACGGCGCCGTCGGCGCCGTTAACCCTTAACGGCTGATTCACACTTTAACGCCTGCTTTAACGCCTGCTAAGCGACCTTGGTGCTAATTACAGCACCGTAATTTACTGTGCCGTAATTAGCGCCTTCCCCATCCCCATTATGCCCTATCGGGCAAAAATGGGAATGGGGAAGGGCAAATGGTGAATGGGGAATTACCGCCCCACTCACCTTGGAATGGGGCGGTAATTCCACCATCCACCATGGCGGAATCCGGCAACCTCCTGCCTTTTAATGAGGGCCCATGTGTTTATTTTAAACCAAAGGTGTGGACAAAATCATTATTGAGATATGTATTTATACCAATCTTGAAATCCTACTCGAAAATCAAAATCACACAACAATGGATGATAATTGTCTTGGTTATTGATCATTTTAACTATTTCTTGAAGTGAAATTTGTAGAAAGGGAAGAATTGTGATTGTGCTCTTTTCAACTCTTCTTTTGTGATTTATTTATCCTGAGAGAAGTTGATTGTGTTGTGCCACGGATAAAGTGGTCTTTGATGTTTTCGTGCAAATTTCTATCACTTTTAATTGAAATAAATACCAATATTTTTCCCATAGACCGGCCTGGTTCTTGGCTCATTATTAGCTCAGGAGGAGGGATCCAAGGGGCATGATATGTGTCTGAAGTAAGACTGAATAAAAGAAACCTTTAAACAGTTTGTTGAGTCACACCTTAAGTGGGGAAGGAAGGACATTCCCGTGTTGAGGGTGGCTTCTCAATAAACAGTTACATGCTGCACCAACAAGACTCCTTCCTTGCCCATTTAGTATCATCCGGAACAAAGCAGCTTTCCTTCAGCCGTGTTGAGTGCGAACAACATGCATTAACATATAGGGCCTCATTATGACCCAGGCAGTAAGGAGTTAACGGCGCTGTAAAAGGTGGTGGCGCTGTTAACCCCTTACCGCCTAATTACGAGGTCCCTTTGCGGGTTCCGACCTTAATGGCTGGTTTTTACCAGCCGTTAAGGATTGGACCGGCAAAGGGACCTTGGAGGTATTTATGGTACCGCAATTTGCGGTACCGTAACTACCGCCTTCACCATTTCCATTGAATCCTATGGGGGCAAAAATGGGAATGGGGAAGGGCCAGTGGTGAATGGGGAATTACCGCACCGCCAACCTTGGAATGGGGTGGTAATTCCGCTTTTCACGATGGCGCAATCAGTGAAATACTGGCGGCAACCATGGCGCTAGTAGCGCCATGGTTACCGCCTGGGTCGTAATGAGGCCCATAGTCTTGTTTGTAGCTATGCTGGCTTGTCTTCTGATGAAAAAGCACATTGCATGATGCTAAGTGGGCAATACAAATGTATGTATGTCTTTATTGTATTTATTTATTACAAAGAGCTAAACATCTTTCACATGTGTGACAACCTTTAGGCAACCAAGCCCACAAGCTGGTACTGAAAAGGACTTGAGAAAGTGTTCATGCAAATTGGCTGAATATGTGCTTACAGCTTGTTTATTGCTCTATGGGACTCATTACGACCCTGGCGCTAATGGGTTAATGGCGCCGCAAAAGGCTACGGCGCCGTTAACCCATTAGCGCCTGATTACGAGGTCACTGTACGGGACCTGACCTTAATGGCTGGTCTACACCAGCCGTTAAAGTAGGGACCCGCAAAGGGACCTTGGTGTTAAGTACAGTACTGCAATTTGCGGTACCGTACTTAGTGCCTTCCCCATTCCCATTGAGCCCCATGGGGCATAAATGGGAATGGGGAAGGGCCGTGGAGGAAGGGGGAATTACCGCCCCGCCAACCTTGTAATGGGGTGGTAATTCCCCCTTTCTCCATGGCGGAGTCGGTAAGTTACCGGCATGGACCATGGTGCTATTAGCACCATGGTTTTCCGCCTGGGTCGTAATGAGGCCCTATGTGAATAGTTTATGTATATTAATGACATAACGTATGTTGTTTTCCCCCATAAATGAAAGTGTTATATATCTGTAGTACGGTGGGGAAATGTTTCTGGATTCTGAAGGGATTGCATGCTTTGCACGAAACCATTATGCATTAATAACTACCATTAAATAAATAATAATTGTAAACCAAGTTGTGGGCATAGATTTTGAATGACATTATGGGCCTCATCACGAGTTTGGTGGTAGCCCTTAAGTGCAGCGGTAACCCTATTACTACTGCATTTAAGGGTCTGCCCATTAACATGCTTGCCAGCATCTACCCTAAAATGGGGGTAAATGCGCCAATTTAACGGCCATTTTTGGGCGCAATTAGCGCAGTGCTATTAGCACACGCTAATTGCATCAAAATTACCCTTTCCAGCCTAACCCTTGATCTGGCGCCAATAGCGCTGGCCCTGGTGGCCGCAACGCTATTGGTTCAGGCCGTATCCTGGCGGTAATACTGCCATGATACCGCCCAATTAGTGATGAGGCTGTATGTTTATAAGTCAGTTGATGGAAAATACCTTGTTCTTATTCTGCTTGCGAGGTATTAAAACTGGTTTGTAAACATATGTCATTATTTAGGATTCCAATGGGTACCCCCACACAAAAGTTGGGTTTGCTACTTCAGGTGAGTTGAATGTAGATTAAAGGACTTTATAGTCCCATTAACCTGCCTCTCCAGATGTCATATATGTATAGCTTTCTTTTAGACAAACCCAGAACAAATACATAGGGATTTTCTCGCTCTGATGGTTGTTCATGGAAGAGCTTAGGAGTGCCATTGGGTTAGGCAATGAGGAGACACCATGCAATAATCATACGTTAATCTAAAATTCATGCCATTCCCCATTGCATGGGTGGACAATTTAACTCATGTTATACATCTGAATAAAACAGAGAAAAAAATGTGATGGGAACCTTTGCAGACCTTGCTTTGTTGCATAATCCATAACACATGGTTTTACCGTCATTTTTGCAAAATTAGTTAACGTCACCAAAGGGGGAAACATTGAATTCCCCAAACAATATAAAGATATGAGATAAAGGCAAAACACGACCTCCAATGCAGTGAAGAGTAATTTGACAAAATATGTCCATAACGGAACGACGGAGCACTTCTGCACCGTATGTATTGTAAGGTAACAAAGAGAGAAATGAGTGAAGTTGCGTCGCACGTATCAAGTCAGCCATTACTGATGGAGTCAGCCACACTGATCCTGGGATGGGCAACAGACTTGTCCCACAAGTGGGATATTCCAATTCTAAAAGCACTTTTTAAGCCACCATAGCTATGTGGTACTCTAGCCAAATTGTTAAAAGAAGTCAATTCAGGGTGCAGGGACATTTCTAATTCGTTAGATTTACACTCCACCTTTCCAGGTGCCTTATTTTTCACTCAGTGAAGTTTGTCATCAGGGTCGGATGCTGCATTCTAGGGATGATTTTCTGATCCAAATACGTTGCCACGAGCCTCGGCTTAGTGATTATTGATCGATACACATAATGTGACATTTAAGCAATAAGCCCCCAGTTGGGGCGGGACTTTCCCCTTCAGGTAACTCTCGGGGGCCATAGCTACAGGCCCAAATGAATCGAGGGCCTTAACGCAGTCCCTGGGGTATTAGCTGATGTGGTAATGCCTCCCGGCGAGAGGCTTATTATTATTAGTATCCCGGCCCATTGGACCATGGTGCTATTAGTTTTATTTAAGCTTTGAAACTTTATAAAAAGAAGAAATAAAAGATGGCTGCAATGGATCGGTTGAGAAGCGACTAAATAGTCCCTTCTTGCTGTCCAGTGAAACACGCCGGGATCAGTATTGTTCCCGGTGCAGGAGAAGGAATAAGAAGGTAAGTGGGAAGGGGGTGGCAGGGTGTAAAAGCTTTGGAAAAGGTGGGTGGTGAGAGGGGGGTGCCAAGCAATTGGGAACACTTACCTCGCTAACCGGCGAAGAAGATGGCGGCCTCCTGCACTGAGCAGCCTCGGAGCTGTGGGATTACTGTATAATAATGCCCCAGCTCCTAGCCTCCTCATTGACTTGGAGGCCTAAGCCATTTCCCAACCGGGTTCTAGTAGGCATTAAATCAAGCTCGGGAGATGGGGAAATCTTTAACCCCTTAAGTGCTAAGAGCATCGATGTTAATCATGAAGTCCCATAAGAAATCATTGTTGGCTCCACTCACTTCCAGAGTTAAGTGGTTAAAATCAAAACAAAGTCTTAAGATTATGAATCATAAACATAAACAGCAATAACCAAGGATAAATACAGACAGTACTCTGATATAATTTCCACAAGAATGTTCTAACATACTGGGCCTCATTACGACCCAGGCGGACTTCGCGGTGCTAAATGCACCGCGAAGCATGGCGGAAAGCCGCCGATAGCGCCATGGGGGTTGGCGGATTTACCGCCCCATTCCGACCTCGGCGGAGCGGTAAATCCCCAATCCCCATTCTGCCCTTCCCCATTCCCATTTTTGCCCCATAGGGTATAATGGGAGTGGGGAAGGAGTTAATTACGCCACCGTAAAATACGGTGGCGTAATTAACAACGAGGTCCCGTAGCGCCATGGTTTTCTCCGGCTGGTAAAACCAGGCGGAGAAAACCTCCATGGCGCTACGGGAACTCGTAGTATGGCGGAGAGGTACGCCATGCACTACGCTGGCGTAATACCCTCTCCGCCAGGGTCCTAATGAGGCCCACTGTCTTGAGGAGGGAGGAACAGAGATCAAGAAACCAAACCCCAAAATTTACAATATAATCAGTTTTATTCAAAGATGCAAACATCACAGGAAGAGATTGGTCGCGAAAATCCTGATCACAACAAAAATAGCATAAATCTAGTGGAAACAAGGTCATCAACATCAACAAAATGTGAGAGGCACTTATCCTCTATGTGGCCTCCGCTGTGGAATTCAGGGACTCAGGATGGAGCTGGCCAGACAATTGTCTCTCTAGGATAGATCATCCTGGCTGGTATTTCCCAGGAGCTTGTGTTCCCACTTTCTGAACTTCAGGGAAATTGTAGGTTGGGAGGAGTTCCTATTGGGGCAGGGATTCATTTAAAAGACACAGCGGGAAAAGGGATGTATAAAGAGAGTTAGGTGATGGCCTACAATCCCAATTCTAAGGGCCCGATTCGTGGAAAAGTGTGCATTTATTTCACAAAGGCCACACGCCGAGAACGACACTCTGTGAGTATAAAATGCACGCCGAGCATATTCATGGAACAGCTCCAGCAAATTATGCCTATAGGCAATTCCTGCCTGAAACGGCCCTGACACGCCCTCATGCAAAGCCAAAATAGCCACATTCACTCACACATGCGGCTCCCAGGGCGCGAACAGAGGCATGCCTTGAACAGTGTGTGGTGCCCCCCCAACCAAGCATGCACCTCGACACCACTGCGTGGGGTCCTTTGGAACTCCAACCGGCAGCCTGAGGACATGTGCACACTTTCCCAGAAAGCAATTATTTTTTGGGTCAAACTGCGTGCAAACCCCTGTAAACAGTCCCTGCACCCAGCTATGCCATGTAGGTGCACCACTAAGTACTACCGAAACCCTGTCTGCATGCATGCATTCCAAAATCTGGCATGCAAACTCACCTCCAGAGGTGCGATTCCTCCTCTCAAGTCCATACCCCTGCTTCAGTGTGGCAGAGATTTCGAGGGCACGGGCGGGCATTTCGCAGATGAGAGGTTGCACAGTCACATCCATTAATATGCTTTGTTGTGCGCATATGTTGGCGTGCTATGGTCTGCCTGCGGTCCGTCCCTCGTAATGCCCACTTCTGGCTTGTTCTTCCCCTTTTTGCATGTTCCGCCCCCTATTCTGGCCCCTAGGCAGGCCACATCCGCCACGTGTGGAGTCTTGCGCAAGGCACTCAGTCGCTCGCAGAGCCGTGCTGAGGCTGCATGAACTCCACGCAAGTCCCAGAAATGTCCAATGCAGTCGGTTTCATGAATCGACAAGCAATGTTTTGCACACAGTTTGACACGCAAGTTCCCAATTTTACACCCAAATAATTCCATGAATCGGGCCCTATCTCTATCTCTAGGGCTTCGTCAACGGCCGTTGTTCTGCAGGTTACATACAGTTGCAGGGAGGGATAAGTGACCCAGCATCCTTCTTTGACTCTGATTCATCTTCATCTTTGCCGTAATCTTTTTCCCTGTATTTGATATTGGGCTTTGTCCTAAAAAATGCTCGAAGGGCAAACCTTTTAACATTCTCCTTGCCCTATGAGTTTTTCTTCTTTTTGTGGGTAGGAATTCTCCCACTACCTGCATACGTCTGGGTTAGCTTTTCTCCATCTCCAAAGGATGTATGTTTCTTTAGTTGGGCTGGTGTTCTTGTAGCTGCCATCAATATTAGGGATAGAACCTCCAATTTTCTTCTCCCTGCCTGTTCTTCTCAGGGTCCGTCTCCGGCCAGTCTTTGGGCCTAGGTTCTTATTAGTCTTTCTATCTAGCGTTCCCTTGCAGCCTGGCCTGGTCTTTGATATGGCTGGATCGGCAAAGACATAGTCCCTCATTACAACCCTGGCGTTAAGGGGTTAACGGCGCCGTAAAAGGTGGCGGCGCCGTTAACCCCTTAACGCCTGATTACGAGGTCCCTTTGCGGGTTGGAGATTTTAATGCAGGCGTTAAAAACCAACCCGCAAAGGGACCTTGGTGCTAAGTACTGTGCCGCAATTTGCGGCACCGTACTTAGCGCCTTCCCCAATCCCATTGAGCCCTATGGGGCAAAAATGGGAATGGGGAAGGGCCATGGCGGCATGGGGAATTACCGCCCCGCCAACCTCAGAATGGGGCGGTAATTCCCCATTCCGCCATGGCGGAGTCGGTAAGTTACTGGCATGGACCATGGTGCTATTAGCACCATGGTCCAACGCCAGGGTCGTAATGAGGGCCATAGCCTGTTGTGTCTTCCCCTAACTAGTTGTCCAATTAGCTTGTTGCTACTCTAGCTCCTTCTCCACTCACTGTAACTCAAGACCCTCTCTCAAACCTCTTACTGAACCCCATGCTGTCCGGAGGCATGTGCATCCTTTTATAGAGGTGCTGGCAGAAATATTGTCCTAATGTGTTTTCTGGTTTGTAACTCTTTTTCCTCTTTGGAGTCTTCGTTCGTGATACATCTTCCAGTAACCGTTCCAGCACTTCGCCATATGTATGGCTCTAGGTTTTTATTTCAAATGTGGTCTTTATTTAAAAAATTGGGAGCCACCCTTGATGTGGCCCTCACAGTCTGAGTTGACAAAAAGTCCTACATCTGACTCCCTTGTATGGCACTGTGTGTGCCGCATGATTCTGAGCCACACTTTATGCTCATGTTTGCGCACCTGAAATGTGTTGCTTGGGGTTTATGGGTATCACCCCACCTCCTCTTGTAAAACCCCTTTTTCCATGTCCCCTAAGGAATATTCCTCCTTGGGTTTGAAAGGGATTTATTTTAAAATGGCCTGCTACTGACCTTTTCGGTATCACAGAGTAGGACTGGCAGTGGAGGACCCTGCAGAAATCGTCTCTAGGTATTGCATCACATAGTGGGAAGCTTCACTCGGACCCTGAGCTCCACAGTCACTGAGCGAAACAGAGTGGACTTTGATGTCTAAATAAAATGTCGATCTATCCTCCTTTTAGACCATAAAGTGCATTTAGCCTCCAAGATCACGAAGCGTTGTTCCTTAAATCAACAAATTGGTTTAAAACAATTCTACAAAAGGATTCATCAGGCACTTATTTTAGTTATTTATTTGTTTATTTATTTTGACCCATAGCCCGCAGGCATTAGAGATCACACGAACACTGAAAACCCAACACAAAAGGCAGGGCATAAATGGGCAGCAAATCAATTACCATTGACGATATGGGATGGGAGGTTACACCGTGGAAGAATTCGTCAAATACGAATTTGACAATTTCTTTAATCAAATTTGAGTGAAAATATTTATGGGAGGTGGGTAATCATGATGATTAAGATAGGGGGCAGTGCCAGGGATGAGGGGTGGGTCTCCTCCCACATATATTTGCAGAAAAATTCGATTAAAGAAGAAAAATGTAATAAAAATTACAAAATCGTATTCGACAAATTCTTTTCCGTGTAATTACATAGAAGCGGCAATACAAATTGGTGTTTGGTCATTTTCCCTGCCACCATATCACATATTTACCATCAAAGTTGATTGTTGTACAAACCTTCATGAGAAACAAAATTTACCAGGAGAACCACTCCTTTCTGTTATCAAATATATGAGGCGTGGAAAAACAACGTTTTACGCAGAATAGTATCAATTTAATGTTATCTACTTTATAATGTGTGTCCTGAACAGATGCATGTGCCGCATTTAAGCCATTCAAGCAAAACAAAACATGTTATTTTCCCATCAACTGAGCCCAGAACCCACTAATCGAAATACTTATTGCTATTCAGTATTGCTTATTTTCCTGATGTAATTTCAACCGGATTGTGTTTATAACTTGCTTTTAAAGTCGGATTTTTAAATAAAAATATACTTCCATGTCCTAGAATAATAATAGCTGCTTTCAGCCACTTTACAACCCATTCAATCCTATTTACTGACAAAACAATTATTTCAAACACCAGCAGCATTCATTTATTTCCTCTCAAAGAAATTGCTCATGTCCGAAAAAAGACATACATACAAATACGTTTGAAAAATAAGTGACACCACTCATCCGTTACTCCAAGACTCGAGGCTGTGATCCTTAAGTTTCAGAGTGGTCTAACCATCACCACTTCCGGTCAGTCTAAAGCACCAAAGCCCACTGTGCACTAATCTTCCGTCTCAATGTCCTGTATACGAGAACACTCCACCAGAGCACATTTTCAAGATAGCCAATTACTATGCAAATAGCTCTCACTTAGATACTCTATACTTAAATGCAGTTTGTGTGCACATCCTGAAGACATGACATGGATGTTGACCTTGAGGACCAGATGTGGAGACCCGTCGCCCAAGAGATGCCCGTGATGAAACCTTCCTTTTCATCAGATGTGTCAAACCAATTACTCCAACCACTAAACTATAGCAAGTGTTGGAAGTTTGTGGGTTCTGTCACGCCAAAGTGTTACCATTGACATGGCTCCACCAGATGGGCAACCAAAAATATCAGATCCTTTGCCAGGTGTTTATCCGTGATACCTTTGCCGCATGTTCTTACGCCCATCACACTAATCTCTGTGACACTGTGGAGAGCTGGCTTGTAGTGATGTAGCAATTTATAATAACCTTACAGACATGAACAAACTTATGTGTACCTGGTGAACCAATCACTGATCAAGTGCTCCATCTCTCTGAGAGTTGCATTGTATCTCTCCCACTTTCTCTCTCTCTCTCTCTCTCTCTCTCTCTCTCTCTCTCTCTCTCTCTCTCTCTCTCTCTCTCTCTCACTCTTTCAATGAGTCTATCGCATCGCTCTCTCTCCTTCCTCTCTGCCTTATTTTTTCTCTGTAGACTTCCCTGTCTCTGTGTCGGTGAGAGTTGCATTGTATCAGTCACACTTTCTCTCTTTCACACACACTCTCTCTATCTCGTCCCTCTCTCAATCTCTTCCTCTCTCTGCCTTATTTTGTTTCTCTAGACATTTCTCCCTCTCTCTGTCTCTCTGTGGCTGAGAGTTGCATTGTATTTCCCACTCTCTCTTTCTTTCTCTATCTCATCCCTCTTTCTATACTTCCTCTCCCTCTCTTCCTTATTTTGTCTCTCTAGACATCCCTTACTCTCTCTCTCTCTCTGGGTGTCTCTCACTTTCCTCCTCTATATGTCATTGCTCTCGTTCCTTCCCTTTCTGCCTCGGTACATCTCAAAATATCACTGTCTCTCCCTCATTGTGTGAGAGTTGTATTGTCAGTGTGTGTCTGCTAGAGTCATCCCAGCTGTGACTGACCAAATAAAATACAATGGCCCCTATTCATAGAATCTTTTGTCATCGTGAAAAGGCACTTAACACCGAAAAAAGTGCACGCAAAACTCATGTTGCAGATTCATGGATTGGAATGTGTGTGGGTCTGCATATACTTTTCGTAGGTCCTTACCTACTTTGTGTGGTGCTGAGTGCTGTATGCGATGCAATGCAAACAGTGTGAGGAGGGCCTGCGCAAAGAACAACATAGGGGGCGGAACATGCATATTCCCCACTCTTTGTGTAAAATGAGGAAGAACGAGGAAGAACGGGGGCATGTTAAGAGACGTGCCACGTAAAAAAATGAACACACCCAGTCAAGCACAAACATACCCCTAATTCATGGATTCCTAACTGCAATTTTGCAGAGTGAAAAGGCACACGCAAACCTGGTGATCTCACTGCCACATGATACGCTACATAACGTAAAAAGCGCAAAGGCCATGGATAAAGCACAAAATTCACACCATTACAAAATTTCCGATGAATCCCTTGCTAATGGCAGTGATCGTACATGTTTATGGATGAAGAAGGAGGTTGGCGAGAGACAGCATTTTCCATCCTAGCACAACACTTTTTGGGATGCTTTTGGGATGCCAGATGACGAGGTGTATGCAAGGTACAGTTTCCCTCCCTATGTCATCCTAGACTTGGTCAGGGATTGGGCGGAAGACCTTGCATCACCCACCATCTGCTCCTATGCACTCATGCCCCTGAAGGAGGTGCTGACAGCCCTACAGTTTTTGCATACAGGACCATTCCAGCAAATCTCTGCCATCGTTAGGTGCATATCGCAGGCCATGCAAACCAGGTATTGCACTGCATAACATCACGTGTGAGTAGGCACATATACATGCTACGCACACTGCAGGCAGGCTAGAGAGTGTGCCAGTAGTGTTATGCCACTGCACACTTCGCACGGGTACTGGGAGCCATTGATCATCCAAATGTTGTGCTACAGCTCCACCCCCACCCAAGGGAGAGAGCAGATGTACCACAACCGGAAGTATTGGCATTCAATCAATACACAGGTCATCTGAGATGCTAAGTGAGTTATCATGCATGTGAATGCAAATTTCCCCGGAAGCAGACATGATAGCTTCATTTACCACCATTCTCAATTATACCAGGCCATGGCATCGGGAACCTTTGGCAACACCTAGCTAGTGGGTGTGTATGAACTATCATGTATATGCAAGAAGTCACATGACACACAGAATAACAGACCATGACAATCAATACTAACAACAACCATTTCCACATTTGCAGGGATAGTGCCTACCTGATCTCACCACACCTGCTCACACAATTCAGGAATCCTGCCACTCCTGGTGAGGTATGGTACAATGCAGCACACATATCATCTAGGAGCATAGTGGAGAGCACATTCTGGGTGCTCAAGTCACGCGTCTGCTCCCTTAACCACCCTGGTGGTGTATTGCTGTATGTCCCACCAGTAGTATGCCAGATAATTGTGGTATCTTGTGTCCTACACAATGTTGATACGCGCCGTGGCATACCTGTAGAGCTGCAAAAGAGAGACATCACCCTCAGCCACAGGCACTACCCATCCCCTTCAAAGGCCAAAGGGCACAGGGACAGGATGCATGCAATCAGGTTGTGCAAACCTACTTAACCTGAAAAGCAGCCCTTGTGGAGCACACAGTGAAGCCACATTCCCGGTGCCTTTCAATGATGAAGCTGGCCCATAACAACACCTTGAGGATGTGTGTCTGGGAGAGGCAAAATGTATTTGTCCATAGCCATCAAATCAAGTGCACAAATCACTCACACAGTCATAGCGAGTGGAAACCACAGTCTCCGTGTTGCTCACAGAAAAGCAAAAAACACAATCAATGTTACCACTTTCGCATGCTCACCACCAACTAGTATGCACTCAGACAACCAACAACACGCAGCAGAACACAAATAGAAAGGCACAGCATATAATGTAATCATGAATAAACAACTGAGGGCTGCTCTGGCCATCCTAGGCATGGCTCATCCTAATATACAGGTGGAGTGACTACTCCAACAATACAGCTCATTAAACACATCTCCATATAAATATTCATACTGACTGAGAAAAGTGCAAGTACAGTTCAAGAAAGGTGTTCCTCTCCCGTCAGCTTGATCCCATGAGAGTCTGTTCTGACTGTCCTCAGTCATGTAGCAATGCACTTCTCTATAGTTACTGATACCAGCCTAGACTGCCAAGGTGTGACCTTGCATACTAGCAGCTGCCTCCCCTAGCAGAATGCCTCGGAAGAAAGGAAAACACAAGGTCAGAGCAGATAACACATCCCTGCACCCAATGACACTCTACCCTGTGCCCATTCAACAACTGCATCAACAACTGCAACTCAACAAGAGTGCCATGCAACAACTGTATCCAAGACTCGCTAGCTTCTCATCTCCCTGTCTCTCTCTGCACCCATGAAGCTGGACTTGCTCACCTGAGGCCAACACACTGAAAAACACCCCACACAGTGACAGCATCCCCACCCACAACAGCATCACATGATACTCCCCTGAGTGCTATGCAACAACTGCAATCAATGACTCGCCAGCCTCCTATCTCTATGTCTCCCTCCACACCCATGCAGCTGAACCTGAAAACCTCAAGTCAATGCACTGAAAAAACATCTCACACAGTGATAGCATCCCCACCCACAACAGCACTACAATATTCCCCCCTGAGTTCTATATAACAACTGTAATCATTTGCCTCACCAGTTTAAACAGGGGTATCAGAGTGGCAGCTATCCTGAGTCAAATCTGGCCCCATACTCATGTTGGACAAATGATTAACATGTCAGGACCACTTGGACCACCACCACAGTACCCTCTGCTATCACACTGGTCAGGCAATGGACACCATGTCTTCGGTCCTGACACACACACTCATGCAACACATCTGTAACAGTGTAGATGAGAGGTGCTGGTGGCATTCAGGATGCAATTGGATCACACTGCAGCTGGTGTACGGTGGCTCTCACCTACATAGTGCCACAGGCTTTGGTTTGGCTCACCAACTTGCACACGTTGGTGTGTTTCCCAAGATGAGTAGGGTGGGTAAGCAACATCACTGAAGAGCCCTGACACACTTTGTGGGTCTCCTAACCTGGTTGTGGTACGTGGTTGGGGTACACTGAGGACAGTGCACCACAGTTGAATCGCACTGGGAGCTACAGCCTCTATTCCCTGTTTCTACCCTTCTGACCCCTGATAGATGCTGGGATTGTTGGCAGGGAGTGCATGCTGGTGGTCAATCATCCTTGGCCACATAGATGTAGAAACTGGAGCCAGGGGTCAGTAACACCCTTCATCAGAATGGATAGCCACCTGCCCCCCCCATGGCCTTTCGCATCCAACCTGGAGTCAGTCGCGGTGCACTACAACAGAGGTAATGTACCCTGTGTTGGAGGGATATGCCCGGTTGCCGGTCCTGCTAGGGGATACGCTGTGTCGGATGACCAGACTGCCCACCGTGTCAACTCTACACATGTTGATCTCTAGATGGAACAATGCCCTCTTCAACCCACTCTTCAAAGTACACTTCATCTGTAACTCATGGTACTCGTTGGATATTAGACTCACAACCATACTCACCCTTGGATGGAGTAAAGCACCCACTTTGTCTTGGATTCCCAAGTGACCGATTCAGAGTTGATCTGATCTCACAGTGCCAGTGGACGATACCAGCCTAACACCATCCATGTGGTCTGCCCTGAACAGAAGAAATGTCTCCCCCTGAGTGATGCTGGGGAGTCTGTCTTCTGTACACCACATTTCCTGTACCCATTGCTGGATGTTAATGCAGTACTGGGTTCTTCCCTCTCCACATGCTCTTACTGAGGGAATCCTGGTCTGTAACTTAATCCCTGCTTAGTGAGATGGTCACATTCAGCACCCCCCCACATCTATTCTGAGGCCATACTGGGTGAGCAGAAACTCAGAGGTCTGGGCTTGAGTCCTGCTCTGTTCGGGTGTTGCCCGAGCAGGGTACCTCTTGCATTGTCAAGTGTGTGATGTCCTGATCTGCAAAAAATAAATCTGGGAGAACTTGCCTAATGGACATGGTTGCAAGGCTTGCGCCCACACCCGTCCCATGCTGGCAGCTGTGGAACACCACAGACAGCCACATGTGACACAACTTGCTTCCCTTGGGAATGTACATTGCGGGATTCAGCCCACCAACACCACCATGTGCATGCTATGGGTGTGCCTCAGCTGACCCCATGAGATGTGGAACTGGGAGGCCTGGAGGCCCCTGAACCAAGTAACTGCACCAGGTCCATGGATCCAGTGATGGTGCTGATTGGGGTCTGGGTTTAGGGGGACAAAGGTAACAATGACCCTATGACAGCTGCAGTTGAACTCCCGGAGGGCCCTAGGGAAATTGATGTTAATGTGACCCTCAGGCCAGAAAAGCCTCGAGAGGATTTCAGAGGTGAAAGGTGAGACTGAAGTGACGATGATCAATTTGCCCTACAAATCACACATTCAAATTGCAGCTTGCTGCATTCTTCATTGATGTGTGAGCTGAGTGATCCATCAACAAGAGTAACAGACAACTTCCATCCATCCAAATGTCAGCCAGAACCTGCAGAAGAGGTTAGTGGGAGGTAGTGTCAGCCATGCTGTCCACATCACGAGACCCATGCCCTTTTCAGCATCCACAATTAGGAGTCCAACAAGGCCATTGTGGAACACAACAAAATGGTGCCCAGTGCACTGCCCTCTGAGTCTGCTTGCCGTCCTCTATGGCAGCATGATGGCCCTTCACATGTTGACAGTGGCCAGGGCTTTGCCAGGCATATGTGTGGCTTGTGCAAGACCACCAGCCCAATCGCAAGAAGCAAATAGGGCATATTATAAGTACAGAAACTGTAACATATGCATGTGGACCTGGTCTCACCATGGCTGCTTGTCCCCCAATGATTCCTCATAACAGGATGTTAACTGAACACATTCCATTCACAGGAACTTGAAAGAATTCTGTGAAATTAATTCAAGTACCTACCTCTGCAAATTGTGTGTAGCCAATTACCATGCCTGCTGCCTTCCTTGGATGTGCTGGTTGTTTGCCAGGCTTACTCATTGGAATTTAAACATGTTTCACCCTGACATGTGAGCACCATGGTAGGCACAGGAAGTTGACTGGTCAGACATCACTAGTTATGTTTGCCATCACAGGGAAGTGCAAACTTACCAACTGTAGCTATAGTCATTGAAGCAGCCATCATCTGCCATATTATTCTAGGACTTATTAATGCACACATCCCAGGAGGTCAACGTTTGCTCGCATGTATTAGCTGTACATCCACCACGGAAATCAACGTAATAGAGCCAGCCATCAAACAGTGCATCACTAACTCCATGAGCCATTGGCACTGTTACTGTACTAGCCATATGTACAAACATGTTAATGGCTCACTCATTGAGACAAGCATGTGACACTAGATGGATCCTCAAAGTAGCTTCACCTGCCTGAGCATAGCAATGGGGGTGCCTTGCTCCTGCATGGGGCTGATCTGCATGCCCTCAGGGACAACTGTGGGACAGAAGCAACAAAGCATGCAAAGCCCCAACACTTGGGGGGGTTGACAGGTCACACATGCACCGGCAGGCCAGCTTGCCCTGGGGGTGGTGGTAGAAAGCAAGAGACTGCCTAAGACACAACTTAAAGGGGGAATCATGCCATGCACCACCTCCAGTGTGGTGACAGGGGGGGTTTGGGACCCCACAGAACGGTCATTCTGATCTGCTGCACATACATGATCGTTGGACGAAGGCTGTACAGCATGACTGAGACAGCCCGCACTGGGGTGAACCACACCCATCACTGTTCACTCTGAACTGGCCACCAGTGAGCTTCCAGGATGCTCAGCCTCTGCTCTGCAGTGGGGAAGCCACCCATGTAAGGGAGCCCACCCGAGGGAGCACACCTTTGAAAATGTCCCAATGTGGGTGGAATCCATTTTCTAAAACTGCAGCTATGAATGTGAGAGGCACATCGGAATGGGGAAGACTGTGTGGATGCTCTCAGGCAGAGCCACAGTTCAGGACTGGTATCAACCAACCTGGTGAGGGTGTGTTTCAGGCACAGACGGACTGGCTTCACCCTCTGGCAATAACAGGCAGGTTGCATCAAAGAGTGTGAGCACCAATGAATACACCAACATTTGAACTCATGAACAGAGTCATTGCTGACAGTGAAGTAAACACATTGGGCCTCATTACGACCCAGGCGGTAAGTTACCGCCTGGGCCGTGACTTTACCACCATGGCGTAAACTACGTTTACGCCATGGTGGTAGGCGGACTTACCGCCCCATTCCGAGGTCGGCGGGGCGGTAAGTCCCCAATCCCCATTTACCCTTCCCCATTCCCATTTTTGCCCCATAGGGCATAATGGGAGTGGGGAAGGCGTTAATTACGCCACCGTAAATTACAGTGGCGTAATTAACTCCATGGTCCCTTAGCGCCATGGATTTTAACACTGCGTTAAAACCTCCATGGCGCTAAGGGACCTCGTACTCAGGCGGTAAGGGTCGGCGCTGTTTACGCTGCCGTAAACCCCTTACCGCCTGGGTCGTAATGAGGCCCATTGTCACCAGAGTACCTTAGGCACTCTGGACACTTGGGTTAGCCTGCCCTGGGCTGTGGAGCATATGCAGGCATTGATGGCAGGCATACAAGTCTGGCTCAACCACTGTCAGGTTGTCCAGGGGCATGTGGGGTTCCCTTGGATGCAGGGGAGGGAAAGAACACCAATGGAGGAGGGGAAGGGCTGGAGAGGGAAAGTTCAATTGGGAGAGTTGATGGGAAGTAGGAAAAAGGGCAAGAGAAAACATGGGGATAGAGGAGACAGAAGGAATAATGGGCAGCTGGGGAGTGGAGAGAGAGAATGGGAGAGGGGAGTAAGTAGGAGATTTGATGGTGGTGAAATGATGGGAGGGAAGAGGGCTTTTAGAGTGGGTGAGGGATGAGAGAAGAGGGAAGAGAGGGAGAAGGAGACAGAAGGCAGAGGAAATAAGGAAGCACGGACAGACATGTTAGGAGGCACAGTGATGGAAAAATAGTACAGGTTGGCATGAAGGAGGACAATAGTGGGAGAGGGTGAAGGGCAGACAGGGAAACTAGCCACCTGCTAAAGGGGACTCCTAAGCTTCTCAGCCCCAACCCACATGGTCAACACATCACGGCAGGCAACCCTGAAAGGGACCCCGGTTTGCAATCCCCACTCATATAGGGTTGTGGCACCCCCACTCCAGACTCCACTGCACCCACCTACATCCCTGATTAAAACACTTGTTCATGGACAGGTCATCACTCCCAAGCTATCATTTCCCCCTCAATCAGGGCCCAAACCCAGGATGAGCTGTTCCCAGGAAGGGGGCGTGAATCATAGGGTGTAGTACAAACACTTTCAGGGACAACCAGTGAACAAATGTTGTGGGGACTGAATAATGTTTCCCATGCATGGACCCACAATATACAGTCACATACAGTGCAGCAGTCACACACAGTGCAAGAATTTAACAACAATTTTGAAATGAAAAATCATGGAATACATTGAAGATGAGAAAACATACAAAAAATCAACAGTAAACAACACTGACCTATATGTGGAACACAGGTAAAGGCTGTCAGCAGTCGACATGTGCCAAGCAGTACAAATCTAGAAAGTCCAAGTGCGCTAAATCGGTCATGTGGAGTGCAGGTATGGGCAGGCTGCCCTGCCATCTATGTTCAAGTGAGCTGGTGTACTGATTTTGGCTAGGCACCCTTCTGGCCAAAAATGTTGCACTCCTGAAAACCAACATAGGCATGACATGCTGTACAACACTGCCGTGGCCATGAAGGGTGCCCCAGCAAGGAAATCTGGCCCAGGACTTTGCATGGGTGTGGATTTTGTCTGGAAAGCAGCTCCTGCAAGCATGTCCTGCTGCGTTCATCCTGGTGCAGGTGAGTGCCCCTTTTTATCACACTCCATCTAACCTTCTTTGCCCCATCTTCTTCTCTTGTTCTCCTGCTTGGATTCATTGTTTTCCCTCCATTTCATTGTTCTCTCTCTCCTACCTCCTCCCACCGCTGCCCCATGGTGATGAGCTGCTTGGTTTGGAAGCTCGCTTCCCTGGTTGTTTTGCACCTGGGACAGCATTCTGACCTGCAGCAGGCTTGTGCTTGACGGTTCTGCTGCATTACACTGGTGCAGGTGAGTGCCCCTCTTTGCCCCCTCCATCTTTCTTTATTTGCTCCTTCTTCTTCACTTGTTCTCCCACTCCATTTCCTTGTTTGCTCCATAATCCCTCCCTTGTCCTCTCTCCCGCCCTCCTCCCGCCGCTGCCCAGTGGTGATTGGCTACTTGGTTTGGAATTCTTACATCCCTGCTTTGGTTGAATCCGGGACGGTATTTGAACTGCAGCAGGCCCATGCAATTGGGTCCTGCTGCGCCCGTCCTGTTGCATGTGATGCCATTCTTCGCCCCCTCCATCTTACTCTCTTTGCCCCTTCTTCTTCACTTATTTTCCTTCTCCTTTTCCTCAGCAGTACTGTAATCCCTCCCTTTGTCCTCTCTCCTGCCCTCCTCCCGCTGCTGCCCTGTGGTGATCGGCTACTTAGTTTGGATGCCTTGCTTTTCTGCTTATTTTGCATCTGGGATGGCATTCTGACCTGTAGCATACCTGTGCAAGTGGGTCCTGCTGCATCCGTTCTGGTGTAGGTGAGTGCCCCTTTTCACCCCCTCCATCTTACTTTGTGTTTGCCCCTTCTTCTTCACTTGTTTTCCTGCTCCATTTCCACAGTAGTACTGTAATCCCTCCCTTTGTCCTCTCTCTTGCCCTCCTCCAACCTCTGCCCGGTTGTGATTAGCTGCTTGGCTTGGAAGCCTTGTTTACCTCATTGGTTTGCATCTGGGATGGCATTCTGACCTGTTGTATCCGTCCTGGTACAGGCGAGTGCCCCTTTTTGCCCCTCCACATCTTAGTTTCTTTGCCCTTTCTTCTTCACTTGTTCTGCTGCTCCATTTCCTCGTTTGCACTGCATCCCTCTCCTTGTCCTCTCTCCTGCCTCCTCACATCACTACCTCGTGGTGATTGGCTGCTTGGTTTGGAAATTGCACTCTTAACAGTGGGTCTCATTGCAGCCTTGCCCGGGCATCCCGCTAATGGCCAGAGGCAAAGGGCAGCTCCCTCCAATGCAGCTCCATTCCTTGTCAGCCCCTGTTCGTCTTGGGATGCCTGATGCATAAAACCTACAGCAACAGAAAATGTAAGTGTAGTGTGGGCGGGGAGCACAGTCATTACTGTACTCAGTAAAACCTGACCACTCTTAGCATCTAATATCATATATCTACTCAATTTCAGCCCAATGTTGTAAAAGGGAAGTATTCAGCATCTGGCCTATTTGCATGGGTTGGCCTCTTGTTTACACTTTGCCTATTTGTGCAGGTTACCCATGCTTTGTATTTTGCCCAATTGTGTAGGTTAGCCAAATGTGCCCCGAGATGAGCTTTGTCTAACATCTGTATTGTGTTGGGCTCTGCTCCCTGAGATGAATGGCTGGGGGTAGGCAATATATTGCAGTTAGATGGATTCTGGGGTTGGAAAATGTATTGCATTTAGATGGAGTGTTGCAGGTAGTAAATGTATCACACCTAGATGGATTTTTTGTGGGGAATGTACCACACCTAGATGGAATGTTGGGAGTAGGAAATATATCACACTTGGATGGATTTCTGGGGATAGAAAATGTATCACACTTAGATGGATTGTTGGGGTGGGAAATATATTGCACTTGAATAAGCTTTTGGGGGTGGGAAATGTATCACTCCTACATGAATTGTTGGGAGTAGAACATGTATCAAACTTGGATGAATTTTAAGGGTAGGAAAGTATCAGACTTAGATGGATTGTTGGGGTAGGAAATGTATCGCACTTGGATACATTTTCAGGGGTAGGAAATGTATCACATTTATATGGATTGTTGTGGGTAGGAAATGTGTTGCTCCTAACTAACCGTACTAAAATCAAACTCACCATTCTGCATACTCACCCTCAAAATCTGAATTAAACACGACCATACCTCTACCACAGTAGAAACCGCACTGCCTTCACAGCACCCAACATGAAACCAAACAATGCTACAATCATACCTCAACACCACATGACAGCTACCAACCACAAACACACCTATGTTCAGTGACAGGCTTCTGCAAACTGGAGCTGCCAAAGGCACATCAAAGTTCTCTTGCCCTTCTCCTTCTCAATCCCACTAAAAACCACTCCGAGCCCACCTTCCATTGCAGATCCACCAGAGCGCCAAAAGACCACACAAGTGGCAACAGTGCGCGTTACAAGCCCCACTAACATAACATAACCCTACTGAGGAGTGCTTGCATCCATGGAGATTCTCATGGGGCATGCCACCCTGGCCTCCACTGGTGGTCTGACATGTGTCAGCCTCCACCTCTGCATCTGCTGCATCATTACCTGCACACAGACATACAGCAACATTCCATGGTATGAGTACCTGGCAGAACAAGCATATGTGCATTACAGTGCTTGCAGACACAAAATGGCTGTCATACACACATAACACATTGTAACTGAGCACACAGTGACCTGTATGGCACAGATGAATAGCATTCAGGGACCTGTACAATCATTGTAGGGCATTTCAGGTCATGCAACATGGCATAGTTTGTGGGATCAAAAGTACATACATACACACGGACATGATTGAGAGGGATTCCCATAAGTGTAAGAATAAAGGTCTGTGCATCATCAGTGAGCCCCTACACTACACCCACCATATCATAGTGCAACATGTGGAAGTCTGACCTGTACATCTGCTGACTCAGAATTGCATGCAGGAATTTGCGTTGCCATGATCGATCTCCCCAATCACCATTACAACATTGCCCCCAGCTAGTTATGTGGTTGGTCCCGATCACCTGCATCTCAATCATGTGTGAGGAGAGTGCAACTTGGAAATGACCGTGGTATGCTTGCAGAGCCACTGCTCCATTAACACTCCAAATGTGCAATGTACTACACTGAAACATCTATTGGCCATCCACATGTTGTCACATCTGGAAGACAGCCTCATGCGTCTATGCACAGACATTGTTGTTCATCCCTGTCCACTGGCAGCCAGGGCCAGGAAATGGATGACTTTGAAATCATGCACTGATTGCTATGATTCTCTTTGAGTCATGATTAGCCTTCACAATAGTCTACACATGCATTACACTGTGAATGTGTCAGATGAGATGCTGTTGCATGCAAATGCCACACATATGAGTACTGGCACAGCAGCGAAACCCAACAGACAGTAATGTGTACTCTGACACAAAATGTAACACACACATAAACCACACAACCACCTCTCTGAATGCAGGTCATTTGATGGAAGTGTACACGGCAGCATCCATATGGTGCCCATGGGTGGCTGCCAACTGCAACCAACTGTACTCTAACTCATATATGAGCATGTCATGCAAAATAATCAACACATACCATATGTAAAAATGCCACTTACCAGATGTGTTGACATAGGTGTCCATACCTCCCAGCCAAGCACCTGCTCCCTGCTGATCAGTCCACTTGTGACCTCTTTGAAAGGAGTAAGCTACTCCTCCTCTGGTGGCACCCCTCCAATGGCCTGGGCAGAGGCCAGTTTGCCACTGAGCTTCTCCTTTGTCCTTCAAATGAGGTCATCCATTTGGTTGCGTACCTGTTTAGCAGTGCACCTCTCCACATCACAAGTGTTAATGAGGTCTGTGACCTCCTGCCACATCATCTGCTGCTGAGTGGGAGTACATGTGCTTTCAGCCGAGGTGTAGAGATCCACATTGTGTTCCTGGCAAACTCTGTGAGGATTTCCAGCTTCTCATTGGTGAAACACTTCTTCATCAGTGGCCTCTTTTCCTTCACCTGAGCCTCATTGTGGCGTGGTGCATCTTCCTGTTCTGCAGGGTGTCCTCTCTTAGCCCTAGTGGCCCTTGGTGGTGCCAGGCCATCTCTGGGCCTATGACCATGTCCTTGTGGAGGGTCACCTGTAGGCTGAGGTTCACCACATCCTCCTCCTGCGGCTGGGTAACATGTGTCTTAACCACGTCCCTGTCCTCTACCTTTCAGATACTTCTCACTCATAGAGCAGGCAAACGTAAAAGCACACCCCAAAATAATTACACCCCAAAAAAATACAGGCTATGTAATGGACAACGTAGATGCGTGGTCCTGCAATGCCCCAATCCACCTCACAAAAGATAAATGTGGAACATCATGTGTAGAGGGTTCCACAAATCACCCAGAAAAAGAAAATGCAGTACACAATGTGTATGGTCACCCACACCCAAAGAATAGGTACACAATGTGTAGAGGGCTCTGCAAGGCATCCCACAAAAAAAAAAAGTGGTACACGATGTATATGGTCACACCCAACCAAATAAATGTGTACAAAATTCTGTATAGGCACCCCAACCAACAAAATGCATACACAATGCCATATAGGCACGCTGAACCAATAAAATGCATATGCAATGAACTATAGGCACCCCCAACCAAATGAATATGTACGCAATACTGTATATGCACCCTAAATCAGAAAAATGCAGTACACATCAAGTGAAGGCAACGGCTTGCGAAGCACCCTGAAATGCGTGGCAGCGATAGTAAATTTGCCATCTCTGCACCTTCTTGCGCACAACTGATAATGTGCATTGCACCTCCTGAATTTCCCCCGCACTACCGTGTGCCGTGTAGGTGTGCTGTGTACAGCACGTAGCACGTAACTTGCACACTAAGGCCTCTTACTCTGTTTTCTGCTGCCTCAAATGAAACAACTTCACCTCCACCAAAGTTAGCATCCTGGTGAATCGGGTCCTGACCCATTTTGATTCCCTCTCCATGGAGGGGGTGGCAGTCCATTCCGTGAAGACAGTGAGGAAGCCCTGGGCGAACCTCAAGCACCGGAGCCATGATTAGGCGACGGTAGCCCCCGAGACAGGTGCCAGTGTGGAGGTGAACCATGCGGGCGGCAATCAGATGTCTTCTCTTCATATCCGGGTCCTCCAGAATTTCTAACCTGCACTCCACACCCAGATCCTTTACAGGAAAGCACATCTGGAAGCTTCTGGTGAGTACCCACGGGGTACGATGCTCTACAGTTTATGTGTGTCATGCATGGATATGCATGATTGTGGGTTCTCCCTTCTGTACACAGCATGTGTGTCCTACTGATCTACGCTGGGATGCAGCCTCCTGCCGATGCTGGGCTTATGTGATGACAGACATCTGTGAAGTGAACAAACGTAGGTATGTGCAATGGGAGGTATTGGTGAGTTGGTGCACTCGTGCCCATACAATGTGAGTTGGTGACAGCAAGTGCTCTCACGGGTACAGATGGCAGATTACAAGGTTGAGGGCATGTGAGGGACAGAAATGCATGACAACCCTATGGGTTTCACATTTGCAAGTGAAGATTGCATAATCCACAGTCAGCAGCTGAAACTGACATGTGTGTGGATGTCTGGAAATGTCATATTGGTCCACTGACCTCTCAGGGACAAGAGTGTCATCTGTCAGCACATTGAATGTGGGTCCAAAGATGATGGTTTATCATGCCATTTGTTTGGGCTGTGAGCAACAGCATAGATACATTTAACTCACAAATGTGTGTCTCTATGTGTTGCATGCCTAAAGGTCAATCTGTCAAGGGTGCATGTTGCTTCATTTTAGTAGGTGTACAGGCTCCCAAGGAGGTGTCATGAGACCTTTCCACTCAGTCACATGGCCATGCTGTGTGTAATCAAATCATGACATGCTTTTGTGGTTCTGCATAAAACAGGGTGGCTTGACAGGTATGGCATTCCTAGCAGTGTAACATGCATTCCTGTGGGGGCCCCAAACTGACTATGCTGTCACATGCATTCAGTGTTTGCCCACCCAAAAAAGGTACCCACTGCCCACTCCTCTACCACTGTGTTGTACCTCCCAGGGCCACATGTGCCCATCATGATTCGTTTGACTACCCAGTGATCTGATGGTGAACCTAGAGAATATATGTTAGGTCCAGAAAACTGGCCAGGTCCGTTTGGGCCATGATCTGGAATGTACTTCTGTTGTGTCCATGAGGAGGCATGACACATTTGTCCAGTTGTTCTCTGTCACCTAGGGAAGACAGTTTACAAGTTACCATAGTCACATTCCTCTGGCCCCCTGGTGACAGTGTGTAAGGGTCATGTCTGCTCTCCAATTGGAACTCCTGGCACTCTGAAGCTTTGCACAGCAGAGACAACGGCCATGCACCACACAATGTGCACACAGAGCTTTGCCTGCTGGACACACTCTACTGAGTGGGTCTGTACTTTTGCAGTCCAGCAGGGTGCTGGCCATTAAATGATCCTGAATGACTTGCACCGGAAAACAGCAGGGGGGGCATCCATCTGGCTCCCTGCATTACTCAGGTTAATCTTGCGCACTTGTTTCATCTCGGGTCACCTGATTAGGGATGGAGTTTACTCAAGGCATTCCCCTCTTGGTATGCCCCCTTACATCGGTGTCTCTCCCCTCCATGCTGTGCCCCGGTAGAGCAGGCCATCAGTTTCCCAGTGCTCATGTGAGAGTACAAGGATGGTGGGCTGACCACAGGGCCTGGCCAACACACAGTTGGTGTGCGCCCACGTGAGCTATGCCATGCACTTCTCTACCAAGCTTGGTTTCCAAAATCAGTCCACGGTGAAGACAGTTCCATGGGTACCAGTCCACCCTTACCCACACCAGTGGTGTGTGCATGGGCAGCAACCGCACCCTTATCACAAGATTAGTGCCTTGGCCCAGACTGTTCCTCCCATCCATCCAGCTGGGCCATTGGCCCACACGCACCTTTGACTCTCTCTACCCTCTCTACTGACATGAACTTCGGTTCCCAAGGGCGTTCAACCTACCAGCGCCTTCAGATCATACCAATGGTACATAAGGCGCTATATAAATGCAAAGTAACATAACATAACATAACATATCTAACCAACAGGGACCACCACCCTGCAGCGTTCAGCTATCCACTGACACTGAAGTCGCACGGACATGCCCAAGGGTTTGATGCTCATCCCAGGCCAGTCACTTGGGCTCCTGTCAGCTAGCTATGCACACATGTCAGAGGTGGTGGACTGCTACATTATTTTATGTAATGTTAATATTATTTATAAATCACACATCCACTAAAAGAGCACCTTGCACTAGGAAATTAAATGGAGACACTCAACCACCACTATAGAAAAGGATAGTTTTGAGCACACATCGGAACTGCAGATTATTTTTTAGGATCTGCATTCCTTTGGGTAACCCATTCCACAGGGTGCCCGCAGCAACCGAGAAAGCATGGCCACCCAGTCGAGCTCTCCGAAATTTCAGATGACCAGATTGCCCGTTTCTGATGATAAGGACCTCGTTGGAAGACAAGGCCTACATTTGTCCTGAAGAAATTCAGCAGCCACCCCGTAATACGCCCGATGTACTAGGCATAGGACTTTAAACTTGATCCTCTTAGCCACAGGGAGCCATCTGGCGATCCTACCGCTACTCTTACTGCCATGTTCTGGGGCATGTTACTTAAGTGGATCATCGTTACATGTCCAGGAGTCCCACAGTTGCCTTGAGTGATGTGGGAAGTCCACAGTGCACAGTGCCATTTTCTCATCTGACAGCGGACATGCGGCATGTGGCCTTAAGTGGCCAACTTCATAGCACCACTCAGGGATCACAAGTCATTTTTAGAGGGCTCAACCAATAAACGGTGTTATGACACTAGAATATCCCAGCACAGTGTTGATGGCTGCTTGCCAGACCCTGGATGGTGGTCTTGTGGCATGTACTGCCTCATGGTCACATGTCAATCTGATCCTTCAGCCAGGCCCAATTACCCATGTGGTCATGCCTGGCCCTCCAGATAGCCTGACTCGCAAAAGGCCCAGCTCTGTCCCACATTTGTCTGCAGCCATGCTCCAAGGACCCCATTTTACACATGCATTGTAGTCTGTAGTTGGTGTTTCCCTGTGTGGTGGACATGTGGCAAGGGAGGTTGAGGGGCTTGTGCATACTGGTTCCAAGTCACCAAATCAGGTGTGTGACTACAGGCTTGAATACTGTTGGAATGGCTGAGCAAGGCCAGCAGTTGAAGGTCCAGGCTGGGCACGGTCCACAGTAGGTACCCCAGGGAAATGTGAGTGAGGCTCCATAAGGCAGTTGGGGTACCCAGACCTCTCTGAAGGGTATTGCTCTAGTGCTTCAATGGCATAGCACAAGTCATGCACATTGTGGCCACACCCTTGTGTGCCACTGCATAGTCCTTGGCTGTAAGGTTTCTGTGTTCAATGTATGACACCTTGAGGCCGTCCAGTTTGTAGACTTTCCCACGCTGCATGTCTATCCGAGTGGACAAGGTGATAATGTAAGACATGCAATGGTGTTAGTGAAACATGTGTCTAGGTATACTTGGGTCACTTTGGCATTGGTATAGTGCCATGTCATGATTTCTTGCAATATGTTTGTGGCCACACTTGTATGTGCTAGGTTGACATGTGCTTATGTCATGACTGTAACTCATTGTTCTCCCTATACTTGTGTGTCAGTATTCATGCTGATTGGATGGGTGCGTGTGTATGTGCCCTTTGCTGGTAGCCCTGTGCTGACTTAATGCTACTGCTGATGCTGTGTTTGCCAAACAAGAATTGTTACTGATGACTGATGTCAATGTTCTTTGTCCACTTTTCCACAGTTGCTACAGCTGGCGAAGAGTGTGGAAGGCATGTTGTGAAGTGGAGAAGCAGAGACATAGCCTCCAGACCCAGGCACAGACCCCAGCCACTCACTGTTGACACCTCCTCTTCTGGGAGTGATGAGACTGTGGAAGCATCAGTACCATTAAGTGTGGCTGCTGAGGTTAAGTCCCAGGAGGGGATTGTGGCGGGGGACACCTCATCAGCTGTGGGACAGGGTGCTGCCATAGGGGGCCATCAAGGAAGGAGGACTTTCTGGAGTCATCTGGGTTGATGGAGATGGAGGTGGAGGAGGAGGCGATTGCAGGTCAGCACACAGGGCCATGTGGGGGCATCAAGGATGGTGATCAGGCTGCACCCCTGGCCCAGAGACATGAGGATGTGCAGACAACCATGCAGGGTTCTGCACAACCCACTGTACCTGGGTCATCTGCTGCGGCAGTGACCATCTTCCTGGATGCCTCCAGGCAGACCGATCCACTGCTTGCGGCCGATGATGCCCTCCGAGTTGCTGCGCAGCCCCTGCTGGCAGGTATTGCCAGGTGGATGGCAGCTATTTGTGATGCTGTGCATGTCTCTCCCACTGACTGTGCACAGCATCACAAGCAGGTGAGAGTCTTCCTGGCCCAGTTGGTGCATGCACTCCTCTCAGGTGGTCTCTCTGGGCAGGGCACTGCAATTTCCTCTCCTACACTTCCTCCTCTGTGTCCCAGTTGTCATGCAGTGAGCCTTTCATGCCACATACCACCATGACCCCCTGTTCACCAGTACCACCACCACCACCCAGTCTGGTTGTGTCTACATCCCTGCATGAGGTGGAAGTCTCAACAACGCCACGTGAGGTGGTCAGAGTGCCTGCCCAGGCACCTGCACAGGAACAGGCAGTGGATGGACAGCTAGCACTTCAGGGCAGTGCAGGTGCCGTACTCTCCCGACAAGTGTCATCAAGTCAGATGGGGTATACTCAGGGAGCTCACACATCCAGTCAGCAGCATGTGGTGGTGCTGAGGAGGAAATTTCTGCAGTGCATTGCCAGGTGGAAAAGGCACAGTGGCCGACACATAGCCAAGATGAGGCAGGGGGAGCACATGCGGCTCCAGACTCTTGTGTAAAAAAGAGCAAAGTATATGAGGCAGCAGGTGGCAATAAGGTGGGCAAAGGATGCAGCATTCAGGCGGGCCAGGGCAAGGTGGATTAGAGGGTTGCAATGAAACAGGCTGGCATCCTGTGGGAAGCTTGTAGGGTGACGACGGATGCTGAGTTGGTGCTAATGGAAACTTTACAAGCCCTGCAAGCAAAAACAGCAGCCTGCCTCAAAGCTGAGACTGTTGATGGAGAGTCAGCCCTAGACGGCATGTCAATGGACTAGCCCACTGCCAGTACACACAGTTTTTTATAGTGTTAAAATTCACGTTTGATATTTCCTTGTTTTTATCCATGGACATTCTTACCATTCCCATTGTTTTCATGTAAATGCACTCCCATTCTTTTCATGTAAACAGTTTAAATATAAGTTTGTAAAATCTTCATAAGATACTTCTTGCATGCTCTTCATCCATGTGTTAATTTATTTCTGACATGTTCTCCATATTTTTCTTTGTATGTCATGTGGGTTGGGGCCTCACTGTGTGTGTCGTGTTGTTAGTGTGATGTTTGCTGGGGGACATGTGTGTATGCCACATGTGTGTGGTAGTTGTATCATCGATGTTTGTTGACCATGTGTAGGCTCTTGTAGATGTGGGGAGGTGAGGTGCTTTGTGATGAATATTTTTGGCCCCATTGTCCTGCACATCTGTTGCTTGCCTACTTGCATGCTTTACAATGCAGGCATGTTGTCAGATTGCGTACATGATGTGGATGTGTGTTTGAGAGTTGTATGCTGTGGCTGAGTCTCTACTCCATTGCTGTATGTGTTGATGTGTGTTTGGTGATTTTGCATGTTGTTGGTACTTGACATGGTGCATTGTTTGGATGTACTTGGACCTGTGCACATGTCTATCACATGTATGAGTGGGGCCAAAAGAAGGCTGCAGGTGGCACTAGCTGATCACCTGATTCAATTCCTGCGTGTTTGTTGTGAGTGTGTTTTTTTTTTTTTTGTGTAAAGGTGTACGTTCAGGGATGGTTGTGGTGATATGTGAGATGTATCATGATGGTGTTTGGGGTTCACTTGTTCATGTGTATTGTCACATGCTACACATGGTTTAGTTGTGTGTTGTATCTGGTGACAGCTCATTCACTTTTGCACATTCTCTACTGGAACTTCAGTTTGCTGTACTTTGAGTTCCTTTATGATCTACTGATCTTCAGGTGTCCCTTTAGCATTGCTTGTCAGTGTGCATGTGCCCACATTTCATTCACTTGTATGAGTATTTGGCATGTAGGTGTTGAGGTGGGATGTAGGCTCATTGTGGATGGGTGTACTACACTCATTCTTTGTGCACTCAATGGTAGATTGCTGTACCCCTCCCAATGCACTGCCAGCCACTGGAATGCAGCTGAGTCCCAGGATTGAATCTTCAGTCTAGATGCACGCATTTTACGTCTCCCCGACTCACACACTCTCTAACAACCTCCACATCACCCAACCTCAAACCTGTTCTACTTGGATCACTACCAGGGACTTTGCCACTCCTACCTACTTACTGTTGTACAGGCTAATAAGCACACACACATTGTAAATCAGTGGGACCAATCTCTGATTCCTCATTCTTCGGTCCTGAGCGGGCATTTTCTTTCAGCACTTTGAGGCCATTGCAATGGCACAAAGGCACTGTACCAATCCCACATTGCATTGCACTGTATTTCACATGTACGTGGAGTAGTCAAAGTGTACCTTGTGAGACAGTATGGCATCCCGTTGACATGCAGCTTCACGTGGTCTACCAGGGGTTCATGGTGCAAGCTACGATCCTGGATTCAACAACAGCGCTCCCAGATGTTCATGTTGTAGGAGGATATGTGGCAGGTGTACTTCATGGTTGAGCCAGGCCGGTGGAGTCAAGATAGGTTGTTGCTCCAAATTGGACTAATAGGGGAGAAGACTAGCAGGGGCTGCCTGCAGTAATCAGTGGAGTTAAGTGGGAGTGGTGGGAGGTGTGAGGACGGGAAGAGGCTACCCTGGGTAGTGGTTGGGGGTCATTGGGAGGCTGGGAGCCGTAAGGACTTGAGGGGGCTGCCTGGGGTCGTGGGCAGAGTTCAGTGGGGGATGGGGTTTGTGAGAAATTGAGGAGCATGCCTCGACTAATAGGCAGAGGTCAGTGGGGTGATATGAGGTGTGAGGACTTGAGGGGGCTGCTTGGGGCAATGAGCAGAGGCCAGTGGGGTGGTGGGAAGTTTGAGTATTTGAGGGGGCTGCCTGTGGTAGTGGGCAGAAGTCATTGGGGGCTGGGAGGACTTGAGAGGGCAGCTTGGGGTAATGGGCAGATGTCAGTGGGTATGGTGGTAGGGGTGAGGACTTGAGGGGGCTGCTATGACTTAGGGGTGAAGTCCTGCATGTTTGGGTGCTGCTTGTACTTGGGGTGATCGTCTGCAATTTGGCCACTCGGCTGACTTGAGTTACGGGGGATGGTTCACAGTTTTGCAGGCTGCATGGGGCGATTTGAGGTTTCACCAGGGTGCTGACTTGAGTTTCAGGGGATGGTTTGCAGTTGTGCAGGGAGTGGGGGACGGACCGCAGTTTTGTGGGTTGCTGGCTTGAGTTGCGGGGGACGGACTGCAGTTTTGTTGTGGTGCTGCTTTTAGTTTCAGGGGATGGGCTGCAGTTTCGCTGTGGTGCTGACTTGAGTTACGGAGAACGGTCCGCAGTTTCACCTGGGTGCTGCTTTGCATTACGAGTGACAGTTTGCAGTTTTGCAGGTGTGCTGCTTTCCGTTATGGGGATGGGCTGCAGTTTTGTCAGGGTGCTGCTTTCAATTCCTGGGGATGGGCAGCAGTTTGGCCGGTTTGCTGGATGGTGGTGCAAAGGTTGTTTGTTATCTCAGGTTTCTTTTTTGCGTGGGGAGCATGTTGTGGGTGTTCCGGGCACAACTCGTTGTTTGCGCTGCGGATTACTTTGCGCTTTAGAATCCATAAATGATCAAATAGTGCTAAATCTTTCACACGCGTAAGTAGATGCAATGTTTTTCATAACACAGAGTAGTTTGTGCAGACTTAGCACTTTTTCTATGAATTTGCCACAATATGTCCCAAAGGAGGAGGGGCTGTGATTTTTTTTATGGTCAAAGTTAAAATGAGAGCAGCAACATAGACATACCCTAGGGTGGGGACCGGCACATCTGCATAAAGACAACAAATTAACAAAACATTGAGAAAATCAATGCATTTGTCAACTCTGCTGCTTTTGTCCTCTGGTCCCTTAAAGGGTCCTCCAGAACACCAGCAGCCTCCCCAGCGCTTAATCACGTAGCCCTCACCTGTTCCTGTATAGACAACGCATCCTTAGTACGATGGGGATATTCCTGCAGGTCACACTCAATGACAATTTTTGTCTTCAAATACCAAGCCGGTCCTCATATTTGGTGATGGCGCTCTCACTATTGCTAGCATTCTACTTTTAACCATGAAAAGCACAGCACCAAATTCCTCCGTGTCATCTTGATCTGGTCGGCCGGGGACATTGAGTGGCCACTCAGATGTTTATTCTTAATGTTTTTCTATAATAATGCATTTTCATGAGGTCCATGTCTACTGACTCACAGCAGTTCTGCCACCAAAGTGTGCCTACAAAATCTGACCGCAACCTGCACATTGACATATGAAACTAACAGCTATCTCAGCAGCTTCCGGCATCAGTGGAGGTAGAAACATGTCATTCTCTGTGGTTAAAGTCGCTGGTGAAATGCCACAACAAACCACTGATGGAATCACAAGTAGCTGGCGTTATGGCAGTCTCTGCTGGTGTCACAGGATCTTCTGTTCCTGATCACAGGAACCCACTATGACAATGATATAAAAAACACAGCAGTGAACTGATTCAGGTGAGTTCAGGTGATTGCTGGGTGTACGGTTGTTAAACTACCCCTTCACTGGGCAGCAATACCTCATCCAGTACCACTTCAGAAACAAGCATACTCAAAGAATACTCAAGCTAAAGTGAACACCAGCTAAACTGGCATATAGGGCAGGTCATATTCTCTGGTAGTACCGTGGGTAGCAATCAATGACTTTATTACAACCTGTGTTGCTTCGTGTCGTCTTGCTTCCAAGGCACGAGCATTTGAGGAACTGGGTGCACAATCATAACTAGTTGCATACTACAAACCTCCAGCTTTTATATCCCAAACCTTTTTGAAAAAGATCACTCCTTTAATGGACAAATCTCCTATGCCCTTATGCACTTTTTGTTGGTGATCTGCGATCTAGAAGACTCACAAGTACTGTGATGTTATGACATTGTCATCAGTTTCAGACACTAGTCTGGTTTGCAGAGACAGCACTAGATAACTGGTTCTGGTGTTCCAGGTACCCAAGGGAGTGTATGTCTGACCCACACAAAACCTAACCATTGGAGCAACAGGCTACCGTTGAGGTTCTTTAACAAGTTAAATATTTCTAGTAGGCTCGATATACCTTCAAATTCAATTTTCCCTCTGCAATACTCCCTTTTCCTGGGTACTTGGGGATGTTTGCTATGTTCACCGAGAACTAAGCAATCACCTCATCAGCCGCCTGTTCCATTAAACTCATTCACCTCTCTAGAACATGTCTCACCATCAGTAACTTCTTCACCCTAGCTAAGGCCATCATAGGCGTCAAATTGTATTATTGTAACACCATCCTGGCCGGAACATCAACGAAAAACATAAACTAACTTCAGCTGATGCAAAATAATGCACTCAGAGCAGTCTGCGGTCTGAAACGAACTGACCACATTTCGCAAGTTAGACGTGAGGTGCATTGGCTCCAGATTAAAGGTTGCATTGACTACAAACCCTTTGTGATCGCCCACCGCTGCTTGCACAATACCGCGCCACCTTACCTATCCAATCGCATCACTAAAAAACACACCACTCACAATTTACGCTCCTCTTCCTCATCATCCCCAGATTCAATAGCAAGAGAACGGGGGCTCCAGCTTCACCACCATCGCCCCCACCCTGTGGAATGCCCTACCCTGGTGTATCCAAGAGGAACAATCTTACCCCCTCTTTCGAAAAAAAAAGTAAAAACAACCTTGTTTAACAAATACTTTTAACTGCATATGCTGTAATGACACATATAAACCATTTACAACTCTATCTTCCTGTACTGTACCATTTTCCTAGCGCAGTGATACCTCTGGGCCTGAGCGCTACACAAAAAAAAGACCTAAAATTTAAATAAACAAAAGAGTAAAAGACCGTTGGGGGTCTCTCTGTAGGTTGGGTGGTCATTCCCTTTAGGGTGTGGTCCATCAGTAAGGGATGCATAGCGGGCAGAAACCAGAAAATCTTCAAGTGTGCAATGCATGCCCTAAGCCTAAAACAACCATTGTATTCTGTTTATAGCACCATGTTGACAGGAATGATTCCTCACTTCCTTGTGACACGTGTGCCTGAAAATGTGAAACAGACACACACATTGGTCAGGCAGTTGAAGCCGGGGTGCCTGGTGAAAGCTTATGGTGACTTAGAATGTAATACCTCTAAGTCACAGGGCAGGTGCCTGGGGACGTGCAATGCCCGCCTAGTCGTTTTAGACTCTCACCTGCATTGGCAAGACCACAATGAATGTGCTGATGTAAAGCATGAGCGTTTCTACATCCATTTGATATGTCTACCACTGAGGCATGGTTGGAAATGTACATGTTTTCTTAGTGAGGGTTCTGCCTAGGCCTCCTGCCCCATGGGTGCTGGGTTTGAATGCATATGTGAGTTGGCTGCGAGTAACTGGCGATCACAGCCTAATCCTAGTCCTCCATGCAGAACTCCCCTGAGAATCAACAGAAAAGAGTGAAGAACAGGTTGAGTGCTGCATGGGATGAGGATTTGAATCACTGATCGCCAACTGTGGAGCGGCTCTATGAACTAGGCCACTGTGATTCATATTGCAGTTCTGATTGTGGTATCCATTTATGTGGCCATAATTTATTCAAATATCTTAAATTGTGTATTTTGCAAAATGCATTGCACATTGATTTAAAAGACTAATGTTACTAGTGCGCTAGGCAGGAGGCCTGAATATGCAGGCCTGTCTACTCCTTCGTTGAGAAAAAATTGCAACATTCATTTTTTCTCCCAAAAAAAAAAAAAAGTATTTTCAAATGTGCCTCCATCATATCCTGAAGGGATGTTGCAAACGCGACCCTTCTGTTCATGATTTGAATTGTGTTGGGCTGAAATATGCAGGAATGCACACATACTGGGCTGAATGCCCATGTAGCTCCCTTAAGGCAGCAGAGAGTCAAGGTGATTGCAAAGTGGTATGCCTGGAGTTCTTAGAGATATGACTTTGGAGGAGTAGACAGTGCCGGGCCCAGTGCCTTGAGGACCAGGTTCAGAATATGAGCAGGAGGCAAAGTGCATCAATACATGAACATGTAAATGCCAATGCCCCCAGGTCAGCAGAGTTTCAAGGAGAGACTAGAGCAAGAATAAAACATGAGGACAAGTGTCACTATAAGCCTGGGGGCAGTGATGCTATTCTGAAAACAATATTGTATTCCGCAAAACAAAGCTTTGACACATCAAACACAACATGAACGTATCTGTTTCGAAATGATTCGTTTACAAAACAGCCCATAATACATTACTGTCCTGTTATTATCAACATTTGAAGCAAGTTTGCCCATTAATTCCATGGCGGTTGGAGAAATATTTCTCTACCAATTATTATCATGTTGCTACTGCAAATTGACCTTTCTGAGTCTTTGGAAGCTACTAAAATCATATATGGGGGTTAGTAGCAATGGATCACATTGTTGGCTTACATTGCAACTGTCTTAGTTAACACCAATAACCACTGACAACAAATGGGACTCGTAGAAACATATGTAAAACTTACTACTGTATCTGTAAGTTACAAAAACAGTATACCTTATGTCCAACATCGGTTTTCCAACAGGGAATAACCACTAGACCTTATTTCAGACAGGACACTCATTTTTTACTAAAAAAAAAAAACTCAGGACCTGATTCGCTGAAGCGTTTTATGATGGTGCAACACCACAGGAATACTCTCCGTGAATCAGGCCCTTTTTTGGGGAATTTCTGAATACCAACTTGTAAGTGACTCCAATCAAGCAATCCCACTAAGTCAGTGCCTTGTCTGGGATGCCCAAGGGAAGCCCTTATTTATGTATTTTTATGGCTAGTTATAATCTGGATGATGAACACTTGTATAACACCCTTCTCTTAGAATCCCCCTTGACCCCACTGAGCCAAGAAGTAGGCTTGTTTTGCCAAATTAAAAGGTTTATTTGAAAAATTAAACAATATATATATATATATATATACATATATATATATATATATATATCACACTTCTATAAATAAATTGATAATGGATAGCACACTCGTGAATATGAGCAGTAATCAGCAATAGGTAACCCTACAGTAGCACAGTTCTTGGTTACTTATGAATAGTAAAAGAAAAACAAGGTGGTAGAGAATGCCCTTATGGCTTCAAGGACAATGCAATGATGAATGAAATGCAGTACAGAAAATAACTGGATATGGCTTCAACAAAAGACAATGTAATCACTTTTCCTTGACAATTCACTCCCCCCCCTTTATGCAATATAAGGAGTTGGAAAGGAGAGCACACAGTTCTCAGGAATGCAATCAAATACAATATGAAATTCAGTTCCCCCCCAGCAAGCGTAGAGGAAAACAGGTAGAAGTTTGAAACACGGGCCCAAAATGCTTTGAATGTGATGACAATGAAGTGAGAAATGTGCTAAAAATGCTTTTAATTCCCTCTAGAGGTTCAGGGTGGGTGATATCTAGTTTATATTAGTTCAGACTCACTTTAGCAATGCTCTATGAGTAACCAGCAAGTTAAAACGAATTTTAGCAAAGGAAAGCAAGGAGCTGCTGATTTTTACACGTGGCTGAAATTGTGCAAAATGTCAAATCGTGGCAAATTTAATTGCGTGCATCGAGCGTAATTGCAGAGGCCCTATAAGGAGTAGCAGGTCGGTTCTAGGTTCGTTGGAAAGCCTAGAATCTTAGCTTTCAGATAAATTTCGCTTCTAGCACAAACGGTTCCGGAGATACGGACGATTTCGTGAAGGTAGTTTTTCGGATTTGAAATTTAAAAGTTCAAAATAGCAGATGACAGTTTTCAGCTTTAAAAAGGACAGAATGACACACATGATTCCTATGAGGTAGTTCTAAATAGGTTAAAATAGTTTTAATTAGATTATTTTACACTAAAAGATTGGTTTTGCACAGTGAGTACTCACACTATATTTTTGAAATAAGCCGTCAAGGTCTGGTCAGGTTAGACGGGACTTCCGGCGGGTGGTTCTGAAGTCCCGGCTACCTGGGTCAGCTCTGCTCTCTGGGTCTGTCAAGCACCGGTTCTGCTCACAACACTGCACAGTTCTGGTCTCTCTGGATCTCTGGTCTCTCTGGATCTCTGGTCTCTGGAGGTTGATGGATTTGAAGTCTGGAGTCTCCCAGCAAAGCGTCCCGCAAGAAAGTGGAAAGTGAATGTCCCTACCTGTCCTGCACTGTCTGCTTTTATGTGTTTAGAAAGTGGGTGTGTGCGTGGCATAACTGAGCCTGCCCCTCTCTACTTGTCATTGGCCCAATTTTCCCCTCTCCCATGATTGGGGGAAGGAAATGGATTGTCATCATGATGAGGTCTGTTTATGGGTCAGAGGATCCTCCCCTGGTCAATTTGCCCACAAATCTATATTTGATTCAAATACATATTTCCCAGATACACAAGTGGTTGACATTACATGTACATATTACAGATGAATTAAGACAGGTCTCTGTTCAAGCCCCATGTTCCTGCGAGCTGGGATTCAGGAATGACAACATTTTGCGATTTTTGGTTGGTTTACCAATATCGGACATTTACCAAAAATTACACAAATGTGCGCAAGGAGTATGGACATTAATTGATGAAGTGTGAGATTTCTAACATGCAGACATTTGGAGTAAGACCCTATTTTCTGCTAGCAACCCCCCAGAATACACCACAGGGTCCTAACACCTCTTAAAACGTGCACGGAAAAATCCCAAGAATAATGATATTATTTATATAATTTTGACCAGTCCGCACTATGAGTTATCTATCTTTTTAAAATTATGCCCTGGTCAAAAAGGGGTGTGGCTTCCCGCATCACATGGTGGAATAACTGGTTTATCCACTTCCCCCAAGCTCAGCTGGCTCTCACAGGCACTGCCCCTCCCAGTTTCTCCCAAGAGGAAGCCATTTTTTACGACCCCCCCCCAATATAACATCTGCCTGAGCCCAGGACAGGGCTTTGTTCAACTTCCTGCAGTCTGCAGGTACCCTCCTTTAATTCAATCAGAGAGGTGTGATCTCCTTTTGGTGGGGGCAGCAGGATGCAGCCAGGCCTGGGAAGAGTTGTTGAGCCAGTTCAACTACTGTCGGGGGTAGTTGTCAGGCAGAATTCAGCTAAATGTCACTTTAGTTCCCAGTTTAAATCAAACTTACAATTTTTACACATGCAGCTAGAATGTTGATTCGCTGATTCTAAGTTCAAAACCATGACATTTAACAGTTGCAACTATGTGACACTCAAAAGTAGGTCACTCATTTAACTTAAACATTTCTATTTTAGTGGTTTTAAATCCAATTTCAATTAAGCTGCTGACATCCACAGCTCAGCCAGTTTTGTTATAAACATTGTTTTGGGCTCTTCATCTTCCCGGATTTTGTATGCACACAACACTTCACTCTGCCAGATGTCTGCTGGTGTTCAGTAAGATTTTTGAATATCCTGCAATGTTCGAAATAGGCACTTTGAGTTTGCATTCAGGAAACCAAAGGTGATTTTAAGGCCCTTTTGGTCTAACAACACTGTTATTTTTCCTTTGACACCACCTTTCACCCCTGGCGCTTCCGGTCCATCATGCTGGCACTGGTGGGTGGCAGGTTAGACAACCATTTTGGTGTGCGCACAACCGCGCGGTTTTCCTGGTTCTGGGATGGAATGATGGGCGGCGACAGCTCATCCCCACATCCACCCAGGGTTGGAACTGAATTACTCTGGAGCGGCTCCCTCTGGGATTCCAGTGGATTCCTCCAGTTTTTGCAGAGTGTGCCTGGGATGGCAACACTTCAGCTGATTAATATGGACCCACTTATCTTCCCCTTCCGCCAAATTACCTTTGGGAATGCGGATTTTGTAGGCAACAGGGGAGATCTTGTCTATAATTTCAAAGGGTCCCTTCCATGCAGGCAAAATTTTTCGCTGTTTGGCCTGGTTCCTTTGGAAATTGTATAGATAGACCCGGTCTCCCACATCATATTCCTTTCTGGTGGTTTTCAAATCATAGTGCGTTTTCATACTCTCAGCTGATCTTTCTAGATTCCGCTGAGCATAGGCAAAAGCATGTTGGAGGTGTTTCCTTAAATTCTCCACATACTCATGAGTTGTGGAGGCATTTATCAGTGTCTGCTCTTGGGTCCTGTAGAGCAAATGCTGAGGAAGCACCATCTTGCGTCCAGTTATCAACTCAAATGGTGACATTTTAGTTGCAGATGAAGGGGTAGATCTGATGGCCATTAGGACCAGAGGTAATCGGATATCCCAACTTGGCCCAGAATCTGCCACAAACTTTTTTAATATGCTCACAATTGTCCGGTTGTATCTCTCCACTGCTCCAGAAGAAGCTGGCCTGTAAGCAATGTGTAGCTTCCTTTTAACCCCCAGTATCTCCCACAGCTTTGTCATTACTTCACTGGTGAAGTGGCTACCTCTGTCTGACTCAATCCTTTGAGGTAGACCAAAACGGGAAAAGATGTGGTTAATCATCAGGGCAACTGCTGTTTCTGCCTTGCAGTTTGGGGCCGGGAGACATTCCACCCACTTGGTAAACAAGCATGTAACGGTCAACATGTACTTGTTTCCTCTAGACGAGCTAATTACCGGGCCTACGAAGTCGATTTGCAAATCTGACCATGGCAGTGTCATCCCCCTCTTTTGGAGAGGCGCACGGTGTGTGAGGGATGATGGCTGAAATTGTGCACACACAAGACACCCCTTCAAGTATTGGTCGAGGTCCTGCCCCATGTGTGGCCAGTATGCAACCTCTCTTAAGATCTCAAGTGTTGTGTGAAACCCCCTATGACCGGCGATGGCCGCATCATGGGCGTGACTTAACATCAGGCTTCGGAATGAGGTAGGGACCACCCACTGATCATGGCCGGCTTGGGATTTCCTTACCTACAAACCATCTTGGATTCGGAACATCTTTGGACATTTCATCAACACTCTAAGGTCCTCCTTCCCAATGTGATCGTTATCCGTCAGGGGAAAGATCTCCGGGTCCTCATGTCTTGGTAAAATTTACCAATTATTGGATTCCCCTTTTGAGCCGTAATTATATCAGTATCAGGGGTCTCCTTACTCCATTGTGCAGTTGAAAGATCATTGTGAGCATTTGTCTGGGACCTAGTGATAGCAGTGACCTGGATTTCCCCCAACAGGGACTTTATTTCGATTAGATCCCCTTGGATGGCCCCGGTTTTGGCCAGCTGATCAGCTAAGTCATTTCCAGTTTTGTCTGGTCCCTCTACTTTGGAATGACCCTTGATCTTTTTCCAGTAGATGGTCAACCCATTCGATGTGACCAGATCATCAATATTTTGGATTAACTTCCCATGTTTCAGGGGTGTGTTATTAGCACATAACATGCCTCTGGTTTTCCAATTGACCAGGTGCTCCACAAACCCGTTCCGTACATAATCCGAATCTGTGATTATGACCAGTTCGTGGAGTTGATGTTGGACAGCAGTGAGGATGGCCTGATGCACAGCCATCACCTCTGCCACCTGACTACTTCAGGGCCCAATTTTGTACCCAGCGGAGGGTTCTGGGGACTCAATCACCCATGCGTTCCCTACGCCGGCCACGAGTTATTTTTCCCCGTTGTTGTCAACATGGTAAGAGCATCCATCCACATAGACAGTGGGCATTTCCTCACACTTGTCTTCTTCAAAGACTTTTTGTGGGGAATTAAGGTATGCCTCCATGTTGTCCTTGATTTTTAGACTTTCGTCCTCGAGACAGTTTTCTCTGGCACAATCATGCAAGTCAGCCAGACCTTGCGCGAGGGGACTCTTCTTGTTTTGGCCATATCTGACCTCCACAGGAAAGCCTTGCATTGACAGAATCCAGGAAGTAATTTGGGAATTACTCACATTTCCGGCCCGGATTCTGTCACTTTGGAGGTATTGCAGAGGCTGGTGTGGAGTCTCCACTATGAAGTGTTCCCCCTTGATAAACGGGCGGTAATTCTTCAATGCCCACACCGTTGCCAGGAGTGCCTTCTCACAATCATTGAATTTTTCCTCCACAGAGGATAAAGTCTTGCTCGCATAGGAGATTACTTTATTGACCTTGTCATGCTTTTGGTATAATACTGCCGTCAAGCACGTATTAGAGAACCCTGTCTCTAGGAAGAACTCCTTGTTTTTGACAGGGTAAGCTAGGCAAGGCGCTTGTGAGAGGCTTCTCTTGAGTTGTCTTACTGCCTCGGATTGTTCTGGACCCCATTCCCACTTGACCCCCCCTTCAAGAGATGAATCAGGGGTCTAGTGATCTAGGCGTAGCCCTCAATGAACTGTCTGCTGTAATTAGTCAGTCCAAGGAGGCTCCTTAGTTCCCGCAGAGTTGCGGGATCCTTCAGTTTCTGGAGTGCTTCCACTTTCTTTTCCTGGGGACAGAGACCCTGAGGAGTAATCTCATGCCCCAAGAAATTAACACGGGTTCTACACCACTGTGCTTTCTGAAAGGAAAGTTTTGCTCCGGCGGCCCTCAACTGTGTCAGAACATAACGGATCTCCGCTATGTGTTCCTCCACAGATGAACTTTTGATGAGGACATCATCTACATATGCCAGGTTACCCCTCGCACCCAGGTCGGGCATGGCCTTATGTAGGAAAATGTTGAATTCATTGCCGGAGTTGAGGTATCCGAAGAGAGTCCGGGTCCATGTGTACTGCTGGCCCCCAAAGGTAAAAGCCAGTTTGTATTGGTCCTCCCTACTGACAGGCACGGTCCAGTATCCATTGGTCTGGTCTATTGCAGAGAATACCTGTGACCCCTGGATCTGGGCCAGCCCTTGGTCAATGTAGGGCAGAGGCCATCGGGAAGTATGGACCCGTTTGTTGAGCTCCCTAAGGTCGGCGCAGAGTCTCCACTGGCTGTTTGGCTTCAATATTCCCAGCACCGGATTATTGAAGGTGCTGTGTACTGGACGGATTATTCCCCGGGACTCAAGGTTCTTAATTATTTCAGTAAGGGACTCCATGGATGCGAGAGGCAAACGATATTGCTTCACAAACACTGGAGACATTCCAGGGTCCGTGGGAATTGTTGTGGTGTGGATGTCAGTGCGACCACAATCATATGAGTCTACCGCAAAGAGATCTTGGAAATCCAAGAAAACTTGTTTCAACTTTTGCTTCTGTTCCAGAGTCACGCTGGCATCAGCTAGGTTGACTCTCTCTTCCACCATCTGCCTGAAGCCTGGAAAGACTTCGGGTTTTGCTATCTCAGAGGCCTCCTCCAGCTGGGTGGAGAAGTCCCTGGTCAGAGTGCTGATTTGGACTGGAGGCTTCAGTTGGGAAAGGCAGCCCTCAGGGACCTAGAAAATCACCTCATCCCTCCTGAAGTCACAAGTCACATCTTTCTTACCATAAGGGCAAGAAGTGTACACCTGGAAGTTACCCCCATGCCGGGTGAAAATCCTGTCTGGTGTTGTATTGTCCTCACTGTCACTGTCAAAACAGTCCTTGGGGATCGGTCCTAACAGTTCATTTCCTAAATCAATGGAGAAATGTCGGTCATCAACCGCCATTCCAATAATGGTGCCTGCGGCTAGAGTAATACTCTTTAAGTCGCTGTTATCCGCCTCTATTGGAATGGTGTCATGTTCTATGTTGACTAATGGTGTTGGGTTTACCCCTAACCCTTGTTGTTGGAGAGAAGCATTTAGATTAATATAAGCATCAGGGTTTTTCAATTTTTGTCCTCTTTTAACTTTCACTTCCAGGGAGAATTGTCGGGTCCTTTCTGGGATGGTGACCTCCTCTTTAAGCTGAATTTCAACTGCATAAGGAAGCAATTGAGCTGACCTAAATGCTTTTTCTTGATCATCAATGCCCATGGGATTATCCGCAAAAACGGGACCAAGCGTTGAAGTTTATTAGGTCCAAACTTATGGCGAAACGATTGAGAATGTCACCTCCTACGTAAAAGGCGGCAGTGACGTCTCGCACGACCCAACAATTATGGACTATGCTCTTGTTGCCAATGGAGATTTTGAGCATACACCTGCTTGGCAGGAGATGTTTCGAATTGGGTGTTTCCAGATCCATTTCCCATTTGTTTATCAGTTTGAATGTGGGAATGGCTGGATCTTTTGGGAGTTGGCGGAACATGGCTTCGCTGATGAAGCTCTTACCGTTGTTCACACACACTAGGGCAAGTCCTTCCCATCATTTAACTGAACAGGGATGAACAACTGCTCTCCAATTTGCTGAATATCAGCCAGGCTCTGAGCTGATTTCTCATCTTTCTGGACTATAGGAGTGGGAGGGTCTGATTGTGGATTGGTAAAGAATTTCAGAGTGTTTCCTTCCAGTGTGGAATACCACCTTAAACTGGAAGGAAGGTTGATTTTCAGAAATAGAGAGGACCCCCCATCACCAGTCTGTTGTCCTACTGCTATTACTGTCACGTCTGGAATTTGGTTGTTCTGGAAGTGAAATTCTACTTGGTCAGATTTTTGTTCAACCATGTGGCAGGTGCCGTTTAAACTAACATGGTTGACACTCTGTTTGAATTTTATTGGTCGGCTAGTCTGGGTCCAGAGGACCTTGTTTACACAATCTATTCGGGGTGACAACCTTCTCAGGAGGTCATTCCCTAGAAAACAAGGGGTGCCCTCTGGAGTCACTACTATGACCGGGTGTTTCACCTTGTGTCACCCAATTTTAATGTCCACGTCTGCAGTCCTTTCAACGGGAATTTCCTTCCCGTCAAAGTTCTGCAGTTGTCCAGGAAGAGAGGTGAGAGGAATACGGTAATTCTCCCCACTTCCTGCATTTAGTTCATCAAACGACCTTTTGGACAGAAGGGTAGCTTGGGATCCAGTGTCCACCAGTGCCAAAATTGTACCCTGCCCCTGTACTTGTACCGGGGCATAATATCTTCCCTCCTTCTCCTCAAGGGGGCACAGATAATGCACATTTTTGGACAACTGGTGGGCTAACTTTTTGGTTTTGGACATTGCTAGCGAAGAGATTTGGGCAGAATTCTGTGAAGAGCCTGGGGAATCTGAAAAAAAAAGTTGGCAACTGGAAATGGTTTCGGGTTCTGGGCCGCCCCCCCCTTTTTGGAGGCAGTCATCAGGATGGGTTTGACCCATGGGATTTTGGTATTGTTGGTTCTGGGATAGAATGATGGGCGGCGGCAGCTCAATCCCCACATCTACCCAGTCTGTTGATTCAGTTTTAGGTTCCTCTGGTTCCGGTTCTGGGCCGCCCTGCCTTTTGGGAGGCAGTCACCAGGATGGGTTTGAACCAGGGGTTTTTGGTTTTGTTGGTTCTGGGATAGAATGATGGGTGGCGACAGCTCAATCCCCACATCTACCCAGTCTGAATTGGCATCCCTTGGGACCCATTTTTCCTTGGGAGGAGTTCCCCCATCTCTGAAGGAGAAGATCCTTTTCCCAGGATCTTCTGAGGATCCCTCTCCCTCAAATTGAAAGACCTGTACCTTCTCCACAAAGTGGGTCTGTTTGGGTCCTTTGTTTCTCCTACCTCCTCTTTGCTCTTTGGGTGGCAGACTCAGGGGTAGGAGATTGTGTTTCCGGTTCCTGGTTTTCCAGGGGCTGTTTACAAGTTGGGAAGGAAGCTTCCTCCAAGGCTTTACACCCCCCTTCCTCTTGTGCCTCCTCCCTGGGAACCGGTGGGTTATCGGGGTGCTGCCCCCGTCATTGTTCTGGAGCACCAGGCCCAGAGTTTGGGGCATTCTGCGGTGGCATGCTCATCTGAGGGTTCTGTTGAGCCCTCAGTATGTGACCCAGATCCCGTGCCATATTTTGGACCTGGCGCTCAAGTTGTAAAACCCGCTCAGGCTGATACAGGGCTCTATTTTCTCCCCTGGGCTGATCCCGGGAAGGGTAGCTATCCCTTCTCTGGTAATACCCCAGATTGGGAAGATTTGGGTACCCCTCCACCTTTGGCCTCCTCTCTCCCGGATTAGGTGGTCTGGGCTCAGGGAATTGGGGAAAGAAGGATGGATGAGTTTGGGGCTGGAAACCTTGTGGATACCTGGGGAAAAAGTTTGGCCCAGGGTTTAGTGAATTTCTGCCCTCCTGGGGGAAGTTAGGAGGGAAGTTCCCCGGGTTAGGTGCTTGGCTGGATTCCCCCCTGGGGCTGGAGGAGTCCACACATAACCCAGGATGGGTCGGTTTCCCTTGTAGCAGGGACTTACATAATCAGGGGAGCGAGGGACCCCATTTGTGGGAATACCTCCTCGACTCCCTGTCTGTGACTGGCCCGAGGGCCTTCTGGGCTGTGAATTATTTGGCGCAGGCAGGTTTTTAGGCCCCCCATCTCTAAATCTAAAATGGGGGCAACCTTTACCTCTGCCACCTTGGCAGCAGCAGGGGTGCTGTTGGTTTTGGGGTTTTTCTGCGCATTACTTTTATTTTCTATGGGCTTCTGCACCTCATAGATCCGGGTGGCTTGCTCAATGACCCAGTCTAAAGATCTTTTCTCGTGAAAATCTCTCACGAGCTGGGTCATTATGTACTTGGGAAGAGCATGGAAAAATGTGTTGATGAATTCTCTGCTGTCCGTGCGCACCCTTCTGGTGGTCTGCGCAAAGGCACGCTTCAATTCTTGCACAAATTCTTGTGGGGCCTGATCCTCCCCACATTGCAAATTGTAGGCTGACTTGCGAGCCTCTTGGGGATTTCTATGTACAGAAAAATGTTTCAAGATGGCCGCCCTATATGTGGACCATCTTGAATGGTTTTGGTCCTCCAGCCCCGCAAAGAAACTGGAGTATTCAGGGGAGAATGTCCATTTGACGTACTGGATGCAGCTACTGCTGTCCTTCAAAATGAAAGTCTCCATCATTTGCTCATAGAGCTCCAAGTGTTCCCAAACAGAATACTTGGTGTTCTTATGATAAGGCGTGATAACACTCCTGATTGCCTTAATCTGTTTTAAGGGGTCCTTAAGCAAGGGCCTTTTCACCTTATTGGCCTTTTTGGTTCGGGTAACCCTGGTCCATTCATCCTCTGATTCAGAAGCACTGCTCCCAGAGGTGTCTGTCTGATCTTCCAGGTTTTCCCGGATTCTGCGAGCCTGGGAATAGCTAGCAGAATGTGGGGACCTGGTCTCCTGTGTCCTGTGACGCTCAGAGGAGTCTTCAGATCCCTCCTTGCTACCAGGATTTAATGGGTACCCCCCCCACTGACCTAACTGGGCAGAGGTTTTCAGGATGCCCTCAGCGGGCCTACTCTCCTGGGGTTCCCCACTAAATTGCACTGTACTTAGGTGCCCATACCCGGATGCCCGCCCATCCATTCCTGGGTGGTACTTGCCTATGAGCCCCATCCTTTTGGCTGGATAGTAATCTGCCATCCCTATGGCCCTGTGCTCATGTGCGCCAGGGGACATGGGGGTGGCAGAGTCCAGGGACTGGGAGAGATGAAGGCCTCTGGTACTAGGGCTCCTGAGGTTATGCTCAGGCGTTTCCCTTTCCCAGCGAACCTCATCTCTATCAGCCCCTGCTCCCTTTTGCAATGCAAGAGCCTGCGCTTTCAGTCCCTCAGGTAAGGCCTTACTAGACTCTATCAGTCTCTCCTGCATGGCTACCTGTTGCTGGAGCCTATCATTGTGCTGGCAGAGAGCCTCATTCTCTCTCTGTGCCTCCTGATTGGTCCTGGAGTACTGGGCCAGTCTTTGCCGCAGGAGGGTTACCTCCTGAGTCCCATCCCTACTGGCCTGCTCCTTTCTTGCCAGAGCCTCTTCCACCCTCCTGGTGTGCTCTAACAGGTTCTGATGCTCTTTTTGGAGGTCACCCAGCCCCTGGAGGGCCAAGTGATTTTCTTCAGTTTTTCTTTTAAAATGGCAGACTCCCTGGCCTAAGGTGTCCCTTTCCTGACTAAGAGTCTGCATCTGTGCCGCCAGGTCGTCCCTTTGCCTTTGAAGGGCACCAGCTTTCTGGCGCTGCTGATCAAACTCTGCCTGGTTATCCAGGTCTTTCAGGATCAGTTTATTGCTCTCTGCCTTTTCCCTATCTAGGTGGCTTTGCAGGGTGACTACCTGCTCAGCACATGCCCTATTGAAATCGAATTGTTGCTCCAGCTTTTTCTGGCTCTGCAGTAGGGAGTCCAAACCTTCTTGGTACTCCTTCTGCAAGGCCAGAAATCTGGTATCCTGGTCAGACTTTTCCTGTTGCAGGATACACATGTCCTCTTTGATTTTAATGAGATACTGTCTGCTCTCATTTTCTGACTCCTGGCTTCTGTGCATCCTCTGCTCAGAAGAGACCAGGTCAGATTGGGCCTTCTCTAACGCGATCTGTTGCCTATTTGCCAGATCTTGGCCTTCAGCACATTTGTCCTGCATGGCTCCCATATATAGATAAAAATATGCCGCTATCCTAACCATCTTGTCGTGTTCATCTTTAGCTTTAGGAGCCATGTATAGTTCACTCGGGGTCACATGTAAAGGACCCTGATCTCTCCAGATATCTAACCCAGTTGCAGTGACCTGTCGTGTGATTGCCTGCAACCACGCGTCCTGGCCCTGCTCAGTCCATTCACCTCTCACAAATAGCTTATGTAAGAAATGCTCTCTGGCTATTTTGATGTCTACCAGTGTCGTCATTCTGGAATTTGAGTTCCTTCCTGACTTACAGAAGTTTGTATTTTATTTTGCAAAACAGACCGTTTCCTTAGAGCGTTCCTTTGAGGGGTGCTTTCACAGTGTAAAACAGCGTGGTGATCTAACCGGATATGTGTATCCGGTCAGTTGACACACTGTATTAAGCTGCACAAGTGGTAATTCTAATCCAGAATATCCCGGCTACGAGCCCCCACTTTGTAAGTGACTCCAATCAAGCAATCCCACTAAGTCAGTGCATTGTCTGGAATGCCCAAGGGAAGCCCTTATTTATGTATTTTTATGGCAAGTTATAATCTGGATGATGAACACTTGTATAACACCCTTCTCTTAGAATCCCCCTTGACCCCACTGAGCCAAGAAGTAGGCTTGTTTTGCAAATTTAAAAGGTTTATTTGAAAAATTAAACAATATATATATATATATATCACACTTCTATAAATACATTGATAATGGATAGCACACTCGTGAATATGAGCAGTAATCAGCAATAGGTAACCCTACAGTAGCACAGTTCTTGGTTACTTATGAATAGGAAAAGAAAAACAAGGTGGTAGAGAATGCCCTTATGGCTTCAAGGACAATGCAATGATGAATGAAATGCAGTACAGAAAATAACTGGATATGGCTTCAACAAAAGACAATGTAATCATGTTTCCTTGACAATTCACTCCCCCCCTTTATGCAATATAAGGAGTTGGAAAGGAGAGCACACAGTTCTCAGGAATGCAATCAAATACAATACGAAATTCAGTTCCCCCCCAGCAAGCTTAGAGGAAAACAGGTAGAAGTTTGAAACACAGGCCCAAAATGCTTTGAATGTGATGACAATGAAGTGAGAAATGTGCTAAAAATGCTTTTAATTCCCTCGAGAGGTTCAGGGTGGGTGATATCTAGTTTTTATTAGTTCAGGCTCACTTTAACAATGCTCTATGAGTAACCAGCAGGTTAAAACGAATTTTAGCAAAGGAAAGCAAGGAGCTGCTGATTTTTACACGTGGCTGAAATTGTGCAAATTGTCAAATCGCGGCAAATTAATCGCGTGCGTCGAGCGTAATTGCAGAGGCCCTATAAGGAGTAGCAGGTTGGTTCTAGGTTCGTTTGAAAGCCTAGAATCTTAGCTTTAAGATAAATTTAGCTTCTAGCACAAACGGTTCCGGAGATACGGACGATTTCGTGAAGGTAGTTTTTCGGATTTGAAATTTTAAAGTTCAAAATAGCAGATGACAGTTTTCAGCTTTAAAAAGGACAGAATGACACACACGATTCCTATGAGGTAGTTCTAAATAGGTTACAATAGTTTTAATTAGATTATTTTACACTAAGAGATTGGTTTTGCACAGTGAGTACTCACACTATATTTTTGAAATAAGCCGTCAAGGTCTGGTCAGGTTGGACGGGACTTCCGGCGGGTGGTTCTGAAGTCCCGGCTACCTGGGTCAGCTCTGCTCTCTGGGTCTGTCAAGCACCGGTTCTGCTCACAACACTGCACAGTTCTGGTCTCTCTGGATCTCTGGTCTCTCTGGATCTCTGGCCTCTGGAGGTTGATGGATTTGAAGTCTGGAGTCTCCCGGCAAAGCGTCCCGCAAGAAAGTGGAAAGTGAATGTCCCTACCTGTCCTGCACTGTCTGCTTTTATGTGTTTAGAAAGTGGGTGTGTGCGTGGCATAACTGAGCCTGCCTCTCTCTACTTGTCATTGGCCCAATTCTCCCCTCTCCCATGATTGGGGGAAGGAAATGGATTGTCATCATGATGAGGTCTGTTTATGGGTCAGAGGATCCTCCCCTGGTCAATTTGCCCACAAATCTATATTTGATTCAAATACATATTTCCCAGATACACAAGTGGTTGACATTACATGTACATATTACAGATGAATTAAGACAGGTCTCTGTTCAAGCCCCATGTTCCTGCGAGCTGGGATTCAGGAATGACAACATTTTGCGCTTTTTGGTCAGTTTACCAATATCGGACATTTACCAAAAATTACACAAATGTGCGTAAGGAGTATGGACATTAATTGATGAAGTGTCAGATTTTTAACATGCAGACATTTGGAGTAAGACCCTATTTTCCGCTAGCAGCCCCCCAGAATACACCACAGGGTCCTAACACCTCTTAAAACGTGCATGGAAAAATCCCAAGAATAATGAAATTATTTATATAATTTTGACCAGTCCGCACCATGAGTTATCTATCTTTTTAAAATGATGCCCTGGTCAAAAAGGGGTGTGGCTTCCCGCATCACATGGTGGAATAACTGGTTTATCCACTTCCCCCAAGCTCAGCTGGCTCTCACAGGCACTGCCCCACACAGTTTCTCCCAAGAGGAAGCCATTTTACGACCCCCCCAATCTAACATCTGCCTGAGCCCAGGACAGGGCTTTGTTCAACTTCCTGCAGTCTGCAGGTACCCCTCCCTTAATTCAATCAGAGAGGTGTGATCTACTTTTGGTGGGGGCAGCAGGATGCAGCCAGGCCTGGGAAGAGTTGTTGAACCAGTTCAACTCCTGTCGGGGGTAGTTTTCAGGCAGAATTCGGCTAAATGTCACTTTAGTTGCCAGTTTAAATCAAACTTACAATTTTTACACATGCATCTAGAATGCTGATTCTAAGTTCAAAACCATGACATTTAACAGTTGCAACTATGTGACACTCAAAAGTAGGTCACTCATTTAATTTAAACAGTTCGATTTTAGTGGTTTTAAATCCAATTTCAATTAAGCTGCTGACATCCACAGCTCAGCCAGTTTTGTTATAAACATTGTTTTGGGCTCTTCATCTTCCCAGATTTTGTATGCACACAACACTTCACTCTGCCAGATGTCTGCTGGTGTTCAGTAAGATTTTTGAATATCCTGCAATGTTCGAAATAGGCACTTTGAGCTTACATTCAGGAAAACAAAGGTGATTTTAAGGTGCTTTTGGTCTAACAACACTGTTATTTTTCCTTTGACACCACCTTTCACCCCTGGCGCTTCCGGTCCATCATGCTGGCACTGGTGGGTGGCAGGTTAGACAACCATTTTGGTGTGCGCACAACCACACGGTTTTCCTGGTTCTGGGATGGAATGATGGGCGGCGACAGCTCATCCCCACATCCACCCAGTCTATTGATTTAGTTTTGTTCTGGGATAGAATGATGGGCGGCGACAGCTCATCCCCACATCTTAGATTCCTACGCAATCTGCCTGCTTTTAGAAGGTTGTAATGCAGGCAACAATGACACTGGATTCCTATGCAATCTGCCTGCTTTGGTTGTAATGCAGGCAACAATGACAACGGATTCCTATGCAATCTGCCTACTTTGGTTGTAATGCAGGCAACAATGACAACGGATTCCTATGCAATCTGCCTACTTTGGTTGTAATGCAGGCGGGCTGCATATGAGTCTATTAGTTTTATGCTGCCATGAACATCTCATGCTGGTGTAAAACTGAGAGGATTTGCAGGTGATGGCAGAAAGTGGAGGAGGATATGTATTTGCCCTTTAACCTCCTTCTCCACCTGCAAATCGTCAAGAAAAGGTCTTGGTGTGGTTAAAGGCCTTGTACACCTAGTTTTTACACTCTAGGACTTTGAAAATGAGCTCTTCAGAGTTGATAGTTTGCCTTCTCTCCTGGCCCTCTTCCACCCCCATTTCCCGTTCTCCCCCCACCCCCATAACTTGTCCACCTTTTTAAAAAATGTTATGGACCTATGAATTGTAATTCTGTGTGTTTGATGGTTCCATGTGATTGCATCGAGGATATTTGGTCGAATCTAAATCCATCACATGTTTTGTTTTCTTTTAAACCATTTGGCTGCAAATGTATTTGGAGGGAGGCCCCTGCTTGCCCCCACCTTAATTATCATCCTTACCACCCTCCACATATATTTGCAGCCTGATTCGGCCGCAAAATTGTGATGGATGTGGCTTCCACCAAATCTCCTGCGATGAAACCGATGAAAATGGACTAGCCCACTGCCAGTACACACAGTTTTTTATAGTGTTAAGATTCACGTTTGATATTTCCTTGTTTTTATCCATGGACATTCTTACCATTCCCATTGTTTTCATGTAAATGCATTCCTCTTGTTGTCATGTAAATAGTTTAAATGTAAGTTTGTAAAATCTTCATAAGATACTTCTTGCAGTCTCTTCATCCATGTGTTAATTTATTTCTGACATGTTCTTCATATTTTTCTTTGTATGTCATGTGGTTGGGGCCTCACTGTGTGTGTCCTGTTGTTACTGTGATGTTTGCTGGGGGACATGTGTGCATGCTACATGTGTGTGGTAGTTGTATCATCCATGTTTGTTGACCATTTGTAGGCTCTTGTAGATGTGGGGAGGTGAGGTGCTTTGTGATGAATATTTTTGGCCCCGTTGTCCTGCACATCTGTTGCTTGCCTACTTGCATGCTTTACAATGCAGGCATGTTGTCAGATTGCGTACATGGTGTGGATGTGTGTTTGAGAGTTGTATGCTGTGGCTGAGTCTCTACTTCATTGCTGTATGTGTTGATGTGTGTTTGGTGATTTTGCATGTTGTTGGTACTTGACATGGTGCCATTGTTTGGATGTACCTGGACCTGTGCACATGTCTATCACATGTAGGAGTGGGGCCAAAAGAAGGCTGCAGGTGGCACTAGCTGATCACCTGATTCAATTCCTGTGTGTTTGGTGTGAGTGTGTTAGCGTTGTTGGAGTGGATTTTTGTTGTGTGTGTAAAGGTGTACATTCAGGGATGGTTGTGGTGATATGTGAGATGTATCATGATGGTGTTTGGGGTCTCTCATTGCAGGTGCATATTCACTTGTTCATGTGTATTGTCACATGCTACACATGGTTTAGTTGTGTGTTGTATCTGGTGACAGCTCATTCACTTTTGCACATTCTCTACTGGAACTTCAGTTTGCTGTACGTTGAGTTCCTTTATGATCTACTGATCTCCAGGTGTTCCTTTAGCATTGCTTGTCAGTGTGCATGTGCCCACATTTCATTCACTGGTATGAGTATTTGGCATGTGGGTGTTGAGGTGGGATGTAGGCTCATTGTGGATGGGTGTACTACACTCATTCATTGTGCACTCAATGGTAAATTGCTGTGCCCCTCCCAATGCACTGCCAGCCACTGGAATGCAGCTGAGTCCCAGGATTGAATCTTCAGTCTAGATGCACGCATTTTACGTCTCCCCGACTCACACACTCTCTGACACCTCCACATGACCCAACCCCAAACCTGTTCTACTTGGGTCACTACCAGGGACTTTGCCACTCCTACCTACTTACTGTTGTACAGGATAATAAGCACACACACATTGTATATCAGTGGGACCAATCTCTGATTCCTCATTCTTCGGTCCTGAGCGGGCATTTTCTTGCAACGGCACAAAGGCACTGTACCAATCCCTCATTGCATTGCACTGTATTTCACATATACGTGGAGTAGTCAAAGTGTATCTTGTGCGACAGTATGGCATCCCATTGACATGCAGCTTCATGTGGTCTGCCAGGGGGTCATGGTGCAAGCTACGATCCTGGATTCAACAACAGCGCTATTAGATGTTCATGTTGGAGGAGGATATGTGGCAGGTGTACTTCATGGTTGAGCCAGGCCGGTGGAGTCAAGATAGGTTGTTGCTCCACATTGAACTAGTAGGGGAGAAGACTGACAGGGGCTGCCTGCAGTAATCAGTGGAGGTAAGTGGGGATGGAGGGAGGTGTGAGGACCGGAAGAGACTACCTGGGGTAGTGGCTGAAGGACATTGGGGGGCTCGGAGGCGTAAGGACTTGAGGGGGCTGCCTGGGTAGTGGGCAGAGTTCAGTGGGGGATGGGGGTTGTGAGAAATTGAGGAGCATGCCTCGACTAATAGGCAGAGGTCAGTGGGGTGATATGAGGTGTGAGGACTTGAGGGAGCTGCTTGGGGCAATGAGCAGAGGCCAATGGGGTGGTGGGAAGTTTGAGTACTTGAGGGGGCTGCCTGTGGCAGTGGGTAGAGGTCATTGGGGGCTGGGAGGACTTGAGAGGGCAGCTTGGGGTAATGGGCAGATGTCAGTGGGTATGGTGGGAGGGTTGAGGACTTGAGGCGGTTGCTATGACTTAGGGGTGAAGTCCTGCATGTTTGGGTGCCGTTTGTACTTGGGGTGATCGTCTGCAATTTGGCCACTCAGCTGACTTCAGTTACGGGGGATGGTTCACAGTTTTGCAGGCTGCATGGGGCGATTTGAGGTTTCACCAGGGTGCTGACTTGAGTTACAGGGGATGGTTTGCAGTTGTGCAGGGAGTGGGGGACAGACCGCAGTTTCGTGGGTTGCTGGCTTGAGTTGCAGGGGACGGTCCACAGTTTCACCTGGGTTCTGCTTTGCATTACGTGTGACAGTTTGCAGTTTTGCAGGTGTGCTGCTTTCCGTTATGGGGATGGGCTGCAGTTTTGTCAGGGTGCTGCTTTCAATTCCTGGGGATGGGCAGCAGTTTGGCCGGTTTGCTGGATGGTGGTGCAAAGGTTGTTTGTTATCTCAGGTTTCTTTTTTGCGTGGGGAGCATGTTGTGGGTGTTCCGGGCACAACTCGTTGTTTGCGCTGCGGATTACTTTGCGCTTTAGAATCCATAAATGATCAAATAGTGCTAAATCTTTCACACGCGTAAGTAGATGCAATGTTTTTCATAACACAGAGTAGTTTGTGCAGACTTAGCACTTTTTCTATGAATTTGCCACAATATGTCCCAAAGGAGGAGGGGCTGTGATTTTTTTTATGGTCAAAGTTAAAATGAGAGCAGCAACATAGACATACCCTAGGGTGGGGACCGGCACATCTGCATAAAGACAACAAATTAACAAAACATTGAGAAAATCAATGCATTTGTCAACTCTGCTGCTTTTGTCCTCTGGTCCCTTAAAGGGTCCTCCAGAACACCAGCAGCCTCCCCAGCGCTTAATCACGTAGCCCTCACCTGTTCCTGTATAGACAACGCATCCTTAGTACGATGGGGATATTCCTGCAGGTCACACTCAATGACAATTTTTGTCTTCAAATACCAAGCCGGTCCTCATATTTGGTGATGGCGCTCTCACTATTGCTAGCATTCTACTTTTAACCATGAAAAGCACAGCACCAAATTCCTCCGTGTCATCTTGATCTGGTCGGCCGGGGACATTGAGTGGCCACTCAGATGTTTATTCTTAATGTTTTTCTATAATAATGCATTTTCATGAGGTCCATGTCTACTGACTCACAGCAGTTCTGCCACCAAAGTGTGCCTACAAAATCTGACCGCAACCTGCACATATTGACATATGAAACTAACAGCTATCTCAGCAGCTTCCGGCATCAGTGGAGGTAGAAACATGTCATTCTCTGTGGTTAAAGTCGCTGGTGAAATGCCACAACAAACCACTGATGGAATCACAAGTAGCTGGCGTTATGGCAGTCTCTGCTGGTGTCACAGGACCTTCTGTTCCTGATCACAGGAACCCACTATGACAATGATATAAAAACACAGCAGTGAACTGATTCAGGTGAGTTTAGGTGATTGCTAGGTGTACGGTTGTTAAAGTACCCCTTCACTGGGCAGCAATACCTCATCCAGTACCACTTCAGAAACAAGCAGACTCAAGCTAAAGTGAACACCAGCTAAACTGGCATATAGGGCAGGTCATATTCTCTAGTAGTACCGTGGGTAGCAATCAATTACTTTATTTTACATTTTGATAGCGCTCATACAGACCGCAGGCATCGAGGCGCTGTTACAGGAATTGGCTTAAATACCCGGAGGTTTCATAGCACAGACCCGGGTATCGAACCTGTGTTGCTTCGTGTCGTCTTTCTTCCAAGGCACGAGCATTTGAGGAACTGGGTGCACAATCATAACTAGTTGCATACTACAAACCTCCAGCTTTTATATCCCAAACCTTTTTGAAAAAGATCACTCCTTTAATGGACAAATCTCCTATGCCCTTATGCACTTTTTGTTGGTGATCTGCGATCTAGAAGACTCACAAGTACTGTGATGTTATGACATTGTCATCAGTTTCAGACACTAGTCTGGTTTGCAGAGACAGCACTAGATAACTGGTTCTGGTGTTCCAGGTACCCAAGGGAGTGTATGTCTGACCCACACAAAACCTAACCATTGGAGCAACAGGCTACCGTTGAGGTTCTTTAACAAGTTAAATATTTCTAGTAGGCTCGATATACCTTCAAATTCAATTTTCCCTCTGCAATACTCCCTTTTCCTGGGTACTTGGGGATGTTTGCTATGTTCACCGAGAACCAAGCAATCGCCTCATCAGCCGCCTCTTCCACTAATCTCATTCACCTCTCTAGAACATGTCTCACCATCAGTAACTGCTTCACCCTAGGTAAGGCCATCATTGGCAGCACATTGTGTTGTTGTAACACCATCCTGGCCGGAACATCAACGAAAAACATAAACAAACTTCAGCTGATACAAAATAATGCACTCAGAGCAGTCTGCGGTCTGGAACGAACTGACCACATTTCGCAAGTTAGACGTGAGGTGCATTGGCTCCAGATTAAAGGTTGCATTGACTACAAACCCTTTGTGATCGCCCACCACTGCTTGCACAATACTGCCCCACCTTACCTATCCAATCGCATCACTAAAAAACACACCACTCGCAATTTACGCTCCTCTTCCTCATCAATCCTCATCATCCCCAGATTCAATAGCAAGAGAGCGGGGGCTCCAGCTTCACCACCATCGCCCCCACCCTGTGGAATGCCCTACCCTGGTGTATCCAAGAGGAACAATCTTACCCCCTCTTTCGAAAAAAAAGTAAAAACAACCCTGTTTAACAAATACTTTTGACTGCATATGCTGTAATGATACATATAAACCAACTGCAACTCTATCTTCCTGTACTGTACCATTTTCCTAGCGCTGTGATACCTCTGGGACTGAGCGCTACAAACAAATGCAATAAATAAAATGAAAATAAACAAAAGAGTCAACGACCCTTGGGGGTCTCTGTAGGTTGGGTGGTCATCCCTTTAGCGTGTGGTCCATCAGTAAGGGATGCATAGCGGGTAGAAACCAGAAAATCTTCAAGTGTGCAATGCATGCCCTAAGCCTAAAACAACCATTGCATTCTGTATATTACTTGTTCCAAATATAGCACCCTGTTGACAGGAATGATTCCCCACTTCCTTGTGACGCGTGTGCCTGAAAATGTGAAACAGACACACACATAGGTCAGGCAGTTGATGCCGGGGTGCCTGTTGAAAGCTTATGGTGACTTAGAATGTACCACCTCTAAGTCACAGGGCAGGTGCCTGGGGACGTGCAATGCCCGCCTAGTCGTTTTAGACTCTCACCTGCATTGGCAAGACCACAATGAATGTGCTGATGTAAAGCATGAGCGTTTCTACATCCATTTGATATGTCTACCACTGAGGCATGGTTGGAAATGTACATGTTTTCTTAGTGAGGGTTCTGCCTAGGCCTCCTGCCCCATGGGTGCTGGGTTTGAATGCATATGTGAGTTGGCTGCGCAGCAGAGGCCGGCTGCGAGTAACTGGCGCCCACAGCCTAATCCTAGACCTCCATGCAGAACTCCCCTGAGAATCAACAGAAAAGAGTGAAGAACAGGCTGAGTGCTGCATGGGATGAGGACTTGAATCACTGCTCGCCAAGTGTGGCCTGCTCTATGAACTGGGCCACTGTGATTCATTTTGCAATTCTGATTGTGGGATCCATTTATGTGGCCATAATGTATTCAAATATCTTAAATTGAGTATTTTGCAAAATGCATTGTACATTGATTTAAAAGCCTAATGTTACTAGTGCGCTGGGCTGGAGGCCTGAATGTGCAGGCCTGTCTACTCCTTCGTTGAGAAAAATTGTAACATTAATTTTTTCTCCACAAAAAAAAAACTTATTTTCAAATGTGCCTCCATCATATCCTGAAGGGATGTTGCAAACGCGACCCTTCTGTTCATGATTTGAATTGTGTTGGACTGAAATATGCAGGAATGCACACAGACTGGGCTGAATGCCCATGTAGCTCCCTGAAGGCAGCAGAGAGTCAAGGTGATTGCAAAGTGGTATGCCTGGAATTCTTAGAGATATGACTTTGGAGGAGTAGACAGTACCGGGCCCAGTGCCTTGAGGACCAGGTTCAGAATATGAGCAGGAGGCAAAATGCATTAATACATGAACATGTAAATGCCAATGCCCCCAGGTCAGCAGAGTTTCAAGGAGAGACTAGAGCAAGAATAAAACATGAGGACAAGTGTCACTATAAGCCTGGGGGCAGTGATGCTATTCTGAAAACAATATTGTATTCCGCAAAACAAAGCTTTGACACATCAAACACAACATGAACGTATCTGTTTCGAAATTATTCGTTTACAAAACATCCCATAATACATTACTGTCCTGTTATCATCAACCTTTGAAGCAAGTTTGCCCATTAATTCCATGCCGGTTGCAGAAACATTTCTCTACCAATTATTATCATTTTGCTATTGCAAATTGACCTTTCTGAGTCTTTGGAAGCTACTAAAATCATATATGGGGGTTAGTAGCAATGGATCACATTGTTGGCTTACATTGCAACTGTTTTTTAACACCAATAACCACTGACAACAAATGTATAACTTACTACTGTATCTGTAAGTTACAAAAACAGTATACCTTATGTCCAACATCGGTTTTCCGACAGGGAATAACTACTAGACCTTATATCAGGCAGGACACACATTTTTTACTAAAACAACGTAGGACCTGATTCGCAGAAGCGTTTTATGATGGTGCAATCCCACAGGAAAACGCTCCGTGAATCAGGCACTTTTTTTGGGGAATTTCTGAATACCAACTTTATGGAAATGATTCTCCAATGGCCCTAGGATTGGTATCAGCAATTCACGTTGGAAGCTGGGGAACACAGACGTTAACACTTAAGTGCTCTTGGTTCACTCGCTTGCACATTTCCGCTTTCGCAAAATGAACTGCAAAACGAAAGAGTAAACATTGACTTTGCAGGCAACAATGACAATAGATTCCTATGCAAACGATTGCAATAGATTCCTACGCAATCTGCCTTTTAGAAGGTTGCAATGCAGGCAACAATGCCAATGGATTCCTATGCAATCTGCCTATTTTTAGAAGGTTGTAATGCAGGCAACATTGACATTGGATTCCTATGCAATCTGCCTGCTTTGGTTGTAATGCAAGCAACAATGACAATGGATTCCCATGCAATCTGCCTGTTTTTAGAAGGTTTTAATGCAGGCAACATTGAGATTGGATTCCTAGGCAATCTGCCTGCTTTGGTTGTAATGCAAGCAACAATGACAATGGATTCCCATGCAATCTGCCTGTTTTTTGAAGGTTGTAATGCAGGCAACATTGACAACGGATTCCTATGCAATCTGCCTACTTTGGTTGTAATGCAGGCGGGCTTCATATGAGTCAATTAGTTTTATGCTGCCATGAACATCTCATGCTGGTGTAAAACTGAGAGGATTTGCAGGTGATGGAAGAAAGTGGAGGAGGAGATGTATTTGCCCTTTTACCCCCTCTCCACCTGCAAATCTTCAAGAAAAGGTCTTGGCGTGGTAAAAGGCCTTGTACACCTAGTTTTTACACTCATTTTACTGACTAGGTCTTTCAAAATGAGCCCTTCAGAGTTGATAAGTTTGCCTTCTCTCCTGGCCCTCTTCCACCCCCATTTCCCGTTCTTTCTCCCCCCCCAACTTGTCCACCTTTGTAAAAAATGTTATGGACCTATGAATTGTAATTCTGTGTGTTTGATGGTTCCATATGATTGCATCGAGGATATTTGGTCGAATCTAAATCCATCACACGTTGTGTTTTCTTTTAAACCATTTGGCTGCAAATGTATATGGAGGGAGGCCCCCGTGGCCCCTGCTTGCCCCCACCTTAATTATGGATGTGTCTTCCACCAAATCTCCTGCCATGAAACCTCCCTGTCCCGTGTTTGATTAGTTGGTCATGTGATATGGCGGGAACTATGTCATGAATCAAAGAATTGTTGTTTTGTCATGGTGTGTACTTGTTCCATGCTTCTGAACGATGTAACAGCAACCTTCTCTAAAATGACGAGCATATTACAAATAATGTAGAATTTTGTGGAGTGCCTTTTGTTGTGATCATTTCCACCAATGCATAACTCTGTTTGTAGCTGGCTAAAGGACACATGATGTATTTGGCATGCCGCCCATATGCTCTGTGCGCACTTCTCTCTAATGGAAGCATTCTGCATGTTGCACTCTATCAGGAAATCCTGTGCATGGCTGGCCAATGGATGACTCATGCCCTTTCAACCCTGATGGGTAGATCAGGGCGTGTTTGACTAATGAATGCACCATGTTTATGTGGTTAGATCAGTGTTTGGGGACAGCTAATGGATGAATTGTGACCTTGGAACACTAGTGCATGTTGTTGGCTAATAGATGAATCACATTATTAAGTTGTGGCGGCTTTATGGATTGTTCGCTGTGTGTATGCAAACAGGAAGAACATTCTGTGGTTGGTTAGCAGATCAGTCAGGTCGTGGATGACTTCACTTAACACCTTTGTGTGGTTTTTCAGCACAAGCACACAATCATAAAAAAATCAATGTATACCTCCGTTCGTTGTTCGTCAACATATTAACAGCATGTACGTATGATGGAATCTTGACTCTACCAATTTAGTTATTGGATGACTCAAGTTCAGAAACTATAGAATGATTCCAAGGAGTTTGAACAATATACGTCCAGGGACAGAATATGGTAAAGCAGCATTGTCAAGGACAACTGTTTGGTCTTTCGTGTAGGCATGTGAAAGCCACTTGCCAGTATTAAGGGACTGTTGATGGTAGCAGGCATAATATGGTACGAGTACATGGGCAACTAATAGCACAAGCCAAAAGTGTTTGGCTTTGTCAATGCTTGTTATTGACAGGACTTTAGTGAAGGACACACATAGTGCTTATAAGTACAGTGCCTGAAGCCAGAACTGGCTGAGAAATTTTGATTAGATCAGTAGCGAGTTTAGAACTTCAATTAAGTCATTAACTTTCAGAAGACTGCTTTGAGAAAACAAAGGCAGGCACTTTGAGTGCAAAGTTTTATGGTAAGGCTTACATAATGCAAGCTCAAAGAGTTCCAATGAGGAGGTGCTTAGGCTAGGGAGGGGCGGGAACTGGGTGGGAATGGCCATAGGAATTAGCATGGCCATGGGCAGACAATATGTGGGCAATACCCAAACATGTAAAAGGTCTGGGATCCCCTCTACTGAGAACAAACATGGTCAAATAACCTGTTCTCTGTGTAGGTCCCCACTTGGGAGGGTCTACAACTACATTTTAGTTCACTGTACCTTTCACCGAGGAGAAATAGCCATTTGCATACCAGTCTGGTCCAACCCACGTGGGCAGTCCAGCACCAAAAAGGTAAGCAATTCTCCTCTGAACAATAGCACCATCAGCAACCCCACACACATGTTTCTGCCTAGTCGGGCCTCATCAGTGACGTGAAGCTGTGCCTCTCTAGGCACAGTGAGCAAGGGGTCCATGTCTGGATTACCCTGGGTAATTTAAACAACACCCATAGGCCATGTGTCCTTCCTCAGCATTTCTCCATATCTGTACCCAACTGCAATACTTTCAGCTTATAGGTAGTGCTAACGCACCACCTTATAGCCCAAACTAATACATGAATCCAGTAAGTGAGCTCAATGCAGTGATATAAATAGAGAGCCTTTGCCCCAAGTGCATTTGTTAGCCTGTTGAGCCATACAATGAATGTAAGACTCTAGGCTTTTTCGGGTAGCATGCATCATGCATGCCATTGCTGCCCCTCTTATCATCCCAGGTAAGGTGTGGGATCAGTTTTCAAGCTATTGATTACACAACTAGGAGAGCTGAAATGTATTCATGGATTTTCATCTTAACTAAATTGTATGATTCTGTGAGAAGTCCTTTCTCCCAAGCAACATTGGCACCCATGTCCTGTCACTTGTAAAATAGGCAAAACCTAGGAAAATTGCATATTCAAGTTGTAAGGCAAGACCTCCAGACAAAAAGACAATAAAAACACTCCTCTGAGGAAAAAGGCGTGGTGCACTTCTGTGCAAGGAAAATACAATTTATTTTGTTTACAAAAAGGAAACAATTGGCAGAAGGTCTTGTAGAAGCAAACTGACACAGAGCTCTTTGTTAGTTCAAAGCAGGTGCAAGAATTGTAAAGGAAGAAACCATCATTTCTGATGTAGACAATATACAGTGTTAATCCCCCACCCTCATTGGCTGCCACCTATATACATACAACCAGTCCCATGACCTATTGGCCATGTCATGATCTACCCTTACCCCCTAACACATGGTTCCCCTAGTCTGTCACCTTGGTTTCCAGCTACTGGATTGACCAGACACCTTAGATGTTAGCCCCCTCCCCCGCTCCATCCACCTAATCACGTGGTGTGCATGTGGTCATCAACATAAACCCAGTGGATTAAGGTTTAATTGGCCCTTTGAAATAATGGCATAATAGTGTGCTTCCCTTGCTAGCAGACATGCAGGCGACCCCACCATGCATCCCCATCACTGGACTAAATTGTTTGCATCATCTCTTGCTCCTTGTATCACAAATCACTGGATGTTTCACTCCTTGTTCCCCGCCCCCCCCTTTTTCGCTGTACCTCCAGGACCACACTAATCAACCAAATTCTGATGGGCTTTAGGTATTCTGGTTTACAGTTGTCTGGCAGTTCAAATGAGATGGCCATTGTTCTGGGGGTGGGTGCTAGTGCCCTAAATCTAGACTGGGCATTTTGATAGCTCGCAACCTCTACCATGAGTTTGTCCTACGGGACGGGCACAGCCCTGCCTGTGCTTGGCCATTCACATTCCTTTCTGGTTTTGCAGACCTACTGCTAGATATAATTACACTTTTATCTAGTCTGCTGAAGACTTTACCTCTCGGTTCCACGGATGGGGTTTGGGAAAGGAAAAATGATTCAGACTCCTCATTGCCATACTGCTACACTTCCAACAGGGACTGCAAAATGCTACTCCTTGCTTCCATATGCCGATGCTTCTGTATTTCCTGCACCCAGGCCTTGTGTCTATATCTTCATCGTTACACATTATATTTCACTTCTGCTACACAATATCACCCGTGCCCTATACCTGACCCTACCTATACTTCTATCACTACTATTAAAATGATACATGTTATTCCCACCTGCACTCTCCACCCTATAGCTGTGCACATTCACTTTCTTGTGCGCTAATAGATTTTTCTGAACCTGAATGACTTGGGCAGGCATGGGATCTGTACATGCATCCCAAAATTCCCCCTTTAGTTAATCCTTCATTAACTAACTCAGCAGCTTTTCTTTTTCTATAATTATCATCTTTGTGCACCCATACTCTAAACATGTGACATAGGCTTCTCCCACCCTGGGCATACTGTTCTGGGGTACATGGGAAGAAAAGGCAATGCCCATCCCGCTAAGTCAATCCCATGTTCAATATAATTCTTTGAGCTGGTTGAATTTATAATTTACTAGGATTCTCTGATTGGGTGTGCCTTTCTTTTGTGATAGGAGGAGCCCTTATCGAGACCTTCATCATGGCACTGTTTGGGAGAGTCTTTGTGCAACACCTGAGTATCATTTGGCACCTGCAAAACATCACCAGCAAGACCACCACGATAGAAACCAGTATTTTCAACACTACTCATAGCCATTTTGGTGCCCATGAGAACAATCTTCAGTCTTCACTCCTACTTCAGTCTCCATAATTGTCTTTAGCTTGTGTAGGGCCCCCATGATGTGTGACACAGACCTATTTTCAGCATCATTTTGCGTGTTTTATGTGCAACATGACAATCCAATCTTCTTGCACATTCCCCCCACCATCTCCATCAGTAAGTCCAGAACGTTTCTGTTTTGGAGGGTCATCAACCGAATCATACGCATCTCACTTTTGATCCAATTCAACCCTTCTTCTGTGTCATTTGTCAACTGGATCATTTCCAACTGCACAATTTGAAGCCATTTGGCTTCGGCTGTGGCCTGGACACCTGTTAAGCGAAGAGAGGCAATGAACACTTCTGTTTTGGCACACAGCAGTATTTATCTGGAATTGCTTTCAGCAACTTGGAGGAATCTTTGGATAAGTTGCTTGATCGCTTTTGCCGGCTTCTTCTTAGCAAATGTTTATTTATCTTTTCTTGTGGGGGTTGGGGTGGTTGCTGCTGCTCTGCGACGAGCGAGTGCTCTAGTGCCAGCTGGGCATCAGGAACCACTAAGATTCCTAAATGCAAGTTTGCCAATGAGCATATTCCTCTCCACGATGGTGGGAGATGCATGTATGCCCACTGTCTCCAGACCCAGAAGATGTCCATGAGGTGCTGCTGGGCCTTTGCTGAGATCAGGGATGTAAAATGTTTTGTTACACTTGCTGTTAGTTCCCACTGTAACAGTTCCATGTCATCGAAAACATCTGCTGCTTGCACCTTCACTGTTGTTTCCTTGTTTGAATCCATGTTAATTCTGACACATATGTAACCCATATGGTGAAACAGTTCTTGTTCACGTTTCATATTATCTCTTCATCAAATCCTGTCAACCCCCTGCCGTGCAGCTTATTACTGCCTCCTCCCATCTGTTTGATATGAACAACACTCCATCCATCTTGAGCAATGGGCTTGCCATGCACCCGGGGTCTTTTTCATCCTATCCACATTTTTCCTCATCTTTTCCCATCAGCCCAACTCACAATCCGTGCCCTTGGAACACTTTTCGAACTAGACACAGTGCCAAATGAACCAAACACTGGGCTTCTAGAGGTGGCATCTCTTGCGTTACTAATATTTTGGGTGCCCCTGATGCATACGGGATGAGAGAGCAAACATAGCAGATCACATTTGACTTCTGCTTCCCCACTGAGCGCATGTGACTGTATCACAAGCTAGTGAATTCTGGATGGTGCACACCAGTCACTGTGTCAAATTCAACCCTCTTTGGTCATACTCCTATTCTTCTCCAACCCCGAGGCTTCCACTGCCACATAACTGTATCAACTTCCGGGGTTCTTTTGATATCTATTAGGTCATTTTGGAGTACTAGTTTGTGGACAGTTACATACTCAAAAACGTCATGCTTTATACACCCAATGTAAACCCCCACTTTCTATGTCCCAACCATATAAACTGGCTGAGTGAGTATATACACAATCCTGCAACAAATCCCATGCATATGTATAAAATAAATATTATTATGTGATGTTTGTGATGAGAAATATGCAGGGAGTGAGAAGAATGAGACAACAATGCAATAGTCATTTAATTTCTCATGTTACACAACGTTAGAATTATCGCTTTGTACCAATGGATAAATATGGTCCTGAAAAGGAAACATATAATTTAGCAGTACTTTTATTTATGCAAAATGCCAAGAGGCAGTAACAGTAAGATGTAGTAACAATATTCAGAATGGCAAAAGCTAGTACCTTTATTCAGATGGACACTGAGAATCTGACAATGGGGAGCTGCATGGGGATCCCTTCGGATATCCAAGAGGTGCACCCAATACCGCAACTCCATGACATTTAACGCAAACGGGTTGGCATTGAACACACTGTAGGTCCCCCATTGAAATGAGGTTCACTCCATCTCCGATGAAATTACAGACATATATGGTATCTCCAAGCAGTAGTTGTAGTGGTGCTGAGCTCACAGTGTCAGCTGCAGTGCTGTTGTACTTTTCTGTTCTTGTTGGCGCTATCTGGTGAGTGAGCATCTTTATGTATTTTGTTAACTCACACAAATATACTGTACATTTTTCTCCTAAAAGAGCTGCATCCCTGTGATCATCAGATGTACTACGTGTAGGTGAAAGTTGCATGTGCCTTCTTGTCCCTGTCACTATCTCCTGAGGTGAGAGGTGATGATCCTTGCAGGGCAGCATCCTCAAAATGAATAGAACCAGGGACAAACAGGGACCCTAATCTTCTTCAGGGTAGCATTCAATTTTGATAGCTTGCCTTTTAAAAGGCTGTTCATTCTCGCGACACGCTGTTGGCTTGGGATAATAGATAGTGCACATCTTCTGCCTAATGCCCAACAGAGCAGCTATTCCTTTGACCAGCTCGTTGAAGAAGTGTATTCCATTAGATGAGTTTAATACTTTGCACACTCCCAGTGGGAGAACACTTCTTGAACTAAAAATGTGGCCGCTGATTTAGAATCTGAATGTGTGCATGACCCAGCCTCAATCCTATGGCAGAACAGGCAGACAACAAAAATAAGACAGAATATGTGTCTCTCCAATGTCAGCAAAGTTGATGATATGTATCTCTCAAAACAGTTCACTGGGGCATGGTAATATGCCTGGCAGCATCCATAATATTTGCCCTGTATTGTACGTGTGGCAGGTAGAGCAATCGGCAATGAAAAAGTTTAACAATTCCTGAACATTTGGCACACACCAAGCCTCTTGTATATCTGCAGCATTGTGCTGCTTTGACACATGTGAGAGGAAGTGTAACTGTTCAAAGGCAACCATCACTAACTCTTGTGGCATTTCATCTTTGCCTGTGATGACCTGTTCCCATATCAGGTCAGTGGGAGATCGCATACACCTTCTCTCTGCCACAACAGTTTCTCCTCCTGGCATGCCAGGCCCTGTAGTTCCATAACCTGTGTAATGGGCAATGCTGTGTATGAACTGACATTTTGCCACTTCTGGATAGGCCACAACATCTGGCACTGGGAGATAGGCAGCTATTTTGGCTGCTTGATCTGTGGCTTTGTTATCAAGAGAAATGGTGCCAGTTTTGTTAGTATGCATGGCACACTTGATAACTGGGACAAGTGTAGGCCACGAGAGAGAGCATAAATAGATCTGTCTGATAGGCTGGCATGCTGCACAGGGGACCACCCACCCTTTAATATCTCTTCCTTTAACACTGCAATAGTCCAGAATGTACAGTGGTGGTGACATACGCTGAATCAGAATATATTGTTACCTGACACTCTTGGGATGCCTCCAGCATCTCCATTACAGCAATGAGTTCTTCAGCCTGGGCAGAATAATGCATAGGTAATCTCTTTTGCACCAATTCCTCATACTCTACATCCATTAGGCAAACCACTGCTGCCCCTGTGTGCCTCTTACCTGTCTCCTGGTCAATAGTTGCTGACACATCAATGGAAAATACTTCCCCATCCTAAAGAGCACAGTGCCTTGATTTGGGTATGTCAGTATCTGGGTCCTCATATGTAGCACAGTCAGCTATGTCATCATTTTCAATGATCAGTTCATTTATAAATGTGGATGGGTTCTCTGTTTTACATCTGATAATGTGAATGGATGGGCTGAATAATATTACCTGGTATGGCGAGGACCTTCGTATTGCCAGTGTGGGTTTCAATATTTCCAAGATTGTGAATACTAAGTGTTCTATGTACAACATCATTGAACATCCCATTGTGATAATAGCAGATTTGTCAATCGTGAAGACTGCTGCTGCCAGAGCCTGTTCACAAGGGAACTGGCCCTGAATTACTGCACCCAGCATGCCACTGTAGTAGGATAAAGGCCTGCGGCCCATAGTGCTTATCTGCATCAGCACTGCTGTCATCTATCTATCTGAATGCAAAAACAAATACAATTCCTGTGCATAGTAAGGGGTTGCTAAAACTGGACTAATAACGTCCTTGATCTCCTGGAAACTAGTGAGCATCTCTGCAGTCCACGTGATGGGGCTTTTTATCTTTTGAGTCTCTGAGTGCAGTCAGTAATGTCTCTGTGCATGTGATGTAATTGAAAACCCAATCCGTACAGTAATTGTACAACCCTAGAAACTTCTACATGTCCTTTACTGTGACTGGCTGAGATGATTGGGGGGGTGCACCACACTACAGCTGCTCACTCAGGTGTACATTATTTGCCAACAATGGAAATCACTTCCTGTTGACAGTATTGCATCTTTGCTCTGTTTGCCTTGTACCCATTGTCTGAGAGACATTTCAACAGTGTGATGCAGTCCCCATGTGCTGCTGTTAGTTGGTGCTACACAAATAAGTCATAAACATATTGAATGATGGTACTGGGCACATATATGTTAGAAAACCCTTCAAGGAGTGCCCTGTTGACGATATATTGGGGGACTCATAGTACCCCTGTGGGAGCCTTGTATATTGGAATCACATTCCGCAATACACAAACACAGTAGGGTATTGGGAATCAGGATCTAACAGAATGAGAAAAACACATTCTTTGTGTCAGTAGCAGTGAAATGGGTCACTGCAGTGGGTGGGTATATTACAAAGTATTATTGCTGGGTTTGGAGAAACAAGGAACTCATCCTGCACTATGCTGTTTATGGGGCGCACATCCTGAATCACCCTCCAACTTGATCCCTTTGCTTTCTTAAAAGCGTATATCACGATGTTGCGGGAGGGTGTGATGTTCCTGTAATGCCCTGATACAACAAAGCTGTGATGGTGTCATGTTTCCCTTCATCTGCCTCTTTGAACAATGGGTACTGTCGTACTCTAGGCAATACTGTGCCTAGTTTAAGGGTGATGGGTACTGGTGCTCCATTCCATAAGAGTCCTACATCATAAGAGTCCTACGTCATGATGATTGTTTATCCCTAAGCTGTCGGGCACCTGCCCTAAATCACCTTGGACAAACTGTGGGACATTGCTGTGTAGCATCATGGGACATGGGACATTTCTATACTGAATCCTTACTTCACATGGGACCCATACTGCCAATATTATCTCTCTGTCACTGTCCATGTCTTTAAACAGTTCACCACCCAACACTTACTCAATAGATGGGCTGGATAAATGCACATCACAGTGCACCATTCACCTCCCTTGGTCCCTATCAGCACAATCTTGTCTTTTGATACCACAACCCCCTCCAAGTCGAGTGTGATAGGAGTCCCCACCACATACCCTTAGGGCTGAGCTTGTCTTCACAAAAATTCTGAGGCTATTATCCATGATGGTCTAGCTACACCTAGTAGTGCATTGAGCATTACTGTGGCCCCATACATAAACAAGTCCGGATGCATGGGTAGTCCTCTAGTTACTCCCTCATTCCGCAATGCATGCACATTAAGCATTGCTATTAGGTAGCACATACCCGGGGTGGAACACACTATCCCTTCCTCTGTGAATTAGATCATGTTCAGTTGTCCCTTCTGAACAAATTTACAGGGGACGCCATTGAGAACAATAACAGTGCTCGTATCTCCCTATTAACTACCTTGATGGGCAGTTCTTCTGTGAATGGAACTGATTTTATTACGCCAGAGAACCCTTGTGTGTCCATTACCTCACCATATTAGTGGAAATGCCCCTCTCTAATACATCATTTTGTTGCACCTGTTTCTACAATGAAAACACATGGTTTCCTTCTTATCTCTGTGCCCTCCAATAGTTCCTCTTCTAGGTTGGCTGTGACTGACTGGACTGGGCATGCTAAAGTTCTCTGTGGGATGTTTAGTCTAGATAAGTGCTTGTCCACGGGAAGTTGAAGGGATTCCCCCCTACCTTAATGGCTCCCTTGTAATTATTTCCTGTGCTGTGAGGTACTGCGTTACTTTTGGGCACTTGAGTGGCCTGTTGCTGCACTGGGTGAATCACATAAGCTAGCACACCAGTGGATGCCATTACTGTTAGCTGCGGGATCTGCGATGGAGGTGCATGTGGGGGCCACGAGCAGTGGTGCACCGTACAAATCATTTCGGGGTGCTGGGGTATAATGCTGTGGGTGAGTGGTACGGGGCGCCTTGCACATATGGGGGTATTTGGGGATTGTATGCACCCACTTGTTTGATCCTACACTTCTGTGAAAAGTGACCCATTCTGCCACAAATCTAACATTTCCACATATTCCCCAATCTTGGGGCCATCCCTCCAAACCACCTTTTCTTCCTGGGATCCTGCAAAGCCTCCTCTCCCCTTGCTGTACCCTGTCGGGGACCCTCCGTGATAGTGCCCTTAATATCCACTATTCCAGTAATACCCTCCTCCCCATGCAGGGTTGCTTATACCTCTCCCATAATTGTCCTTTACTCCGTCTGCCCTCTGTGTGATGCAGCTGCTACCGCTCTCTCCACTCTAAACTTCCCCAACTTCTTCTGCACTAGTTTTGCTTCCTCCATCTGTACCCTCTCTGCTGTTTCCTTGCCTTGTCTCTCAACCATTTACAGTGATGCATAATTATAGACTGTATCTCACTGCCCACCCCTTTGTTTCAATCCCCACCACCATATCTGGTGTGTTCTGCACTTCCTAGTGGAGGCCTTTCTTAAACATGAAGTAGAAAATGCTATTGACCCACTGTTGACCCACAGTTCGAGGTATGCGCGCTGCAGCACTGCCCACACTTGGGACCTGCAATCATTAAAATGGCTCTGTCATGTCTGTCATCCCCTATTTGTACCCCTGTGTTGACTGAAATGTTGTCGCCTGATCTCCCAACACTGTGTCGAACAAGCTCTTCATGTTGCCCACAGCCAGAGTAATGCCTGCTGTCAGTTTCTCGAATGTGTATATCCACTTTCCCATGCCTGCAGTAAGGGATGGTAGTGCCTTTAATGATTTATTTCTGTCCATGTGTGGCCAGGGTAGATACTGTGCCCTCCCAGGACTGATGGATTTAGATAATCTGTTTGACAGTTGTCTGGCAGTTCAAATGAGTTGGCCATTATTCTGGGAGGCACTAGTGCCCTAAATCTAAATTGGACATTTTGCAACTCAAGATCTCTACCCAGGCTCCCATGAGTTTGTCCTTCGGGGTGGGAGCAGCCCTGTCCATGCTTGGCCATTCACATTACTTTCTGTTTTCGCGGACCTACAGCTCGATATGATTACACTTTTATCTGAAGGCCTCTACTCTCAGTTCCACGGCTCGGGCTTGAAAAAGGGAAAGGGAAAATGATTTGGACTTCCCATTGCCACGTTGCTAAACTTCCAACAGGGACTGCAAAATGCTAAGCCTCGCTTCCAATATGGCGATGCTTGGTATTTCCTGAAGCCAGGCCATGTGTCTACATCTTCATTGTTTCACATTATATATCACTACTGCTACACAATATCACCTGTGCGCTATACCTAGGCATATCCACACTTCTATGACTACCATTAAACATATACATTTGGATTACCACTTGCACACCCCAGACCCCTACATCCACGCATATCCACTTTCTCGTGCGCTAATAGATTTTTCTGAGCCTGAATCATTTGGGCGGGCATGGCAGCTGTATGTGCATCCCAACTACGTGTTGCAAACTAGCCCATGCGTCTCTGTGCATGTAGATATGGACTCGCAAGTCCCTAATTCATCAATAGGACTTGGAATGTGAAGAATGGGCACACTGCCAGTGCAGGTGACCTGTATCCTGCACCTCCATGAATATTCATTGATGTGTCAAGCACTCTCGGAGCACGTGAATATAAATTGGCCCACTTAAATCAACTGGCTAGAGGTTACGACGATCCTATCACTGACATGGTATCAAGAAACACATTTGCAGTTCCAGGCCTTACCAGCATCTTCACGGCCAATGCAGCTTTTTACATGCCAACCGCCCTCCGGGAGGCAAATGGAAAAGGAAATAGTAACACTCATGAAGAGCATGAGCATTTCGAAAATCTCCAGGTCAATGCTCCCACTAAATCAGGCACAGCGGCAAGAGGCCCATATCTGCTTCGGATCATGGAGCGCCATGTTGTGACTCAGGATATGCTTTGCTCTGCAGAAGGGCCACTCTTACCCGCATTCTGCCATTGCGTGCCAGCAGATTCAAATCTCTTCATGTTTTCCTTAACTGATAAAGCATCATGGATTCAAGGGCAGCACCTTTCAAGACATAGCTTTCTTATGAATGTACCAGTAGATTCCTGACCTTGAGTTCAATGCCGCTTCTCTTATACCCAGACTACTCTCACCAGCGCCCTAAATTGATGCTGAGATTTTCTATTCCCATGCCCCTCCCCCGCCCCCCCCGTATCTGCCTGCAGGCAGGCCCAAGCCCCAGGACCACGATACGGGAAAGCAGGAAGCATGTGAATCGATGCAAAGCCCTGACACGTCATAATACATTACAGGCAGACGCAAAAACACTCTCCTGGCGCCTTAGCAGCGTCTTTAGGATGTTGAATGTGTAATCGGGTTTGGCTGACAGCACATCAATCATGTTAATCAATTATATGACCGCCATTGTCCATAATAGGGCCTCATTGTCCCTCCCCTGAGACCTTGTATCATCACAGAAAGGCCATTCACTTACAATGAGGACGTTTTACATGGTATATATTGATCACCCATCAGTGTATCAATGATTAAAAAAAGATATATATATATATATATATATACATATATATATATATATATATATATGAACATAAATATCAGTCATGATAACAGGCTCCCTTCATGTCAAATCTAGAATATATATAATTGGCACGTGAGCTGGAATTCAGGAATGTTATTTAGGGGCTGCCAGGGGTCGCACCTGTGACCCTTGAGATCTAGCTTGCTACCCTGGAAAAATGTAGTACAAGTACCTATTAAAAAAAAAAAATATTAAACTGAGGCTCTTGGGTTGTGGCCAGCCGCATGTGGCTCTTTGTTTCTGGAGTGGCTGGTTTTATGATAGCTATAGCTGGTAAGATAGCTCAGTGGGTTAATTGCTCGCTGCTGGAATGTGTGTGTGATCTGCAGGTTGCAGGTTCCACTCCTGGCAAGGTCAACTGGGTTATATTGTATGTATATTTGTTCTATATGAAACGCTTAAGTGTAAGTGCTACATAATACGACATCATTATCGTTTGGCTTTGGACGTCTCCTTGCATTTACAATGATTTGGTAATATGGGCCTATACGCACTGATGTCAATGATATATATGGTGATCCATTCTTGTATGAATGTATATCTCTTACAGTGATAACAACGCCATATTTTCGAAGTGTACTTAGAAACCAAGCTATGTGATGCCACTTCCTGTTTTGTCAAAGGGTGAAAGGTTGCATTCCATCACTTCCTGTGATGTCACTTTGGGGTGGGTCAAATGGCATCACTTCCTGTGATGTCATCAGAGGTCAAGGGTCGTGTGATGTCACTTCCGCCACCCCTGGCCTTTTGGTAAAATGACATCCCTGCTGGAATTCATCATCTTTTCGCCTATCGCATTGGGACCAACCACAGCAGAAAATGTCCTTTGCAAAGCACTACTTTTAGAGCAGGTTTCCATATCATACACACATACTTTTTGATTACTTGCCTGAATTCAAACAATACGTGCTTCTTTCAGTGAGCTTCTAGCAAATATTCATGTAAATAATACTGATAATACGAACACTTCATATATTAATATCACTACTATATAATACAAATAATATTATTATTAGTAGTAATAATAATAAGACAAAGAAGAAGAGAAGACGAAGAAGAAGAAGAAGAAGCAGAAAAAGAAGAAGAAGAAGAAGAAGAAGGAGAAGAAGAAGAAGAAGAAGAAGAAGGAGAAGAAGAAGAAGAAGAAGAAGAAGAAGAAGAAGAAGGAGAAGAAGAAGAAGAAGGAATACAAGAAGGATAGTAATATAACGAAGAATTGTATTTTTACAAGTGGATTGCCTTTATGGTCATTCATTTTATTTGTTTTGTGATTAATGCATTATTTCGTTATCATCATTTGCATCCATGACATGTTTTATACATATTTTTTGATCAGGTTAATGTGTAAACCAAGGTCAAAAGAACAATTAATTCAAATATAAAATATACTTTAAAAATATATATAAATAGATCAACACAGATATTTGCATTATTATGATTATTATTAATATTAATATTATGATCAATAATATTAGAAATAATATGAAGAATAATGCACAATGTAGTCATGTTGTTTATATAATTTGAAGATGGGGAGCAAACTTAAATCCGCAAAACTGATTCTTGCCAGAGAACTGACTCCAAGAGGAAGCTATATTCCATGTACACCTTTCAAACCTTGTGGTCACAATCAACCATTAACCCATCAGCTCATTAATTGATCCTTGGCCTGGACTAATCATTTTCTGATGAGGGTAATTAGACATCCCGAGAAAAGATCACATTCCAAGTAGGGATACAAAGAATCCAGCGGAATACTCTTTCCGGCAAAGGCTCTGGAGAATGGTATTAATGGGAACGACTAGTTGGTGTGGGAATCCCAGTGCACGCAGACACATAGGGAGGACTATTGCAGGAAGACATACAGAGAGGCTAGCAGTCGGCTGCAAGAATGAACCCCAGAAAGGCTTCAAAGAAACCTATGACTCGAGGAAAGTGATAGAGACCATGGAGCTCTGGTAAGAGTTTCCAGGGACTGCTAAAACCAGGAAGTCCTGAGGAGGGGCCTTGCCTGAAGGGACACTCCTGCACCTCATAGAACCTAGGGAAACTGACACACCATGACTCAAGATTTACGACCAGCAACTCCCGAGGTAAGAGCTGACCCATGGCAGGAGGACAACATATAATCAACCAGCTGACAAAAAAACCTAAGTATTAGAGGGAGAAATAACCATTCAAGCTGTTGTGTATCTATGGACAACTCGGTCAAGGAGGGACCTGTTCTGAAGTCTGAGAAAGACAAGGTCAAGGAAGGATATATCTTGAAACCTGAGATACCCTTGGTCTAGGAGGGTCCTTTTGTAAAGCCTGAGAAACCAAGGTCCAGAAGGGACTTGCTGTGAAACGAAGAAGGCCAAGTTCAAAGAGATTTAAATTGTGTTGATCTGACCACTTGTGCCACACTACACTAAAACTCAAATAATAATACCAGTCACATTGACTCAATGGGCCTCATTACGACCCAGGCACTAATGGGTTAACGGCGCCGTAAAAGGCTGCGGCGCTGTTAACCTATTAGCGCCTAATTACGAGGTCCCTTTTCGGGACCCGACCTTAATGGCTGGTGTAGACCAGCCGTTAAAGTAGGGACCCGCAAAGGGACCTTGGTGCTAATTACGGTGCTGCAATTTGTGGCACCGTACTTAGTGCCTTCCCCATTCCCATTGAGCCCTATGGGGCAAAAATGGGAATGGGGAAGGGCCATGGAGGAAGGGGGTGTTACCGCCCCGCCAACTTGTAATGGGGTGGTAATTCCCCCTTTCTCCATGGCGGAGTCCGTAACTTACAGGCATGGACCATGGTGCTAATAGTACCATGGTCTTCCGCCAGGGTCGTAATGAGGCCCAATATATAAACCAGACAGTTACAAAATATACAGGCCGATTCATGGAATAATTAGCGCTGCGCAAGTGGGCAAAAACGTGCGAATCGCAGTGGAATAGCGAAAATCGCAGTGCAATTGCGAAAATCGCACGAAAAGCAGCGCACGTCGATTCATGGAAGGCCGTGCGCGAGAAAACCAGCGGATGTGCGATAAAAAAGTGCGCGGCGCACGTTGGCGCACAGGCCATCTAACAGCGTGCGCCAGGTCACAGCGAAAATCGCACAGGCCACAGCGAAATTCGCACATAGCGCGGCGCACGCAACAAAAGTAGGCGGAACACAGGCGTAACACTCGGAATGGGGAACAACTTGCCAAAACGTGGGCGTCACGGGGGAAGTACAGGGCACAAGTGCGCGGAACGCCCACACGCTCGCCTACAACACGTATTCATGGAATAGAATAGTGCAAAAAAGCGCACGCTCAAACCAGCGCACAGGCACAAACACGACCGCCACAAGAAAGCAGGCGGTAGCGTCTCTGCGGCTGTAAGAAATGTGCGCCAAAAGGTGCGCCAACAAATAGCACCTATATACTGCCATGATGAATGTCCCTTACTGTGGCCCTCCAGGAAAAATGACGTGCAAAGGGGTACCCACAAACACGGACACCCGCTGACTAAAAATACGTGTGCGTGTATACCGGGGTGCGCGGGAAGTCTAACACGCGATTTCAGCAGCGTACGTGCATCACAGGGGTTCGCGTGAAGTTATTCACGCGATCGGGCCTGGGGGAGCGGGCTACGTGTATTTCAGGGGTTCGCGTGAAGTTTCACACGCGATCGGGTCTGGGGGAGCGGGCTACGTGTATTACAGGGGTTCGCGTGAAGTTCCTCACGCGATCGGGCCTGGGGGAGCGGGCTACGTGTATTTCAGGGGTTCGCGTGAAGTTTCACACGCGATCGGGTCTGGGGGAGCGGGCTACGTGTATTTCAGGGGTTCGCGTGAAGTTTCACACGCGAATAGCCTGGGCGCGTGTATTTCAGGGGTGCGCGGGAAGTTCCACACGCGAATAGCCTGGGCGCGTGTATTTCAGGGGTGCGTGGGAAGTTCCACACGCGAATAGCCTGGGCGCGTGTATTTCAGGGGTGCGCGGGAAGTTCCACACGCGAATAGCCTGGGCGCGTGTATTTCAGGGGTGCGCGGGAAGTTCCACACGCGAATAGCCTGGGCGCGTGTATTTCAGGGGTGCGCGGGAAGTTCCACACGCGAATAGCCTGGGCGCGTGTATTTCAGGGGTGCGCGGGAAGTTCCACACGCGAATAGCCTGGGGGCGCGTGTATTTCAGGGGTGCGCGGGAAGTTCCACACGCGAATAGCCTGGGCGCGTGTATTTCAGGGGTGCGCGGGAAGTTCCACACGCGAATAGGCTGGGCGCGTGTATTTCAGGGGTGCGCGGGAAGTTCCACACGCGAATAGCCAGGGCGCGTGTATTTCAGGGGTGCGCGTGAAGTTCCACACGCGAATAGCCTGGGCGCGTGTATTTCAGGGGTGCGCGGGAAGTTCCACACGCGAATAGCCTGGTGGCGCGTGTATTTCAGGGGTGCGCGGGAAGTTCCACACGCGAATAGCCTGGGCGCGTGTATTTCAGGGGTGCGCGGGAAGTCCCACACGCGAATAGCCTGGGCGCGTGTATTTCAGGGGTGCGCGGGAAGTTCCACACGCGAATAGCCAGGGCGCGTGTATTTCAGGGGTGCGCGTGAAGTTCCACACGCGAATAGCCTGGGCGCGTGTATTTCAGGGGTGCGCGGGAAGTTCCACACGCGAATAGCCTGGGGGCGCGTGTATTTCAGGGATGCGCGGGAAGTTCCACACGCGAATAGCCTGGGCGCGTGTATTTCAGGGGTGCGCGGGAAGTCCCACACGCGAATAGCCTGGGCGCGTGTATTTCAGGGGTGCGCGGGAAGTTCCACACGCGAATAGCCTGGGGGCGCGTGTATTTCAGGGGTGCGCGGGAAGTCCCACACGCAAATAGCCTGGGCGCGTGTATTTCAGGGGTGCGCGGGAAGTTCCACATGTGATTTGACAGTGTGGGTCCTCCCAGGTGTACCCTGTACACCCTCCACGGCCCCTGCAGGCAGCCCACACCACAGGGGACTACCCTGCATCCCTGGTCATGTCCCGCAGGCAGCCCACCCACCATGGGCATGCCCCCCAGCAAAGGCACATGTCTCCTTGAACTAATGAACACCAACTCATGTCCCCTTGCACCCCCACCCCCCAGCAGTGCAGGGGCAGCCTCCACCAGGCCCCCACTCATGTCTCCCACCACCCCCACCCCCCAGCCACCAGGGGCAGCCTCCACCAGGCCCCCACTCATGTCTCCCACCACCCCCACCCCCCAGCCACCAGGGGCACCCTCCACCAGGCCCCCACTCATGTCTCCCACCACCCCCACCCCCCAGCACTGTGGGGCACCTGCCAGCAGGCCCCCACCCATGTCCAACTCATGTCTCCCACCACCCCCACCCCCCAGCCACCAGGGGCACCCTCCACCAGGACCCCACTCATGTCTCCCACCACCCCCACCCCCCAGCACTGTGGGGCACCTGCCAGCAGGCCCCCACCCATGTCCAACTCATGTCTCCCCCCACCCCCACCCCCCAGCCACCAGGGGCACCCTCCACCAGGCCCCCACTCATGTCTCCCACCACCCCCACACCCCAGCCACCAGGGGCACCCTCCACCAGGCCCCCACTCATGTCTACCACCACCCCCAAACCCCAGCAGTGCAGGGTCACCCTCCACCAGGCCCCCACTCATGTCACCCACCACCCCCACCCCCCAGCCACCAGGGGCACCCTCCACCAGGCCCCCACTCATGTCTCCCACCACCCCCACCCCCCAGCCACCAGGGGCACCCTCCACCAGGCCCCCACTCATGTCTCCCACCACCCCCACACCCCAGCCACCAGGGGCACCCTCCACCAGGCCCCCACTCATGTCTCCCACCACCCCCACCCCCCAGCCACCAGGGGCACCCTCCACCAGGCCCCCACTCATGTCTCCCACCACCCCCACACCCCAGCCACCTGGGGCACCCTCCACCAGGCCCCCACTCATGTCACCCACCACCCCCACCCCCCAGCCACCAGGGGCACCCTCCACCAGGCCCCCACTCATGTCTCCCACCACCCCCAGCCCCCAGCACTGTGGGGCACCTGCCAGCAGGCCCCCACCCATGTCCAATTCATGTCTCCCACCACCCCCACCCCCCAGCCACCAGGGGCACCCTCCACCAGGCCCCCACTCATGTCTCCCACCACCCCCACCCCCCAGCCACCAGGGGCACCCTCCACCAGGCCCCCACTCATGTCACCCACCACCCCCACACCCCAGCAGTGCAGGGGCAGCCTCCACCAGGCCCCCACTCATGTCTCCCACCACCCCCACCCCCCAGCACTGTGGGGCACCTGCCAGCAGGCCCCCACCCATGTCCAACTCATGTCTCCCACAACCCCCACCCCCCAGCCACCAGGGGCACCCTCCACCAGGCCCCCACTCATGTCTCCCACCACCCCCAACCCCCCAGCACTGTGGGGCACCTGCCAGCAGGCCCCCACCCATGTCCAATCCATGCCCCCCTGCACCTGGGTCCCAACATTCCCCAATCATGTCCGTAATGCCCATCCTCCCCTGAGAAAAGGCCCAACCAACTATCACACCCACCCACATATCAAAGGCAATTACATGTTACACCCCCAATTTAAATAATGCAATTGAACACATGTCTGTCACACACAATGGCTGCAAGTGAATGAAAAAACACCCAACATGACATGCCTGAAAGCAATGAGATGATACGACACATTGAAGAATAAAAAAAATAATGTATTGAACAGCAAGTAGAATGGAAATGAAATAAGAAAAAACACAAAGCAAATCAAACAAAACAAGATGAATGTCCAAGAAAATAATCTGAAAAATAAAAATAAGCCAACGAAGAACCATGAAGAAGATCATCCTGGGTCCATGAGCCCAACCAAATTAAACCTAACTATGACTACTAACTAAACTGAACTATATACAAAAAAGTGGTGCATTGTCCAACCGCTACCAAAAAAATTCAAAAAAACAAAGGAAACCTAACCCTAACTATACAACTATATACAAAGGCAGCGGGCTATTTGGACGGCTCACTGGTTGTTGTCATGGGCCAGGGCATCATCGAACTCCTGGTCAATGGCTTGGAGGCGGGCATGTTCCCTGGCCCCGAGGTCCCGCAGGGATAACGCAGTGTCAAGCTCAAACTCCCTGCGAAGACCCTCGAGGCACTCAGCCCGCCTCAGCGCCCTCCGCATGGAGTCCTCCGCCCTGACCATCGTGAGCCGTTCCTCCTCTGCCCGCTGCCGCTCCGCACCTATCCGCTGGCACAACCGCTCCCACACGGAAGCCACTCCCATTCCAGGGTTCTCCTGCCCTCCGGCCGATGCCTGCACCCCTGATGTTGATGGCCCCGAGCCATGATGCCTCCCACGTTGAGCCTGCTGCTGCCTCCGACGCAACTGCCTGTGCCAGCACGACGGCATCCAGGCTGATGGAAACCACCGACGCTGTCGTGCACGTACCCTGCCCGATGATGCCGTCACATCCTCCATCTGCTGGGGTCCAGTTGCTCTGGTGTCCACCCCTGCTGGATCTCTGACTCCCGACTGTGGCAGGGATGGGATCCCCACCGAGCTGGCTGCATTGGTCGGGGCAGGTCCACAGGGGGCCCTGGTGGCATCTGGGCTGGAAGACGGCAAGGAGAACGACTGGTGGATAGCCTGCACAGAGGAGGAGAGGGCCGCCACATTGGCCAACACATGCAGGAAACCCCCGAACATGGCCAATCCCAATTGGGCCACGTCGGCACGGTGCACTTCGTGATGCCGTGCGTGCTCCTCCCGGGAAGCACGCACGGCATCACGAATCACAGCCGTGCGCATCGCGACCCCAATCAGGACCTTCTCCGCACGGCCAGGGGTTCCCACGTCCGCAGGTGGAGGGGAGTCAGGTGACATGGACATCCCCTCTACCTGCGGACAGGCCTGGGACGGGGCATCCCTGCTGGTGCATGGTGGTGCACTCACAGGGTCAGGGACAGCGACATGCACAGGCCCCTCCACGGTGACCTGTGCTGCCTCCTGCCCCTGGCCCTGGACTGCACCACTTGCACCAGCAGGGATGCCCCCACCAGGCCCCATGTGTGCCCCAGTGGCGGCCTCCTCCTCCTCTGTGCAAACCACCAACCTGGATGGCTCCTCACCGTCTCCCACCGTAGCAGGCCCCTGTGGGTGCTCACCAACCCCTTCCGCTGCAGCCGTGGGGGCATCCCCGCCGCCTTGCTCCACAGCGCCGTCTCCGCCCTCCTCTTCACTAGCCACTGCGTAGAGGGAGACAAAGAACACAAGCATCAGGGCACTGTACAATGGTCCCCTAGACAGGAAGCAATAGCAGATGAGCACCACTGTCAAAGTACACTTCCATCATGTCCCTCCACAACACATGGGTCAGCCCAGGCAAAACACACACAGTAACAGGCATGGTGCATGCCATGGACATTTCCATGCATGTCCAATGGACTCTTGAAACATTCAATGATATGTAACTCACATGCATCATGGCTCATGCCTATCACATGCACACACTTCACCTCAGTCACATCCATCTGGCCCCAAACACACCAAACACAGCGGATACAAGGGTAATTTGGCTGCTTTACTGAATCTGTGCATTGTCACACACATGTGTCATGCATCCATGGCATGCACAAGTCACAGACACGCAGGTCAGGCACACAGACATGGCTACCATATATGTACCTGGCATCAGCACCCATCCCTCACCCCCACCCATGTCCAGGTACAGAGACTGGCATGCTCTCATGTTCTAAATCTGCATAGGGCTCCCCATGCGGCATTTCAACACATGCAACAACCATGTGGGTCACACATCACTGGTCGCACATGCATTACCATGATGTCCCTGCACACATACATGCATACATGGCCTATGGCACACATACAGGCAAGTATCATAGAACCAGCACACCGCAACATGCCCTGTCTCACACAGTAATGCATGGACACTTACCGCTCAACTCCAGACGGGCCTCCCTCTCAAGGATCTGGGCGTGGAGCGCTGGGCGTACGCGTTCCAGGACCCTCATCTGGATGGAACTCATGCGGCCCCGGCCCCCCTCCACGAGGCGCCGGGCCTTCACAAGGGTCCTGGACCTCAAGTCCTCCCAGCGCTTCTTGATCTTCAGGACGTCGCGGGTTGCCACCCCCTCCGCGTTGATGGCAACCACACAGTCGGCCCAGATCCTCTGCCGTCCTTCCTTGCTGGCGCGGGACGATCCAAAGAGGGCATCATACTGCCCCAGGACATGCTCCACCAGGACACCAACTTCGGTGACAGTGAAGCTGGTGCCCCTCTGCCCCTCTGGCCTGGGGTTGCCACTGGTGCCAGATGTGGAAGTGCCCGACATGGCAACCCCAGAGGCAGGTGTGGGTGGGCAACTGGGTCCTGGGGCTGGGCTGTGGAGCGATGTAATCCCAGTCGGGAGTCTTCAGTTCCAGCAGCGGTGGACACAGCAACTGGACCCCTGCAGATGGCTGATGTGCAGGCACCAAATGGCAGGGCACGGTGGCAGCAGGCAGGCAGGCAGGCAGGCAGCAGCAGATGGCACGTGGGAGGCTGCTCGGGGCACGGGGGGGCAGTAACTCGGCCTTCTGGGCAGGAGCGTGGTCTTCCGTGTGTTTTCGCGTGGCCAGCTTGATACGGAGTGATTTGGCACGTGAAAATCCTGCACGTCAGCGTGAAATCCGAGGAAAGGCCCTTAGCGCGTAAGCGCGTCAGCACGCATACGCGATTCTATTGGACCAGAGTCCCTCAGCGCGTAAGCGCGTCTGTGACAGGACCCGCACGGGTGTTCCCCACTCAGCACGTGATGACGGGGCACACGTGGAGATACTGCACGTCAGAGTGTCATCGCGTGTAATTGGACTAAAGTGCGCGTACACGCGATTGGCCTATGTACGTGTATTTAATGGGTGCGCGGGCACTTACACACGCAAGTACGTCAGCGAACCTGTATCCCGTGGTGCGTGTGAATTTCCACACGCTATTGGACTGGGAACTGGATTCCAGGGGTGCGCGGGTCACACGCTGTATCCCGTGGTGCGTGTGAATTTCCACACGCTATTGGACTGGGAACTGGATTCCAGGGGTGCGCGGGTCACACGCTGTATCCCGTGGTGCGTGTGAATTTCCACACGCTATTGGACTGGGAACTGGATTCCAGGGGTGCGCGGGTCACATGCTGTATCCCGTGGTGCGTGTGAATTTCCACACGCTATTGGACTGGGAACTGGATTCCAGGGGTGCGCGGGTCACACGCTGTATCCCGTGGTGCGTGTGAATTTCCACACGCTATTGGACTGGGAACTGGATTCCAGGGGTGCGCGGGTCACACGCTGTATCCCGTGGTGCGTGTGAATTTCCACACGCTATTGGACTGGGAACTGGATTCCAGGGGTGCGCGGGTCACACGCTGTATCCCGTGGTGCGTGTGAATTTCCACACGCTATTGGACTGGGAACTGGATTCCAGGGGTGCGCGGGTCACACGCTCGCCTAGAACACGCGCAAAGCATACATTTGCGGACTTTAACAATAACAAGCTCAGACGCCAGGATGAACATACCGTTCCTAGCAGCAGTGGCAGTGGGCTACCAAAGGAGGAGGAGGAGGATAGTCAGGGCCAGAATATTCACCCCCAGAACCAGCCTTTTCGGGATGCCTGATGACCAGGTGTATGGGAGGTACAGGTTTCCACCACACATTATACTGGACCTGGTGAGTGAGTGGGAGGATGACCTCACATCACCCACCCTGTGCTCCCAAGCACTCAGCCCCCTGGAGAAGGTCCTCAATGTACTGCACTTCTTAGCCACTGGATCATTTCAGCGGACAAGTGCCACAGTGGGTGGGGTGTCACAGGCCACCCAGTCACGCTGCCTACACCAGGTCTTGAACATCATCACTGCACGGCCATCAGTCCGCAGGCACATATACCTGCCCAGAACACCTGCAGAAAGGCATGCTGCCGCCCTGGATTTTTACGCTGTGGCACGATTCCCCAAAGTGCTAGGTGCCATCGACTGCACCCATGTGGCTCTACGTCCCCCCAGGGCATCTGAGCACATCTATAGGAACCGCAAGCACTGGCATTACATCAACGTGCAGGTAGCATGTAATGCCAAGGGAATCATCACCTCAGTATATGCCAACTATCCCGGCTCCACCCACGACAGCTTCATTTACCGAATGTCCACCCTAAGCCGGGACCTAGAAGCTGGGCGGCATGGCGATACATGGCTGCTTGGTGAGTATGTATGCCACTGCACATGCATGCATGTTGGATACTGAGCAAGGTCACAACCCCACCAATGATACCAATCACCACCTCCACAGGGGACAGTGCCTACCCTCTCAGCCCCCACATGATGACGCCAATTCGGAACCCCACCACGCCACCCCAGGTAAGATATAACACAGCCCACATTACAACCAGGGGCATAGTGGAGCGCACATTCGGAGTGCTAAAGTCACGCTTTCGCTCCCTTGACCGTTCTGGCGGGCAGCTGTTATACGCTCCCCCAGTAGTGTGCAGGATCATAGTGGCAGCATGTGTCCTGCACAACGTTGCAACACGCCGGGGCCTGGCCGTGGACATGGTGGTGGCCCCACATCCCCAACCACATGCACAGCCGCTGCGCATGGGAGGGGAAAGGGCACGGGGGGAGGCAGCCCGTACACAGCTAGTGGCTAATTACTTCACATAGAAATCACACCTCTGTGGAGTGCACACTGCCCTGGCACATTCCATCTGACAATCAATGATGACTCAACCTGACACTGATCCTGAATGTCTGGAGAATGAACCGTCAAAACCATATCAGCCTGAGATTGTTCACCTGGAAGTGTCACAATGTGTGCATCCCTACCCACACAGACACCACCAATACAGTTTTGTGAAGTTACACATTGAAGCAGCTAAAATGAATACCCACTTGCAAAATGCAACAAGAGGACAGTGCCATGTCAGCCAACCCAACCCCAGCACCGCCACACGACACACCGTGCCATGTCATGCTAATTGCAGGTAAACAAAGTAATCCCCACAACATGACATCAGTCTCACTATGTACAGTGGCACTATTAGAAACCTGCAACACCTGAAATGCTCACAGCAATGCCGGACCAACAACATACTTGAGCACGTAGTACCATTAACTGGACATCACAAATGTTACATATTAGTAGTCTCACCACCTGGAAATGCCTGCACTCCCACCACTACCAACTGTGCAGTGTTGTCGCCATGTAGAGTTGTAGGTGCACTGCTGCCAACATGGACCCCATCTCCAGACTAGAGGTCCTTGTGTGGAGATGAGGAAGGGACCTGCAAATTGGGAGGTAGACACAGAAGAAGAGTTACACATCAATGCAACATGCAGTGTACAACACAACAGCAATATGCACTAGGAATGTATACACAGTATTGACTACAGACTGCCCACACAGCTCATGGGAGTCCAACGTCACTGTGTAATTCACTGTCACTTGGGCACACCCTTTACAAGCCCATGGAAACGGGAAGCAGGAGGGGTGTGTGTGACTCAAACCCAAGCATCTGAACCAAATACATTACAAGCCTGCATGTGCCCAGCCACAATGCAGCGTATGCCCACAGGAACCACGGAAGCCAACAGATCGTCCCAAAAAAATTGGGAATAAAAGAAATCAAAATAAAAATAAAAATAAGAAACAATCAAAAATGGTCATTGATGGGCCGGGGGGGGTTGGGGAGGCCACCCAGGAGGTCCGAGGACAGGATGCACACCAGAACCCACCTGCGTGGATCCTGGGAAGATAAAACACCTCCATGGGCTCATGGCCCACACGGCTACCCTATTGTGGGAGTATCACTGCTGTCGCTATTATCACCCTGTGCAGCTGCATCCGGAGGTGGTTGCACTATGGGAGGCAGCCCACGCAAGGCCCTAGTCTGCTCCTCCATGGCTGCAAGCATGCGGGTGTGGTAGGTCTGGTTCTGGAGGATGAGTGTGCGGAGGTCCCCATGCAACAACTCACGGGATGCCCGGACCTCCGCCCTCGTTGCCTGCATCTCAGCTGAGAGCGTACGGGTGAGACGCTCCAGCTGCTGTTCTGTCCTTTGGTGTGTTGAAGCCTCAAGCTCAACAAGAGTCGTCCTGAGGTGAAGGAGCTCCTGCCTCAGGGCTTCCCTGTGGCCCTGGGACTCAATGGAGATGGCCTCCTGCAGAGTCGCCAGTGCCGCCCGCCTGTCCCTGTTGGACCCCAACATGTCCTCCCTGTGTGACTGGCAGATGGAGTCGGTTGCCTGCTCTAGTCGCTCCATCAGCCTTTCTGGGGGGACAATGGAAGTGGCCACCCTATCCATGGCCTGAGCCATCATCTCGGATGATGCAGCCTGTTGGGTTGCCATACCGTAAATGGATTGCTCCCATGCGGTATTGCCGGGTGGCGTACGGCCACCACGTCGGCGGGCACCACACCTGTCTGGGGCAAGGCGAACTGCGCCTTGCTGTGCCGGCACTGCCTGAGGCTGCAGGACTGCATTCCCCCTCTGATCTGCTGGCCCAGGAACAGGATCAGATGTCACGGAGTGTGACCCTGCATCCGTAACCACCGAAGGCGTAGCTGCCAACACTGACATCCCCATGGAGGGTTCTGACCCTGGTGCAGGTGGGTGAGACAGAACAGAATCCCTCCCTGGAACACTCACCTGCGACGGCACGTAGGTCTCATCCGAATCAACACCTGAGTACAGCTCGGGGGAGGTGCAGCCAGAGACACCCCTTGAGAGCACGACCTGCAGCACTTGTGGGTTCTCCCCCACCACCACACCACGTCCCTCACTGGTGGTTGGTCGGCCCTCGGACCCCTCCTGGGTCTGCACCATCTCCACAACCCCAGCAGTATCAGGTGCGTCCTCCCCTGCAAAGACATGAAAACAAAGAAATGGAAACAGGCATTAGCACCATGGCACACATTGAGGGCTGAGAAGCAAGAGAACCAGTACTTGATTGACACATGTCCCACATGACTAAAACCCTCCCATGCATGCACCCTCACTGCGTATGAAGTGCAGGCAAATGGCACACACTGATGACACCAAGATGGAAGATGAACACATTTTCTGCATGCTGCCTGGCAGTGGCATCACACATTGGCCTGTGATTGGCAGGTGAAACACACATGCCATCACACAGATGGCATGTACCATTGCTATTGAGTGAAGATGGAGAGGAGGGCAGCACCTATTCATTCAGTCCAGTTCCCGCATGTAATAGCTTTTCTAATTCTAACAGGTCAGATTTTTCACCTGGAGCTGCCAGTCTGAAATGGTCCAATTGCACAGGGACATGTGTGTACAAATGATATCCAGGTAACAAAGTCACTCCACTTTACCATACCCATGTCAGACATGTGACTAGTGGACAGCGACATGCCTAGTGTAAGTGGTGGAATGCAAACAAACTGACTGAATGAATAGTGAAAAAGAAGCAAATATGTTGTGGCAAGGTGACACTTCAAGGGCAACTGGCGTGCAGTTGGGCTAGATGTCTACTGTTGGCAGAAGGGATACTGCTATGGCCAAATGCAGCTGCGCAGGAAGGATTGCATGAAGCACATGGCTGACCCATACGACTCAGGCGCACACACTCTCACCTGGCACCCGAACAGAAGCCCTCACACACACACCATGCACATGGATGACACACACATGCATGTGCACTCACCGGACAATGCCTCGTAATCAGCCAGATCTCCCACGCCTTGGATCTGTTCCTCCGTGACGTAGGTCCCAGCGACTGACTCATGTGGAGTGAGTTCCATGTCTACTACTGGAGACCCACCTCCAGTCACTAGAGTTGCGGCATGACTTGAGGCCAGCTTACTCTTTGCCCTGCGCTTTAGGTCATTCCAGTGCTTATAGCAATCATTGGCTGTGCGCCTCACAATTCCAAGTGCACTTACGTTGTCCGCAACGGTCTGCCAGTGTGCCTGGCGTTGTGCAGGTGTGGTCTTGGATCCTGCAACAATGACCATCTCGTTGTCATGTCCGGACACATACTCGACAAGTGCATTCAGTTCGTCATCCGTGAAGCTGGGCTTCCTGGACGGGCCGGACTGTGTAGCCGTGTCTGGGGCATCAGCCTGTGCCGGACGAGCACTCTTCCTCTTCCGCTTGGAAGGTGGTGGTGATCCTGAGTGTCCTGCGCCGCTCTGGACACTAGGGGCAGGAGCCCTGGTGGACTCTGTATCAGGAGTGTGGGATTGCACACTCAGCATGGGAGTTGGTGCAGGCATTAGCTCTAGTGTGATGGTGGCAGGGGGAATGTCAGCAGCATGGACTAGGACCGACACTGTCCTGGCTGGGTGTGTGAGGGCTGGGGTGGATGGAGCCGCAGCTGCCCCTGCAGCCTCTCCGCCCTGCCTCCTTGGTGCAGCAGATGACCTTGCTCCCCCAGATCCACGTGGCATGATGGCATCAACGTGCACCAGCGCACGTGTCGTAGCCCTGCTGACCTGGAAGTCAGCCATGGAGTCAGCCAGGTCTGGTGCCACAATGGGCTGGTCCAACAAGGGCTGAGCATGGATGGTGTCAGCCACATCAGCCTCAATGGGAGGGGGGGGGATTATGGGTGCCCGTGACTGGTCCTCCACACATGGGGGGACAGGCTCACCCTGCAAGTTACGACCACGTCCCCTACCGGATCCACCACGGCCACCACTTGTGGCTCTTCCACCTTTGCCACCCTTACGGAATCCTCGCCTCCCAGCCATGGCACTGATATTAATGTGCGTATGGGAGTGGATGGTGACTATTGTCCTGGGCAATTGGGGGTCAAAGGGGTTGGGTACCAGATGGTAATTGTACCCTAGTGCTCTAGCAAGGCTGAATGTAACCCCTGGGGAAAGATGACGGGTCACGCAACGCACAGGAGGCCCAAAAAAGGGAGATGACGTGCACGCAACCCCTCCTAGACCACGTGTGCAGAAAGAAAAACCTGCACTACGCTGTGGCACCCAGAAACACAAGAATGAACGTATGCGTGTCACACGCAGCCTAGAATGACCTCTGAAGGGGTAGGCTACACACGGGGCTAGCACAGATGTTAGATACGTGCGTGACTCACCGTCTGCCAGGTAAACGAGCGTGTAAAAGGAGCACGTTTGGTTGGCAACACCCCCGCCAAAAGAAGATTTGTCCGCTGTCTGAGGAGACAGGACAACAGTAGAAGGGAACACTGTTTGAGGGAACAGGCCCAGGTAAACCAGTAAAAGAGAAAAAAGAGAAAAAGCTGTCAGAGGTAACAGGGAATACGAACTAGAAACGCCGTGAAGTAAATCGCGTGTGAAACGACAAGAAGTACAGAATTCACCCACTCGCTCTCCACGAAAAGCACGTACAAGGAAAACGTGTTCTACACGTACCTTTTATACAGGCCCACACGTCCAGCGTCACTTACGCGGCGTGTACGCGCTAGGGCCATTTCCACCTATTACATGCTTTGTCACTTCTGCGTGTAGGGCCATTTCCACCAATTACACGCTTTGTCACTTCTGCGTGTAGGGCCATTTCCACCAATCACACGCTTTGTCACTTCTGCGTGTAGGGCCATTTCCACCAATCACACAATCACACGCGATTACACTCTGACGTGCAGTCTTTCCACGTGTGCTCTGTCATCACGTGCTGTGTGGGAAACACCTGTGCGGGTCACATCACAGACGCGCTTACGCGCTGAGGGCCTTTCCTCAGTTTTCACGCTGACGTGCAGGATTTTCACGTGCAAAATCACTCCGTACCAAGCTGGCCACGCGTACGCACACGGAATACCACGCTCCTGCCCGGAAGGCCAAACTACTGCCCCCCAGAGCCCGAGCACGCTCCCACCTGCTGCTGCCTGACTGCCTGCTGCCCCTGCACTGCTGGGGGGTGGGGGTGATAGGGGACATGAGTGGGGGCCTGGTGGAGGCTGCCCCTGGTGGCTGGGGGTTGGGGGTGATAGGGGACATGAGTGGGGGCCTGGTGGAGGCTTCCCCTGGTGGCTGTGGGGTGGGAGTGCAGGGGGACATGGGTGGGCGCCTGGTGGAGGCTTCCCCTGGTGGCTGGGGGGTGGGGGTGGGGTGGTAGACATGAGTGGGGGCCTGGTGGAGGCTGCCCCTGGTGGCTGGGGAGTGGGGGTGCAGGGGGACATGAGTGGGGGCCTGGTGGAGGGTGCCCCTGGTGGCTGGGGGGTGGGGGTGCAGGGGGACATGAGTGGGGGCCTGGTGGAGGGTGCCCCTGGTGGCTGGGGGGCGGGGGTGGTGGTAGACATGGGTGGGGGCCTGGTGGAGGCTGCCCCTGGTGGCAGGGGGGTGGGGGTGGTGGTAGACATGGGTGGGGGCCTGGTGGAGGCTTCCCCTGGTGGCTGGGGGGTGGGGGTGGGGTGGTAGACATGGGTGGGGGCCTGGTGGAGGCTGCCCCTGGTGGCTGGGGGGTGGGGGTGGTGGTAGACATGGGTGGGGGCCTGGTGGAGGCTTCCCCTGGTGGCTGGGGGGTGGGGGTGGGGTGGTAGACATGGGTGGGGGCCTGGTGGAGGCTGCCCCTGGTGGCTGGGGGGTGGGGGTGCAGGGGGACATGAGTGGGGGCCTGGTGGAGGGTGCCCCTGCACTGCTGGGGGGTGGGGGTGGGGTGGTAGACATGAGTGGGGGCCTGGTGGAGGCTGCCCCTGGTGGCTGGGGGGTGGGGGTGCAGGGGGACATGAGTGGGGGCCTGGTGGAGGGTGCCCCTGGTGGCTGGGGGGTGGGGGTGCAGGGGGACATGAGTGGGGGCCTGGTGGAGGGTGCCCCTGGTGGCTGGGGGGCGGGGGTGGTGGTAGACATGGGTGGGGGCCTGGTGGAGGCTGCCCCTGGTGGCTGGGGGGTGGGGGTGGTGGTAGACATGGGTGGGGGCCTGGTGGAGGCTTCCCCTGGTGGCTGGGGGGTGGGGGTGGGGTGGTAGACATGGGTGGGGACCTGGTGGAGGCTGCCCCTGGTTGCTGGGGGGTGGGGGTGGTGGTAGACATGGGTGGGGGCCTGGTGGAGGCTTCCCCTGGTGGCTGGGGGGTGGGGGTGGGGTGGTAGACATGGGTGGGGGCCTGGTGAAGGCTGCCCCTGGTGGCTGGGGGGTGGGGGTGCAGGGGGACATGAGTGGGGGCCTGGTGGAGGGTGCCCCTGGTGGCTGGGGGGTGGGGGTGGTGGTAGACATGGGTGGGGGCCTGGTGGAGGCTGCCCCTGGTGGCTGGGGGGTGGGGGTGGTGGTAGACATGGGTGGGGGCCTGGTGGAGGCTTCCCCTGGTGGCTGGGGGGTGGGGGTGGGGTGGTAGACATGGGTGGGGGCCTGGTGGAGGCTGCCCCTGGTGGCTGGGGGGTGGGGGTGCAGGGGGACATGAGTGGGGGCCTGGTGGAGGGTGCCCCTGCACTGCTGGGGGGTGGGGGTGGGGTGGTAGACATGGGTGGGGGCCTGGTGGAGGCTGCCCCTGGTGGCTGGGGGGCGGGGGTGGTGGTAGACATGGGTGGGGGCCTGGTGGAGGCTTCCCCTGGTGGCTGGGGGGTGGGGGTGCAGGGGGACATGAGCAGGTGTGCAGGGTAGTCCCCTGTTTTGTGGGCTGCCTGCAGGGGCCGTGGAGGGTGTACAGGGAACACCTGTGAGGACCCACCCAGCCTAATCGCATGTGTAACTTCCCACGCACCCCTGTAATACACGTACCCAGCCAAATCGCGTGTGATAATTCCCGCGCACCCCTGTAATACACGTACCCAGCCAAATCGCGCGTAAAACTTCCCGTGTACCCCTGTAATACACCTACCCAGCCAAATCGCGTGTGATTATTCCTGCGTACCCCTGTGATACACGTGCCCTGGCTAATCGCGTGTAAAACTTCACGCGTACCCCTCTAATACACGTACCCTGGCCAATCGCGTGTTAAACTTCCCGCGTACCCCTGTAATACACGTACCCTGGCTAATCGCGTGTACAACTTCCCGCGTACCCCTGATATGTACGTTACCCGCTTTGCGTTCCTTGTTTGGCAGCCCTGTAAACTGGTCCAGGGTTAGCGCAGCCCTTTGCGATGATTTAGCGATTTTGATGGCTTTTCCTTGCGCGAGGGCGTTCTTGGGGGCGTTACTGGCGCTGCTGCAGGGTCGCTGCGATACTCTGCGCCACGGCTGGTTTGGGAGCCTAAAATCCATGAATACGCTGTGCGCGGAAATCGGTTTTAGCGCACGTACCTGGCGCAGACAATCGCACGCGGACACTCTGCGCCAGCCGCTTGCGACACTTTTCTGCGAAATTCTATGAATTACCCTGATAATACCTTCACTAATAAGCCAACACTTGTTTTAACCCTTGCAAAAGGTCTTCCTCAGAGCTGTTTCAAAAAGAACACTTCCTCTATACAACGGTTGACATCAAATACCTCAAAATAATGTGGTTATTCTCCAATTCTTAATAATGGGCCTCATTCCAAGTTGGGCGGTAAGGGTTAACGGTCACCGGTAAGGAGACCGGTGCCGTCAAACACATACCGCTCAATTCCGAGGTCCCTTAGTCGGAGCCGCAAAGAACGTGTGGTCAGACCACACGTCCTTTACGGGTCCCGCTAAGGGAACAGTACGCTAATAACGAGTCCGTTATCAGCGCCTTCCCCATTCCCTTTGAGCCCTATGGGGGCTCAAAGGGAATGGGGAATGGTTGGTTGAATGGGGACTTACCGGGTCCTCCAGGGTCGGAATGACCCGGTAAGTCCCCATTCAACCAGACCGGACCCAGACCCGGTTTGGGATGCAGCCATGGTGCTAATAGCACCCTGGCTACCGCCCAACTCGGAATGACATCCAATGTCTTGATACTTATACATTAGAGTTCACTTGATCCTCAATATGGACATCTGAAGAAATGTAGTAATGGATACCGTCTAATGGTTCAATCCCAGCTATAGAGTCCTTCAACACCAGGCTGATTGGACCCAATATATAGGCAAAGGACAAAAGGCCACTGCTTAAACATACATGCAGTAAATCACTCAATGCAATGCAATAGTTAAAATATGAGTAGTCCTATATATGATTTGAACATGTGTCCTACAAATACCCTAAACAATACATGGATACTAGTGCAAATGTAAACAGTGGAGATCATTTCATGCAACAGAGACACTTTCAACTGTAATATACAGAATAGTAATCAGACATATCAATAAATAAATAAACTAGAAATACACCATGTGTTCTTTACTTAGAACAAAATCAATTTAAAAGAAAAGCACACACATGTACACTAAAAAAAATAACAAAAAAGAGATTTATACAAACACTGTCGCTGCCTAATTTGAATGAAGCACGGGAAACCAAAACACTTATAGTGAACAGAGAAAACACAAGTACATGTAGAAACCTATTGCATACAAACAAGTGCAACTTAATCAGGAATGGATCTGTCGGGTATATTTCAAAATCAATCAATTTCGAAAAAGGTCAAACAATCTGATAAAAACTGTGTAGGGAAAACAAAGACATCCCCCAGGGTGTCAGTCGTCGACTCCAGATTTTCGGGCCACTACATGGGTCCACATACCAACACACAGAGAAATGGGCCCGACATTCTTAAGGGCATGTATGGATGGCTCGAAGCAGCGTATACCGGTGCGGGAACAAATTCACTTCACCTGTGATTCCCAGCAACACTGGATGCTGGACCAGTGGTCGTCACTCATACACTTCATTTAGAAAGACAGGTTGGTCAAGGTCTGAGTCAGGACATTGTCCCACCAACTAGTGTAAAAGTAACAGCAGACCTTCCAAGGGTTAGTCAGGTAAAGCTCTTTACAGAGTGCAAAACGGGAATGTACACACAGTAGGATTCCCACTGTGTCTGGACGTCTGGATATGGACGCACTGCCAGTAAAGAGGTACAAGGGCCCCATAACCTTGTCCGTATGATCCGGCTATTGCAAAAGTTGAACGAGAGAGCTACTGTATCACTTAACAGACCAATACGAAAAAGGGAGCTGTTGAGCAACCCGAGAAACCAAGGTCCTAGTAAGGACATGTTGTCAGACTTGACGAGCCCTAGTCAGGGGTCAAGTTCTAAAAATGAAAGTGGGGGGACTCATCTACAAATGCAATGGGATGTGACGTCGCCAGAAATTAGCATATCAAGGTGAAATATGCACAGTTCATTAAATTGGCTTTGCATAACCACCCAAATTGCACACGACAAATGACATTTCCCTTTCATAAAATCAACACACACACAAAACCAAATGAGGATATTTTCTTCTAATAGTGTTCTTGAAAAGGTTAAAAGGGGTGCATGTTTCAAACTCTAAGAATCAATACAAATGTTCTGCCTGGAACTTGCAGTACCAAAATGGGACATTTCACCTTTAGTTGTTTGTTATTTTTCATCAGGTTATATAGTGCAGTGGTGAATTGGCCGGCTTGCAAACCTGGCGCTGTGGTTCAAGCTTTAATTCATACATTCAAAGAGCACATTCAATGTTTCTCATTTTAGCTGGGGGAAGGGGGGACTGAGTCCACCCTCTGAAAAAAGTGGGTGGACTCTGTCCACCACGTGTACCCTCGACTTGAGCCCTGGTCCTAGTCCAGGAAAGGCATGTTGTAAACACTGAGGCACTGATTAAGAGACGCAAACATAGCCAGAATGTAAGCAAGACTAGTTGAGAAAGCCTGAACACATCCACAGTCAAAGAGAGACCTAGTAACATAGCTGTGCACAATCACTTGAACACAAGAGGAACACGCCCACTGCTGCCTTAATCCATATTATGTACTGTTATGTTATTGGGATTTACACTGTGCACGGTTGCTATTCACCCGGTCTCCAGGTGCTCTGATACATCTGAAAGAGAAGGCAATGGTTTAGGTTAGTGAAGAGAGAGGGAAAATGCAAGATAGCTTTGCTGTTGTGCTTATGCATGCAGACCAGACAGTTCCTGAAATATGCATGCAGATGTGAAGCGAAGTATCATGTGCAGAGAGCAGAGAGGGAGTGTGTGTCGAGAAAGCAGCCTACGTGCCCTGGGACTGTGATGTGCACATTGATCATGGAGATGTAGCACTCTGTTCTTTGACAACTGTTGGGCGGGTCGCCCTAACACCTCAAACTGACTGATTCACAGCTGGTGCCTTATAATTGAACTAGAAACAACTACACACTGCTTAATTGTGATTGTGCATGGCTGTGTTGGTGTGCGCCTCGTGTGTTTGTGCAGCAAGCTTAGTGACAGGCCTGGTGGGCCACTCAGAGCATCCCTGCAGTGTTTCCATAGCAATTCCTTGGTAGAGGTGTAACTCTGGGAGCTTCTCAGTAGTGGTGCCCTTTGGGTATGCTACTTGTGGCATCCCTGGGTGGGCTGGTGTCTCTGTCACTGGACTGTCGGCAGCAGCTGTGCCCTGGATGACAGCGGGAGAGCACAGGGAGCAGCAGAAGCAGTATGGAGTAGGCAGTGGTGGGTAGCAAGTAGACAGTGGGTGATTTACTGTGTCAAGTTCAGAGTAGGTGCTCCAGAGTGGGTAGAGTACTGGTGGGGGGGGGGTCCCGTCAGCTACAAAGTCAAGGCGTGATATCTTAGAGCTAGTCACATTATTTAAATTGGGAATTGTGTTCTTAGAGGATCTTTTATTGAGTATCAAAGAATGCTTGATTAAAAAACCTGGTCCTGAAAATAAAGACCTTTCTGTTCCCACTCTAATGTTTGTGTCAAGCGTGTCATTACTCGGCCTACCACAATATCGACTATATTATGGCTTTCTGGTTGTTCACCAGCATTTTCATGTCCCTTGCTCGAAACCCCAGCTCCCTTGGGTAAAACCTCTGTTGATGCACTCGTTCAAATGAGCACAGATGGAGGTACCTGTAAATACAGATATGGCAAAGTAGGCCTCGGAAACAGGTGTGGGTTTTGTGCGGGAATCTCGAGGAATTCTTTTTTCAGGATAGGATACAATGTATACCCTTCCCCAGGTGTGTTCTCAGGTGTGTCTTATTGATGCCTAAAGAAGGCAAGAATTGGCCCAAAGGAATACATTGCCGATGGTTGCAAAATAAGAAAGTGAGCAAACAGCAGCACACTGACTACAAGTCGACCGAATCCCTCCTTAACATCACACATCGAGGTGTGTGTCCGCAAAGTTAGACGGAGCCCATCTTTCTTCATTCCAGGTTAGTCATTACATGCCCGCTAAGGTGGGCTGTTAGATACACTTTAAAGTACTGACTTGATCTTGAGTCTCACTCAGATTAAGCAATCTTGATCTAATCAAAAGACAAATGATTTTGAAATGTAAGTATATATTATTTGTGTGCATTTTCACTTTGACATTGTTTTATATATTTAAATGTGCTATGCTTTATTTTTATTTTTTTTGGAAAGCAATTTGCATCCAGTAAACATGACATGACGTGGATTAAATTTCGTAATTTGGAGCTGTCACTACGTGAAGTATTCTGTGTCTCTGTAATCTGGGAAGAAAGCAGATGCAACCAACCACATGAGGCGATGCCGGCAACTTGACCATATATTGCAACAAAGCTCCTATATGTAAAAGCTCTGGATTGAGTCCCCCCAAGGCTCATTAAATCCTCTATGTGCAGGCTCCGTAGTGAGTCCCCGAGGTTCATTCAAATCTACACATACAGGATCTGATGAGAGAACCCGAGGCTCACTAAATCGTATACATGCAGGCTCTGATGAGTCCTCTGAGGCTCATTACATTCTATAAGTACAGGCTAAGAAGTGAGTCCCCTGAGGGTCTTCAAATCTTATACACACAGGCTCTGAAGTGAGTCCTCCGAGGCTCAATAAATCTCAACGTACAGGCTCTGAGGTGAGTCCCCGAAGCTCATTAAATCCTATAAATACAGGCTGAAGTGAGCACCCCGAACCGCACCAGGCGCATTAAGGGCTACAAATAAAGGCTTTGAAGTGAGTCCCCTGACAGTCATGACATCGTATACATACAGGCTCTGAAGTGAGTCCCACGAGGCTCATTAAATCCCATACATACAGGCTGTAATGTGAGTCACCCGCGGATAATTAAATGCCATATATACAGGCTCTGAAGTGATTCCCCTCAGGCTCATTATACACTAAACATACAGGCTCTGAAGTGAGTGCCCCATGGCTCATTACACCCAAAAAAACAGGCTCTGAAGTGAGTGTCCCATGGATCATTATTTCGTAAACATACAGGCTCTGAATTGAGTCCCCCAAAGCTCACTAAATCCTACACATAAATTCTCTAAAGTGAGTCTCCGAGACTGACTGAATTATATATGTACATGATCTAAAGTGATCATGCCAATGGTCATTAAATCCTACATGCATAGGCTCTGAAGTGAGTCCCCCAAGGCTAATTAAATCCTATACATAGTCTCTGAAGTGAGTGCCCTGAGGCTCATGGAATCCTACACATACAGGCTCTGGAGTGAGTCCCCCGATGCACATTTATACCTATATGTAAAGGCTCTGAAGTGAGTCCCATGAGGCTCATTAAATCCTAAACGTACAGGCTCAGAAGTGAGTCCCCCAAGGCTCATTAAATCCTAATGGTACAGACTCTGAAATGAGCCCCCAAGGCTCCTTAAATGCTCCCGCTCAGGCTCTAAAGTGAGTCCCCCTGGGGCTCATTAAACTGCAGTGATGAACTTTAGTATTGACATATTGTATTTAAGTGTGTCCAGCATATTTTCAGGAGCTGCTGTGAGGATCCCTTCGCTCTTGTGTGATTTATGCCACCAGAGCAATTTTCTAGATTTGCTTATGGTGGAGCCAGCAAGAGGAAGGTCAGCTTGCGCTTTGTATTCATGGAACTGGCAGTGTTGGGGTAGGTTCATACATCTATACATTTAGGGTTTACCTTTAATACATTCACTAACAGATTACAATAGCAACAGTTTGTCTTAGGATTTCTCGTAGAGCCTTCGCAAACAGTTTTATACAATGCAGTCAAACAAGTGTTCACATTTCAGTATTTGAATACATTGTGTTTAACATATGCTTGCGGATTAGCTTCGTTCGTACAGATAATCCTCTACACACAGGTCAGTGAAGGACAAGGTCTCAGTTCATGACCCTAAAATGTGGCCTGCAGGCAAGTTACACATTAGTTTGTACACAGAGGTCAAGACGGCCATGTTACATTTGGAATGACATTGTCCACCATCTTAGAACACAGGGTGACTTTAAAGAGGAGAACCTAAAATGGCGGATAGACCTAAAATGGCGGCTTACACTGATCTAAGGTCAAGACCTTGCAACGTGGATTTCCTCGCAAGTGGCTTATAAGCAGCTTGGCATAGGCCAATATACATATATTCATACAGTATAGGAGGCACAATATGATTTTCCGTTCGACAAGTAGACGGATGGAAGAGTTAAAGACTGATCTTAAAGGGGCAAGGCAGGAACTTGAGACCAAACAGTGTAGTATAACAATAGAAGAGTCAGAAAAGATCAGTGAGGAAATTAAAAGTTTAGATGCTTGGAAAGTGAGAAAGGGACAAGCTTTGCGGATATTGTGCAGATGGTAACGAGATTCCAATGTAAATGGACTATAGTGGGATCCTTCATGAAAATTGCTTTAGGAATCCAGGAGAAAACTCAAATGGCAAATTACAATGGGACACCCCATGCAGTGGTCCCAGCAAAGGCCCACCCTGTGACTCGCTCCGTGGCATGCTGCTATGGCCCTCATATCTGGGTTTACTGCCATAAAGGCACTTGACTCAGAGCTGGTTTGTTAGCAAGGCTTGAGTACATGTTTGGGTTCCTTGAGTGGGAAGGTCTCAGTTGATTTGTTCACGCACTCCCTGAGCAGTGATGCAACCGCCAGCGATTCCTTGTGTGCACTCTCAAGTAAAGATGCTGTCTGTTTTTTTTGTTTTAAAGAATTACATTCAACGTTAATTGATGTTGCATTTCTTAGGAGTTCTCGGGGGCTCCATTTTGAGGGTTTTTGGTCTACATTAAGGAAGGTCCTCAGTATCACCTTCTTTCTAAACTGCGCATACATCTGACCCTCCATGCACACAGGGGCTGTCGAACACCTGTCCTTCAATTACAAACTATTAAGCCTATCTCCTTTTCTTCTACACACATGTTTCTGTCAAACACGAAGGGTTCTAAGGTTATTTCCACTTTAGCACCCTTTATCTCTAACACTAAAATCTCCATACTTGTGAACCCCATGCCACTGAGCGCCCCTTGAGTATCTCACCGTAGCCTTCATAATGTCTCCCCCAAAAACCATACCTTCAGCTGCGACCCCACTCTGATTTATCAACAGCACCTCCAACTTCATGACCGAGACACTCCTCTGTCTCTCAGTAGAGAGGGTCTTGTATTCATTTCATAGCAGGAAGAGCAACGTTTGTCCCCATTGTCTCATGTACTCTGTATCAATAGCTGACTTGGTGAGATATGCCTACCCGCAGATATCAATATCCATCAGATATCTAGCCGGATCTCGGGATCCAACTTGCCTCTGCCTCTGCCCCAGCAACAAACCTGCACAACAAACAAAAGTAATTTCTTCACTACGGTGTGGGGGGGGGGGGTGGAGCAGGGCAGTTTCTAGTCCATTTGGTGCCCATAGCGAAACCCTAGGAATGCACCCCCACCCACACGCGTGCCACTCCCACCACACCCCACGCGCCACTCCCACTGCACCCCGCGTGCAACTCCGACTGCACCATGCGCGCCACTCCCACCGCACCCCACGTGCCACTCCCAAACTACATCGTTCAGCAACTCCTACCCAAAGTCAAACCGTCCGTCACACAAAGAATGCACTGCCATTTGCAAGGTGGGCCACTTTTTCATTGGTGCCCAAGACATTTGTATGCCCCAGTCCCACTTAGGGTGCAGATAATGAGGACTGGGCACACCAAGAGTCCATGAATATGGCACAGGATGCAATATATACAACCAACAAAGAACACAAGATGCTGAAGGGGGTTTGGAGGCAACCTAAGCCAAAAGGGCAATGACAAGGAGACACCTGGACCCAATAAACAATCACTTTAAAATTCTTTCAAAGGGAATCAAGTGTATGCTTTGATACAGTAAAGTCTGACTTGTTATAAGGATACCTGGACCTGGATTATTTATTTATTCATGCAATGTTTGTCGGGTACCTGTATATTTATGTATTCAATGTTTGTCGGATGCAGATATCCCACAAACATTGGGTAAATAAATAAATTATCCGTGACCATGTACCCGACAAACATTGCATAAATAAATAAATAAACCAGGTCGTGGCTTAAAGAATATTTACTCAGCAACACTGGTCAAAAATATTATCAGCATAATGAAGTAACTCATCACCAGTGCCATGGAAGTGGTTAAAGATGTAATTGATATAAAGTTTGGCATAGAAGCAGCATGAAAGAAATAGCGCCGCTTTAAACTATTATTTTGGCCATTTTCTGAGCTTGCAGGGACGCACCAAAACCATGGGCCGAAACGGGTCTCCCTTTGTACCGTGTCAGGCCCCACGGTACGTCCCTGCAAGGCACGCCCACTCCCCACAGCCCACTGCACCTCCCCTCCCATCACGATGCCAGCAAGAAACCATTCAGTGATTAATGGCCCACTATTAGCTGTTTGCTGCCGGCATTGTGATAGGAGGGGCTGCTCTTAGATGCAGGGTTACCTCAAGGGTTTTCATTTTTGTGCATATACTGCCACCCTCCCCACCCCTACGAGAAAGTGGTCAGAGTGAGCCTCTGACTCATGTAATGTCAGGCCATCGCCAGCACCTGACAGGCGGAACTTTTCCCAAGGAAATGCGCCGCCCCACAAACCGGGGTATTTGATCCCTTCCAGAGGTTCCAGGGAGGGGACAATTGCGCCCCCTGGGGCTATTGCACCCCCGGCAGCTGCCCGCCTTGCCGGGGCCAAGAAACGGGCCTGGTGTGGAGACGCACACAGCACATTGGAGCCAGGACCGCTCTTCAGCATCGTAACTGCTTTATTTCTCACCTCATCCCCTGTAGATTAACGGCAAGCAAAGCCACCTGATAGTTCAAAGGCATGCATCCAAACAGCGCCGCTGGTTTAAGGAACTGGCTGGAATGTGCAGGAGCTGGTTCAGGGCATCACGGATGGGCACAGTGCAGACAGGCAAGGGGTGTAGGGGCTACAGAACAACTGATCAAACGACAACGCTATTCTTAAACCAAGGGAGATGTCAGAGCTTCTAACTGCCCAACGGGGCCTGTGCTGAGCCGAAGAATAGTCGCAATCCGCCATCTTGCATAGGTGTTTCCTGGTGCGATCCCACCCACCTAGATTCTCAGTGCAAATGTGCATCTTACACTTTCATCGAAAAAAAGTAATTTCTAAACTCAAAAAAGCTGCTTAATCTTGCATTCACTCGTTTTTTCGAAATGTGTTCCATTTTTTTGTTGGACTACCACACAAATACCTTGTCATTTTTTGTGTTCCTTCCTTTGGCCCTCATTACGACCCTGGCGGATTTTTTCCGCCATCGGCGGACTTTTCCGCCATGGCGCAAAGTCCCTTTACGCCATGGCGGATGGCGGACTTACCGCCCCATTCCGAGGTCGGCGGGGCGGTAAGTCCCCATTGACCCATTTACCCTTCCCCATTCCCATTTCGGCCCCATAGGGCTCAATGGGAGTGGGGAAGGTGTTAATTACGCCACCGTACACTACGGTGGCGTAATTAACACCGAGGTCCCATAGCGCCATGGATTTTTACGCCCGCAAAAAGCGGGCGGAAAAGTGACCATGGCGCTCTGGGAACTCGTAGTTGGCGGTAAGGGGTCGGCGCAGCTAACGCTGGCGTAAACCCCTTACCGCCAGGGTCGTAATGAGGGCCTTTGTGTTTTAGCACAGGTTATATTTATACAGATGTTATATGCTTGTCAAACAGCTTAATCACAAATAAATGTTTCTATTGTGCTGACAGCGGTTATTAGGAAGTTAAACTGTGGGTTCATGGGTGCCAAATTTTGATTTTCACTACAAGGGCAGAAATACCCCACCTCTGCCCTGAATTTAAGCAAGCGACCAGCCCATCCCTTGGCCGGGCCACACACATATTATAGCACTAATTCTTATAAGGAATTGCAATAGGTCATATGATTAACCAGTTTTTAATATAAAACATCTCAGCAAAGGCATCTCAACATGCTGAGCTACCCTGGGGTTACCAGATATTTGGTCGAAAAAAATTGGTCGACCAGACAAATGGTCGAACCAATTTGGTCGAAAACCAAATGGTCGAATTTTTTATTTTTTTATTTTCACCCCCTTTTTTTTGGGGGGGGGCCCCCCCCCAACTCCCTTTTTTTTCTAAAAACCCATTTTTGTAAAAAACGAAAACCCGAAAAATAAATATATAATTAAAAAAAAAAATTCGACCATTTGGTTTTCGACCAAATTGCGTCGACAAATGTCATTCGACCAGTTTTAGGTCGACCAAATGTCTGGACACCCTACCCTGGTAGTAGTATACTGTAGACTGTTTCTATGAATCCCTTAATGCACTGGAACTCATTGCCTTACCAACATTATTTTGGGTGCATCCCTGCAATGGAAGTGATTTAAAGTGGAGTTGATGTACAGTGCAAAGTTTGGAAAGAATTAGCATGAAAGAAATTGCACCATTTTAAAACTATTATTTGGAACATTTCCTTTGCGCAGAGTTCAACTGCCAGGTCTGCCCCCTGAGAACTCTGCCCCTCCTCCAAACTCTGCCCCAGCCTTGTCCTTGCAAGATACTCGTTAAACAAAAAAAGCAATTTCCACCACTGGTATGCACTGTTCCTAAATCACTGCACTGCACCACTGCTTGGGTCCCGGTCCACCCACACAGTGCAACTATATTCCGCTGGGCATCCTGCCAGCCTGCATCGTCACAACCTTTCAGCACCACTGTTTTGGCACTCATACCACGCCCTTTCAGACACTCCACTCTAGCTCCAAAAGACCTCTCTCCAATTCACCCCCTTCTCCCACTGCCCAGTTCCCGAAAAGCCTTGTCGCTCAGTAGCGCAGTCATGAACTTGTCAGAATGCAAAGGCAGATGAGTGTCCGCTGCCCGAAGAGCCAGAAGGAAGGAGTACAGTTCAAAGAAAGGGGAGTTTAAAGACTGACATTTCAAAGTTGTTAGTACGAAACTTGCAGTCAGTGGTAAAAAAAAAGAAGGGGCCAGTGAATAATGTGTGTCTTTGTTCCTTTAAATCTGACAATGATCCTAGGGGATGATTCTGGGCTGGCTGATGTCAGCTCTCCCCTTAAGAAATGGCTTTTTAGAGCAACCATTGTTGCGAAAAGGTTGATCCTTCGAGGATGGAAAGGTCGGATCCCTCTGTCATTTGAGAATGGGTTCAAGAAATGCATGATCTGTCTAGAACAGAAAAAATGATCTACAAATTGAAATGTAAATTGTATTCATATGAAAACATTTGGAACATGTTCAATGATTTTGTTTGATCCGTTTTTTTTTTCTTTTTCCTTGTTGTTCCTCTGTACTATGATGTTGTTTTTTGTATGTACTTGTAAATAAATAATTTTAAAAAAAAATCATCATCGGGCACTTAGATCACTCTTAGAGGGACTTAGTTTTAAAGACATATGGCGTCTGGAGAATCCGGACAAAAGGCAATACAGCTTTTATTCCAGTGCACATGCAGTGTTTTCTAGACTGGACATGTTTTTCTCTGGTGGGACTGTGTCAGATAGTGTGGTCTCTACTGATATTGGTAATATTGTATTGAGTGATCATGCCCCTGTTATGATGCAATTGAGACTTAAATTTCAGTGTAAAAGAAGCTTCTCATGGAAAATGAATACCTCTATTCTATTGGATGATGATATTTTGGACCGGATTGTTTCTGAAGCTGATTATTTTGTTACGGAGAATCGCTCAGAAGAGATCAGTGTGGCAAATACATGGGAGGCCTTTAAATGCTGTATGCGTGGTGTGTGTTTAGGGCTGTCTAGTGGTAAACGGAAAAGAGAAGAGGGTAAGAGGCGTGAGCTTGATTTACGTATTGGGGAAATTTCTCGGGATCTGATGCTCGATCCAACAGACTCGGTGAAACTGGCTGCATTGAAAAAACTCAAAAAAGAAATGGAAGATTTTTTGTCGCTGAGGTCAGAGCGTAGTTTGTTTTATTCTAGGTGTGCATATTTTGAGAAAGGGGAGCGTTGTGACAGATGGCTGGCATACCGGTTGAGGAAAAGGATCTCAGAGTCGACAATTGCTTCTATGGTTGACACGGAGGGTAGAATTACATTTGATCCCATTAAAATTAACTCAATCTTTCGTGACTTTTATGAGAATCTGTATGGCAATGAGGCAGGTATTACGGGTAGGGGTGAGGACTTTTTTGGTAATTTGAATTTGCCTAGGATTCAGGATACTGAGCGTGATCTACTTGGTGACATGATAACAATTGATGAGATTAAAGGCGCAATTTCCGGGCTGAATGTGGGTAAATCACCGGGGCCGGATGGCCTCCCATGTGAATTTTACAGGGTCCTCCCAAACTCGGCCTTGGAACTCATGAGAGATATGTTTGTTTCGAGCAAACTGGTGAGGTCGTTACCTAAGAGTACTAACCATGCGTCGATTTCGGTCTTTTTAAAAAAGGATAAGGATTGCAATCAGCCAGCTAGTTATCGTCCAATCAGCCTTATCAATACAGATAACAAGATCTTAGCCAAGGTTCTTGCTATATGCTTAGGATAGTTCAGGCCGGTTTTGATTGGTGAGGAACAATCTGGTTTCATGAAGAGTCGGCGTACGTCCAGTAATATCTGGAAATTGTTGATGACCATGGAAATGGCGGACAGATTGGTCGGTGATGCAGCCGCCCTGTCCTTCGATGCTGAAAAAGCTTTTGACAGAGTCAGTTGGGATTATTTATACTCGGTGCTGAGGAAGATGAATCTGGGGGAGGATTTTATTTCCTGGGTTGCTCTTTTATATGCCAATCCAACGGCTGACATTAAGACTAATGGAGTGGTGCCGGAACCTTTTTGTTTGAAGCGGGGCACGAGACAGGGTTGTCCTTTTTCTCCTCTGTTATTCATTTTAGTGATTGAACCCCTTACTATCGACATAAAGAATGAACCGAATTTACATGGCATTGAATGTTGGGGTGTGGTGCAAAAGGCATGGCTTTATGCTGATGACCTCTTGTTGGTGTTGAAGAATTTGGACATGTCCCTGCCATGTCTGATGAGGATTTTGTCGAATTTTCATGATTGTTCAGGATACGAGGTTAATCACCTGAAGTCAGAAGTATTGCCTCTGTCCAACAGATGTGATAAGTCTCTGGTCGAGGGGCTGGGGTTTACTTGGTGTGATAGGCACTTACGCTACTTGGGGGTATGGTTGACATTTCCGGTCTCCCGTATGGTTGATGAAAACATGAATGTGGTTGTACGAGATTGCAAATTGGTTTTGGAAAGGTGGTCTTTACTTAATCTTTCACTATGGGGTAAAGTTAATGCCCTGAAAATGAATTTGGCTCCCAGGATTAACTTTATAACTAGCATGCTTCCTCTGAGAATAAAGTGTAGTTATTGGAAAGATCTAGACCACCTTGTTCAGGATTTTTTATGGGACAGGAAACCACCCAGACTTAGTCTGTGGAAACTGCAGCGTCCGATTTATTTGGGTGATCTAGGAGTTCCGAATTTTAAGGCCTACCATTTAGCATTTTCTGCTCACTCTTTTGTTCCGTTTTTGGATGGTAAACTGGACAGATGGGCTGTGGCGGAGTCGAATGCATATGGGCCACTGGGCCCGGAAGCACTGTTGACTATTAACACAAAGATTCCGGGAGGTAGTTTGTTAACCACATCCTTTTTGCGCAACTCTTGGATTGAGGTCTTGACATTGCTAGGTAGGGACGCTTTTAAGTATAAGAAAGCCTCTATCTGGCTGAATCCTAGGATTAGAGATAAATCCAGGAAAATGTTTTGCCCCGAATGGTTCCTAATGAATGTTAAAAAGGTTTCTGATTTGGGAAATGATGTTCGATGGCTGACTGCTGCTGAGCTGAGAGAGAGATGGAGTTTTGAGAATTTGTCGGACTCGGCTTATAGACGACTCAAGAGGTCTGTCGGTGAGGTGGACTGGTCTGACTCTTTTGTGGGTGCTTGGGGACTACACTGTACTTAAGAACCAGCCCACATCACCTTCGTAAGAAGCCAGGCCTTGATTGCTCGTCCATTGCTACCACAATAGAGAATCTTGGCTGGGGTCCTCTATAATATAGAGAGCAGGAGTACAGACACTCCCCTCCGGTCCTTTACGGTCTTATAATACACTTGTATTCCAATTTGTTCAGATCCCTTCTGGTGTACTAGAGGTGTAGGGTTGATTGATGGTTTAGAAAACGATATTTATCCCTGGTCCACTGGGTCCCCGAAAGTTGATTTGTCACATTGGTGGCATGCAGTGAGATCAGTTGGAGCCTTGCGTACAGCTTAGTCACCCAACGATAAAAGTACTGTTGCAGGCAACATTTAGCCACTGCTAGATAATAGTAATAGTCATGGAGCATGACAGGGAGACAATAAAAGGCATGACCAAGGATGTCTTGTGCATCTTATGTCAAGAGAGGGGACTTCCCCACAGCACTAAGGTTAATAAACCTGAGTTGTTGACCAGCCTCCAAGCTTGGGTACAAGCGAGTGGGGTTGGGGAATTGACGACACAGGATGGCAAGGCCCCATGTACCCGAACAGACAATACCTTCCAGAGGGGGTAAATGATGACGACGACTGCATGAGCAGTGTTTCTTGCCAATCATGAGAACGCAGGTGTCACCTGCTTTGTGTGGCCTACACTTGGCTCATTTCTGTCACAAAAACAGATGCTAACCCCATTTCTCGGGCAGATGAGCTAATTGACAAGCTTGGCGCTGCAAAGTACGTGAGTACTTTAGACCTCACAGCGAGGTATTGGCAGGATGGCTTCAAAGATGGAACAAGAGAGAGATTGGCATTCTCAAATCCAGAAGGAAATTATCAGTTCACTGTGATGCCCCTTGGATTGAAAAGGCCCCAGCCACTTTTCAGAGAATGGTTAACTAGGTTTTGTCTGGGCTGGAAAACGTCAGCATCGCCTGTCTATATGACATTGCTTTGTTCAGCCACACCTGGGAGGATCCCACTTGAAAAAAGTGCTTCAGGCACTGCAGAATGCAGGCCTGACTATCAAAGCCACAAAGTGCCAGATAGCGCAGTGTACGGACACTTCACTAGGCCACCTGTTTGGTGGAGGTAAGAAACAACCTCTTGAAGCGAAGGTACAGGCTGTGAAGGATTGGGACATCCCCACCACACAGACACAGTTGAGAGCCTTTCTAGGTCTCACTGGCTACTACTGGTCATTCATCAGAGGGAATGGAACTATTGTCATGCTCCTGGATGATGTATCATCCAAAACAATGTCATAGAAGGTACCTTGGACCCCCGCCTGTCAAACCACCTTTCAGGATTTCAAGGTTGGATTGTTTCAGGGCTCCAGTTCTGAAAGTGCCAGACTATGGTCAGCAATTCATTATCCAGACAGACACCTGCGATTTTGGGATTGGAGCAGTGTTAACGCAGCTGAACTCTGAAGGAGTAGAGCAACCTGTCGAATACATTATCCGGCGGTGACAAAAAGCGAAAGGAACTTGGCTCTCATAGAAAAAGTGGTGTATGCAATTGTGTGGCAGTAAAGAAGCTGAAACCCTACATCTTTGGGTCTCACTTTACGATCCAGATGGACCACAGGCCTCTGTGATGGTTAATGGCCATGGAAGGAGAGAACGCTAAGCTTTTGCTGTGGCCCATATCCCTTCAGGGATTAGATATGGACATCTAGCACAAGCCAGCCTCCCAACATGGAAATACAGATGGCCTCTGCCTGTACATTTGTCTTGATGATGAACCAGTCCCGCAGTAGGGTGTTGGTCCACATGTTGAGGATGGAGGGCATGTGAGGATATCAACCATCGGGACAGGGAGAGTGCACTCACCTGGGCTATTTGATTTTTTTTATTTATTTAAAAGAATGAATGATGGGAGATCAACCTCTGGAAAATATGTGGGTCCATTCCCGCACATATTTTCCATGCTCACCACACAGCAGAATGATAGTCATGTACTCTGAGGACACAGCTTACCTGCACCACGCTCACCTGTCATGCATAGCTGACACCAGACAGTTCTGGGTACATCAAAAGCCTCTGGCCGTGGGCAGCCTGATTTGAATTTCAAGGCAGCATGGATTTGCATATCCATTGTTATACCTTGCTGGTGCCGGCGAATACTGAAGAATGTTAATTAGTAGGCCTCAGGGAAGGCCTGGGTGCAGGAAGTGACAATGGAGACCAGAGACCAACACATCTTTGTAATGCAATGTGTCAAATTGGAATTAACACCCCTTCTTGGTATGAAAGGGGAGTGAATGTCCTGCCTGGAACCACTCCTTTCAGAGCAGGAAAGTATGTGAATTGTTGGAGACAAAGGTTTACCTACAACCCCCTACTTCATAGGTGGCCCAAGTTGTGACCAAGCACAGCATAGGGCTCAGTTAATTGGGGAGACACTTTGATGTGCAGCAGACAGGAAGATGGTGATATGTTGTCATCCTTCCCCTTTCTGTTGCCAAGTGCTCTGACCTGAAGCATCACTGAAGAATGTTGCTAGGGACCCAGGATTGATTCATTAAGGTGGGCTTAGCCTGCACCAATCACTGGGACCCATTTGACTTTTAAAGAGGACTGATCCACTCACTGATCAGATCATCTGAAGACTTTAAAAGGAGAAAGAAGGACTCATTTGGACCCGAGCTGATGGTACAGTCTACCTTACATCTTCCGCCGGTGATGGAAGGCCTGGAGTTCCAAGTGGGAAGCAATATCCCTACCCTAAACATCTCACAGGGAACAGAGGGAGATACCAGACTCAGAGGACCCTTCCAGCAGCTCCAGAACCGGTAGCCAGCCAGCACATAGCGTGCCCCACTAGGTTCTGACAGCAAGCTTCCTAGATGGGAAGTGCCATAGAGTCTCTGGACAAAGGACAAGGCTGTTGCCTAGTGCTGCCTAGTAACACCCTCCTGAGCTTTGGGTCATCATTCCTGAAAGGACACAAGCCATGTGAAGAACCTAGGAGGAGTGCCACACAAGCATCATCCAGCGTCCCTCTTTTTAGGGGCAATTTCGAGACAGTCGAGTCCCCGGGCCGCATCCAGCATGCTGTTGTCATGCCACAGTCACCAGAGCCGTCCGAGACACCTTGACCAGCATTCCAGATCTGCCAACCAGTCAATGATTCTTCTTCCCGAGCCACTGCACTGGACAGCCTGCAGATGTCCGTCCAGCCTCGCTTGCCAAACTGTCTGCCGCCTGGTGCCCACAGCTGTCTCCCACCCCTAACTCTGTCTCACGGGCTGTGAAGCACCCTGGAACTGCCTCAATGCAGCTGAGTACAACAAACTGCTACAGCACCCGGTACATTGTGGTTCTGCCCCCTTAGTCCTTCTCCGAAGGCCCCTAGAGACAGTTACAACCCTTTTCCACTTTGTTGTTGAAATCAAACAAACTTGTACTATAAGACTGTCAGAAATATGGCTTTATCGAAAGTTGATCCGTCAGGCAACTTCTTTCAATCCTTGGTTAACTCCTTTGCATTGGGTTATTAGAAACACCAAATAGATACAGTTTCGCAGTTCACTGGAGTGTGATGGTATAAAGTCTAAACCATCATATGATGCTTAACATATTTCTATTGCACTCGTACACAAGTGTTTCAGAGCGCAACAAGGCAAGGGAGGGGAACAGGGGAGAACAAAACAGCGATCTTACTAGGCCCAGTGACATTGAGAACGTGCAAGTGCATGGGAGAGGGGGAGGGGAAAAGTGCATGGAAGGGGGGAGAGGTGGAAAGTGCAAAGCAGAGGAGAAACAGATAAATAATAAAGGCAACAAACAGTGGTAATGCAGCCAGCAATTTGCAAGTGGTAGGTTTAAGGCAGCACACAGGGTAGGTGTGATAAGTGCAGGAAGAAAAAGGGGGGGCTGTATGGGTACAGATACAGACCCCAGTGCAAGGGGTGACCCGGAGGCAGTGCGGGAGGGTGGAAGGGTGAGCAGGTACCTGGGCCCAAAGGACAGAGGGTGGCCAGGTGCACAGTGCCAAGAGAGAACAGATCAGCAGGGAAGAGGGGGAGCGAAGGCAGAAGAAAAGAGGAAGGTCTTGAGGTGCTTCCGGAACCGGAGATGGTTATCCTCAGGTTTTAGAGTGGTGGGGAGGCTGTTCCAGAGGGAGGCCCCAGCCGAAGACAGAGATCTACCCCCAGCTCGTTTCTTTGAAAAACGACTGACCCTGAGGGAGTTGGAGGTAGAGAAGCGCAGAGCTCGAGAGGGGAGATATTTGCGGAGGGATAGCTGAAGGTATTTTGGACACAGGCCACAGAAAGACTTGTGGACAATGCAGAGGGTTTTGAATTTAATCCTTGCATCCACTGGGAGCCAGTGGAGAGATTTCAGAGCTGGAGAGATACGATCCCAGGGCTTGAGGCAAAGGACAAGTCTCGCAGTCCTGTTCTGGATTAGTTGCAGAGGGCGGAGAGTAGAGGCAGGTAGATTTAGAAAGAGGCTGTTACAATAGTCCAAGCTAGAGAGAACCAGAGCTTGGGATACCATGAGCTTCTGTGGGAAGGAGAGGAAAAGCAGAGTACCTCTGAGCAGGTGCAGTTGGAAATTTGACTTTTTAGAGATGTCAGAGATGCGGGCGGAGAAGGAAAGGGTGGAGTCAAAGATGACCCCGAGATTCTTAGCCTCGCAGGTGGGGGTAGGAGGAGGGCCAAGGGAGGCCGGCCAGAGAGTGAGGGGAAAGGATGGTGAAGGTGTGCCGATGAGGAGGATCTCTGTCTTGCTGGCATTCAGACAAAGATCATTGGCGGAACACCAATCTAGAATGGTAAGTTATATAAGGGTTTAATCCCAAAGTCAAAAAGTTTGTTCAGCTGCTGTCTCACGGCGGCTAACACAGAGTTAACAGCCTTGATTTGAGAAAGGCTCAGCCGAGCCGAAACACGTGTAATCATGAAGAGGGCGTCTTAAATCTGATTGAACATAAATTAAAGTACAATAATACTTAATGGCGCAGAGTCTGGGAGTCTTTTCCTTCAATTGTACTATAAGACTGCTTACTTTACCAACTACCCTCGTGTCGGTATCCAGAGTGCATCCCTTTCCTTTGTGATACTGTCTATCCTCTATGTTCCTTTACACTGTGGGTTGTAATTGTAGTGTGCTAGAACTGTCTGTTGTAGTAATAATAAAGTAGATATTTGTATACAGCCTTGACTTTACAGCCTCTTTTATCATTGGGTAATAATTGCATTTTTGCTGTTTTGCAACTAACCAACGTTCCACGACCTTGCATAGATAAGCCTGCCATTCTGTCCACGTTATCTAAATAGGACAAGGAGGTCTTATAGTCCACTTGTATTCCAATCTGTTTGGATCCCTTCTGGTGTACTAGAGGTCTGAGGTTGATTGTTTTGAAACCGATATTCATCCCTAGACCACTGGTGCCCCAGAAGTTGATTTGTCACAACAGTAATGATTTTCCATTTAAAAACAATTATAATGATATTACATTTTCCTATAGTGCTCATGCCAAATACCACCTGCTTTTAAGTTATTTCATAATTGTTGGAGTGGTTATCTATTTTATTATTTGTAGATACGCAGAAGGAGGAAGATCTAAGGCGGCCAATCAGAAACAACCTTATGCACATTACTGTAAACCTGTGCAAAAAAATCAGAATTTACTTTCGTTCACCCCATGCTTCAGCTTGCAATAAACTGTTAGTTTTGGATTCAGTGACATTTAAATATACAGTCTGATTTGTATAAACCTTTTCTGCATTGACATAAAGTGAAATTCACAAAACACTACCACACACCCGACACACTGAGTATTACCCATACTGTTACAACACACAGGGTCTCCCGCACACATTCCCACATGCAAAACAACACTGACAGATGCCAGTTCCTCCTGGTTCTGAAAGTATCCTCTCACCCTATCCTCACTAACCCCCCCACCACCTCTCTTCCAGAGCCACCCGAGCACCTGTAGACACCCCTTGGGTTGTAGCAGTGCACAGTATAAATCAACATAACATAACAGAGCGTTTGTCTTCTGTATCCATTTTTGTGAAGAGTTCAGAATCTTCATTAACCATGTTTGTGATAGTGCTATCATGGACCACCTGCATTTTGAACCAAATCTCCACCAAAGCCTAAATGGCATTAGTTGATTTGTGCAGGGAAGGTTGGACGAAACACTTTGTGCTGTTTGCTTGCTTAAAAACAATGCACTGAACATTCTGCTCACATAAATCGTAACATCAACCAGAATATGTGCTTAAAGGCATGGTCTAGTAAAAATTTGTATTGTCCCAACGGGTCGGCCATGTTTTTTTAAGCCTAGGTGGCTCGATTTTAGAAAACTTTCCTATGGACCTTACCCGAGTTTTCGTCCATTAAACGCATGCGAAAACAAGCACCAGGGAGCCGCCATTTTCTGATAATCCTATCTTTTCCCCGATCGCCCTGGCGGACCTGCTTTTGCGGCACTAAATCAATTCCCCCGCCCCTGAGCCTGACATTATCAAAACATTCATATTCCCCGCCTCTCCCCGTGACGTTACTCTGCTGCGTAGGCAAACGCGCCCAGTCGTCTTCTGCGGGACTCCACACAGAACCCGGAAACCAACACAGATCAACTCACAACACAGCGCGCCACAATTCGGAATATGAAACTGTACTTTACAATGAAACAGCAACACGGTACATTTGGTAAAGTACATTTATTTGACATTAAATGTTTAGAGAATATTCAGCAATTGCCATATGAACTCCGGAAGCCATTTATTTTCTTTTATCTGTATCCGCAATAACTGTTCCGTTTCATTTTGAGTCACGCGGTGTTCCTTTATGGTACACAGGTGTTCATTTTCGTAAAAAGAATCACTTTGGAAGCGCGGTGAACCGCAAGGCTGTTACATCAACTAGGCACGAGTCCAGCCTAAAGGTTGTTATGTTGCTTCTAGCCACTAGTACAGCGTAAGGGCATGTGGGCCCTTGGCGATCGTCCCATAATATGGTGATCGTGCTCCAGTTGTTGACACAAAGCTGCAGGTGTCTGCTGAAGAATCCATCCGCCGGTGTCTCAAACAGATGGCAGTGGCAGTAAGGGATCAAATACCTGTTATGAAAACAAAAAAATGATAATTAGTCTCGCTAGCCGAACTTCATTAATATTACTCATTTTATTTATTGCGGCCGATCAGAAACTATTTGCTTGCAAGGGTAGTTCAATGGAGTATGTTCGTCTCTAAAATCAATGCGAAAAGTAACGAGATAAATCGAGGCCAACACACAATGATAAACGACAGTCTACATGCGTGAGGAATGATAAGATATATGATATGGCATTTGTAACGCGCCTATACTCAAGTGTTACTAGGCGTGACGAGGCAGGTGGTGAACAAGGGCAGACAGACAACGATCCTACTAGACCAGGTGTCTTTCTGATCGCGCATGGGGATGGGCTGTACAAGGTTAGTTGAATACAAATTAAATAATAGGGCCAGCTGGTGGCAAGTGCAAGGTAAATGCCGGGAGAAGGGGCTGAAGGATACAGAGACAGGGGAAAAGTGGCTGGGCCATGGAGCGAGATCGGTGAGACCAGTGGACCTGCATGCCCATGTGCCCACTACGAACAGTTTTACTTGCTTTTCCTAGCTCTTCATTCATTCATTTATTCATGCATCCATTCATTAAATCTTCATTCCGGTATAAAAGCGTGTAAAGATTTACTTACATTATATTTGAAATTTCCATTGTGTCTCTTCGTAATGCAGTCTGTAAAACGGACCGTGCTCTTAACAATGATTTTTCGTATACTGACCTAAAACTGAAACTCGGTCTAGTTTCTGAATTTTCTGCCTTATCGTCTCTTACGTTATTGCGCACTCCCTTCAAATGTAGTTCTTTCGGCATGGTCCCTGTCTCAAGGTCAAAAAACAATAGACCCTTATACTTCCAGTGCGACTTGTGGGCCTCATCTGGGCGCTGTCCTTCACATTCTTTATTTGCGACATCACGTAGTATAGGCATCTATGAGAACTTGAAGTTTAGAATCCGTCTATGTAGTGCGCCTCAATGTGCAAATGGGAACTGGCTTCTCTCCCAAATGCCACGGCCCGCTTGGCTGGCGCGTTCTAAGTGCCCCAATTTTGTCACCGTTGTCTGCGAGCTTTGCAGCCCAAATTGAGACATTTAATTTTTGGCGGAAGGTCAGGGAAAGTATAAAGTACCACAGGAGTTGAGTTAAAAGTGAGATTTATTGTTTGTTTATTTGTTTTATTATTTGCAATACCCAAGCCTCCCCTCCGTTAACAGTGCGCAGCATTTACATTTACATGAGATGAGACATGAGAAAAATATATACATACACATATGTGAGGTGAATAGAGAGAATTCAAAGATGACACCCAGCTTGTTCGCCACCCATGATGGTGAAGTTAGGGGTTAGGTTTACAGGTACACTGTACAATAACATTTATTTACAAAAAGACAATCGTATTGCAATTATTTAAACCAGGATTTGTACTTCACAATCAGCTGTGCATCGGGTGGGCATGGCACAGTCGCAATGTTCGGTGGCAATGGATCACTGCTCTGTACAGAAACGTCCAAAATTCCATATCTGTGCTTCTCTAACACAGCAACAATAAGGCCTTTCACAAAGTCGAACTGCATTTCATCATAGACTGGTTTGATCACCCATTGCTTACTTCGTTTTGAAAACACCTTAGTGTAGCGAGGCATCCTTACTTTACCCCTAGTCCTAGATTGTTCACGTCCGACATTGCTGTTATGGGCCAAGACCGCTAGTAGAGTGCGATGTTTCATGCCCCGAAAGCTAAAATGCAAGCGCTTCGGCCTGTACTTTAGGCACATATTGTGGAACACCTCCAAATCTCCCGTGTGACAGAATTCTGTCAGTCCTTTCAAATCTCTTGATAGAGTTTTGTCAAAAACAATCTTCTCAATGGATTTGTGTGTCGGTGAAGATGGAATCAACCACTTCTTCTTCCGTGCCTCCTCTGGGGACAAAGGGCCATGTTCAGATTGGTGGAAATGTTCATTTGCTGTCCAGCGGTGAATGTTGGTACAGTGGTGCATCAGTGACCGCCATTTTTCAAGTAGTATTTCCACTGACCCCTCACAAGTTTTTGAGCTCCACCAAAGATGGTTGGTGATAGAATGTGACCACTGCAAAATACTTTCAAAACCTTTTTTTTTTCCTGCAGCCGAGATTTTCTTATTGATTGATTTAGCAAGATGCCATACGTCAAATTGATGTTTAATATGTGGGAACTGCTCTCTCATTGTCTTGGCAATTGAAACGTGTCTATCCGTGGCTATGAGGTCGATGTGCATCCCCCTCGATTGTAGATGTTCAACTGATTTTATAAATCCTAGTTTCTCCATGGCCACTGACGATGTACATTGTGTTACCTGCACGACCATCGAACTCACAATTTTCTTACTATCCATGTCCTGAAAGTGGTAGGTGCAGTACTTGGCAGAAAATCCAGGGCTATCGCACTGTCCATCGCCGGCTAGCCTGAATCGTTTGCCTTCGAATGTACTTGCTAGAGACAATTGTTCAATTTTCCAAGCATCACTAATGGCCGGAAACAGATAATCACGTTGGTATGTGTAGTACAGCGCTTTAGAAATGAAATGGAGTCCCACAAACTGAAAGAAAGCCTCTAACTTTCTAAAACTGGAGCCACTAAAAAGTGATGCAGCTGCACACAGTAGATTGCCTGCTGGCATTTTCCCCAGCATTGGTTGTGCAGACCATGAGAACCTATGATTTAATCTACAGGCGGCATTTATTTTGACGTTACTGCCTTTTATATGACGAGTCACATTAATCAATGGCTTCCCACATACATTCCCTCTAATGGAACGCACACATTTCAGCATACTTATAATTTCCATCAAACAACTGTCGAATACAATGTATTTGCTCTCTTTCATTAGACTGTCATCCTGCGTCAACGTTTTTTTCGGTCTTTGACGTTGTGGAGATTTCAACACATTGGAAAGTAATATCGCTGATATCAAGTTCTGATGTGTCTATGGATGCTGCGGCTGGTTCATTCACTGTCATTTCAACATCTATTACTTCAACATTGATGGGAGAACACAACAATGTCGACAGGTTTTTTGGTGGCAAATTTTTGGCGGGAGTAGATTGTGTAAATTGATCCGCAACTACTTCAGAGCTATCTTCAATACATTCAATAACATCTTCTTGTGGTGGTCCGGTCGCACTGTAGCTATGGTCCAATGCAACTTTGCTGTAGTGTCCAAACACAGTTAATTCATGTTCTGGCCATTGGACATGAGCATCTCGAGCCTGAACACGCCTCGCCTCAATTAATAGTTCCTCCATAGTGTACATGGTCTGGCAAGCCACATCTCTCATTCGCTTCACTGTCTGTGTGTGTATAGTTCTGACACCCACGGGTAACTGGAGGAGATATTGGAAAAGGGATGTTCAGTTTAAACACAAGTTGGAGTGTAGTAGAATTGACTGGAAAAAAACATAAAATAGTCCCCACCACAAACATTTTTTTAAAGTTATGAACTGTTTGTAACTAACCTTTTTTTGTTTTTTTTTCTTTGCAACTTTTTTGACTCGACCTTCAACATCTGCACGCTGTAGCTCCGATTCGTTTCCGCATGTCCTCCCTTCCTCTTGCACTGCAAGGACTATATTTTCTGTATCCGCATAGGCAGCACGGAATGAGGCTCCATCGTCTCCCTGAAACATAGTACTTTCATTACTATGTATCAAAATATTGTTAGCATAAAACACACGTGAGGACGAACACACAGGTACATCTCAATAGCCAAATACGATTTAAACATTGTGTGCAACAATCAAAGGACAAGTATTCGACCAGTGATGATCTATTTCGATGGAACTGTCAGTATCCATACCTCTGGCTCTGCATGGACTGCCATGAATGGTTGTATTGGAGAGGAGGCATCCGCATCTCCCTGAAACACAGTACTTGCATTAGTATGCTTTTCAATATTGGAAACACAACACACACTTGGGGTCGAACGCACAGGTACATATAAAGAGATAACCGCAAATGATGCATTGTCCAAAAGAATCAAGGAAAATGCAAATATGATCACATTTCATTGACTTATTTCAACGATTCCTTTACATCTGCATCATCTAAATGAGATGTTGTGATTGTGGTGGAAGCTCCGTCGTCTCCCTGAAACACAGCACTTGGATTAGTATGGTTTTCAATATTGGAAACATAACACACACTTGGGGTCGAACGCATAGGTACTTATAAATAGATAACCGCGAAAGATGCATTGTCCAAAAGAATCAAGGAAAATCCAAATATGATCACATTTCATCGACTTATTTCAACGATTCCTTTACATCTGCATCATCTAAATGAGATGTGGTGGAAGCTCCGTCGTCTCCCTGAAACACAGCACTTGCGTTAATAGGGAAGAAAGTATAGCAAATGGAATCACGTTATATGATCACGCATGATGGAGCTGTCATTATCCATACCTCGTGCTGCTGAAGAATATCTATGGATGTTGCAAATGTAGTGCACACTTCGGAAAGCTGTTGCGCCGATTCGTATACTTGAATGTCAGGCTCTGCATCAAGTGCAGGGGTTGACGCTCCATCAACTGCCTGAAACATAGTACTTGCATTAGTGAGGATTACAATTGCGAAAACATAAAATACACCTGGGGTCGACAGCACAGGTACATATCAACGGCTAACCACGAATGAAACATTGTGTAGAACAATCAAACGACAAGAATTCCAGCTCTGATGATGACGCTCGATGGAGCTGTCAGTATCCATACCTCCTGCTGGTGAGGAACATCTAGAAACGTTGTAGATGTGGCGGACGCTTCAGCATCTCCCTGAAAGACAGTACTTGCATTAGAATGGATAACACCAATTATAACTGAAAACAAACACCAGTGGACGATAACTAAGGTGTATATTAATTGGAAAGCAGTAACCAAACATTCTGTAAAATAATTACACGATAGAATAAAACTATTACTTGACATGCATAAAACAAGTCTGTAGCGGATTAGCCTAGTAAGATTACCTGATACGCGCTAGAAGTGGTTGATAACTGCGACCACGTCAAGGATGTAGAATGTTCTTGCTTCAGATTCAAGGGATAGTCAAGAAGTTGTAAAGGTCAATTAATGATTGATAATGAAATGCCAATATTAAAAATAGCCATGTAAGCCGACAGAATACTTGAAAAATGCTCAATACAGCAGAGTTCCCTGTCCCCATATATATATACATTGCGTTTGTGGGTTATGAAATCGAAAAAGAATATATTGATAAATGTCATTATTCAAAAAAGTATACACTCATATCAATATCGAAATTATTACAAGGGATAGAACACCTACAATATCTATTAATCCATTCGGCTACACACTACCGCAAGGCCTAAAGCTAAATCCGGACACTTGACTCACCGGTGGCGGAATGTGGACGAATAAGTGGGAATAGCGTTTTCGCTCAATTTCCGTGTTGTTCGCCGTTTATTCTTCTTTGTTACCCAAGAAGTTGTGTACATGTCCAAGGAAAAGTGCCGGCTGCAGATGCGGTATTGATCACCCCTCTTGTCCTCTAAGACTTGTTGGACTCTACTTTCCAGCTCATACAGTGGATATCCGCAATGTCTGACCCATTCTCTTATTCGATCAACAGTTTTCGGGAATACATGCATTGTAGTTCCTTCAGATTTTGCATGGGTCTTCGAAGGGCAACCGCTAATCGAACAGGCAGGCATTGTTGATGAATCTGAAAAGTAAATATCGACATTATTATACAATCTTCAAGAGTAAAGATTTGATACAAAAGTAAATGAATCATACAATGATCAATGCAAGGTTTGTTTTGGTCGCAGGAACTATACCAGTTCATTATGTGCTGCTTAGTATTTGCATGAGTTGCAGAAATGTATAATTGATGTGACTGAAATCTAAACATGTGACTCGTCCCTTGGATGTTCTGTCTTGCACGAGAAGGAAACATGCTAACATTATTGACTGGACCCCCGAAGGATGCAATTCAATCACAATAGTCACAGATGAAAATAAATAGATCTATTGATAGCATAGCAATGGAAACTCAAGTCAATACCAATGAGACCAATGAACATAGCACTATTTTGTACTCTACTGGAAAATAGATAGAAATTTAAAAATCTGCGAAATATAACCAGGATACATGGCCTTACCTTGACCAACAAACAGTTGGGTTCAGCAAGCAGAGCAGTATGTTGCGGGAGAATAGGTGGATGGCCACAGGTAGCGCACTGATGGGTATGCTCGAAGCGGTCGGTCACAGAGTTCACGGCTAGCACGACGACAAGCAGATTAGCATAGATCTCAGTGGTTCCCAGGTAGCACGTTCAAGAGTTGACTTGCAAAGCACAAAGATGTTCTCATGAGACATATCGAGTGGTTTTTAAAGTATTAGAAACTGGGGTGTGTTTGTGAATGAATGACGTATGTATGTCGTGGCATTAGGGGGCGGCCTGCCTCATGGGAGGCCTGCCTGGAGACATGGGGTCTGAGGAGGCCATGTGACCGATGGCCCCTTGGCGTGGGACACCTTTTGAAGTGTACATGTAGTTTGGCACCTTGGCCTTTCACGCCCCGGACAGCCCCCCATGCCAGCGCTCATCCCCGGGTGTGAACCGCCTTTGATAGAGGGGGGTGGGATGGATGGCCCTGGGGCGTGCAGATAAGGCACAGGAAGACTGCTGAATGGAGACAAACTTATGTGGATTGCAGGGGGGCGGCCTGCCTCAGGGGAGGCCTGCCTGGAGACACGGGGTCTGAGGAGGCCATGTGACTGATGGCCCCTTGGCGTGGGATACCTTTTGAAGTGTACATGTAGTTTGGCACCTTGGCCTTTCGCGCCCCGGACAGCCCCCCATGCCAGCGCTCATCCCCGGGTGTGAACCACCTTTGATAGAGGGGGGTGGGATGGATGGCCCTGGGGTGTGCAGATAAGGCACAGGAAGACTGCTGAATGGAGACACACTTATGTGGATTGCAGGGGGGCGGCCTGCCTCAGGGGAGGCCTGCCTGGAGACACGGGGTCTGAGGAGGCCATGTGACCGATGGCCCCTTGGCGTGGGACACCTTTTGAAGTGTACATGTAGTTTGGCACCTTGGCCGTTTGCGCCCGTCACAGCCCCCCATGCCAGCGCGCATCCACCGGCGCGAACCGCCTTTATATCAATATACAGTATATCGCCTTTATATCAATGATAGTATATCGTTGCTTATCAATAACAAATGCCACATACCGGAGATTCTTGTGAGCACAGACCCACACTTCAACCGGTGTATTATAGTGGCCAAGACCATAGGGCCTGTATAATCCAATGGTAATTGTTAGTATAGATATATGTGTGACTTTTATAGAGACATAACCTACTGAAAGACTTTGAACAAGTGTTATTTAGTGCATGCATTATCGAGAATATGTTATGTTAGCTTAGATAGATAGTGACCACCCTGCACAGGTGTCTGACGTCCATCCTTGAATGGAGACACACTTGATTCATTTAAATAATCGAGACAAACGTTGTTAAAATATATGTGGTGTTTTATTTTGTATCTTATTTTCATGACACAAAAATACAAGACTTTAAAGATTATACAGGTCAGGTTGCAGCACAGCGAGAGAAAATCCCCTGTACTGACCGCTGTCACTCGGGAACATTTCTCTAATGGCACGAACGGCACAGGCGGGTATCACTCTTCGAACGCGGTGTCCAAGCCTCCCGTGAAGCCACCATGTAAAGGAACGATAGGCCACCAGCCTGTACCACCTGTGAAAAGGAATGAAAAAAACTGTTTTTAAATGACCCAGATAAGTTTAATAAACGTTTGTTGACAATGACAATTCTGTAACTAATGGCATTTTACACGGACAAATGCTATCTAGACAATGCACACTATTGAATGACTTACATGCGTTACAATGATATGTAGATGTAATTTTGGATATAGTAGAAGAACATGAAATAGGAGTGGCATGACAAGCAGAGTATACTTACTCGTTACTCGGATTACGAGGACGAACAGTTGCTCGAAGTTCGTGCATAAGCACCATCATTATTCTCAACACGGCCCGTGTGAGGCAGGCTGCCCTGAAGTCTGGCAGCTCGGTGATGCATTGCGGTCGTGGCTCGCCTTCCGAAATGTAGGCCAGGCATCCCGAGTTTTCTCGGCAGCAGCAGTTCTCGTCCTCAGTTGGCATTAGCTCGCACCGATTGCATGTGCACCAGGTGGAGACGCCGTCCATTCGACTAGGCCCAGGCTCTTCATCTGTTGATTCGTCCTGCCAACTGCCGTCCGAATCCCCATCGTTTTCGCGTGCTTCCCTTTCCAGTAGTTCCTCCTCGGTATACTCGGGCTCGTACATGTAGGGCATTATTGTAGCCATTGTGTGTTAAACAAACTAAAATAATTTATAGCGGTGGTACTGATATCTGTTCACACGGCCTACAAGCGGCGAAGGTAGCTGACCAGAGCACTGAAACGAGTCACAGAATACTCAAAGTAACACAGAGAGAGGAATGGAATCGAAAATCTGCTGTTGTGTGTTGTGAAACGGTCTGTTTATACTTATTGAGGAGAGAGGTGTCCTGCCATTTCCATGGCGACATGTCATTAGCTGAAGCGCAGCGAATGTTGACACAAGACGTGCTTTGGCGTTGGGAAATGGGCGGTACGAGTCTGCTGATGACAGGCTCAGGGGCGGCGGAATTGATTTAGTGCCGCAAAAGCAGGTCCGCCAGGGCGATCGGGGAAAAGATAGGATTATCAGAAAATGGCGGCTCCCTGGTGCTTGTTTTCGCGTGCGTTTAATGGACAAAAACATGGGTAAGGTCCATAGGAAAGTTTTCTAAAATCGAGCCACTTAGGCTTAAAAAAACATGGCCGACCCGTTGGGACAATAACATTTTTTACTAGACCATGCCTTTAAAATAGGGATACAATCAGGTTTCTTGACCTTTGAAAGAACAACCCACGGGAGAATGTACATGAATTTAATTTCACACGTGAATAAGTGAATCCATTCCAGCCTCATTTCTTGCATCCTTCCACTTCCAGATGCTCTTCTATAATGGAAACTCAAAACCACAAATACCACATTGCAAAGGAAGATGTAGTACAGTATATGCTGCGTTCTCCTCACCTGGGGCATAGTTACGTCTTAAAGGCTACTCTGGACCATGATCTGTCAAAAACAGCCACATTTGTCCAATATCACATGAGTAATGCCATCCCAGCATAGCCTTTTTTTTTGTTTGCATTCTAATATTTCTAGTTCTGCATTTTCAAGGACTAAACATAAAGTACAAGCTCAAAAATGCAAAGAATGGGGTCCACTGCCTGATAGGGATACCCTCTGCATGCGCACTGGGCCCTACCAATAGATGAAAAACCCAGTTGCTTCTTCTCTACCCGAGCCATATTAAGCCATTGGCCAATAGAACGAGGGCAACTGCATATTTTCAGGACTGCTTCGGGTGTAGGGTTCTGGATGCCAGTGTCATGGATCTGCCGGAGTTGCTCATATCAAAGTTTAACCAAGCTCTTGCTTACTGATAAGGCTAAGCAATAATGCTTAGACATAGAAGATCAGGGGATCGGTGTAACATATAGTTAACAGAGCAGGAGGAGTTTAAAATGTTCACACAGATGTATACAACAGATACTATTTATTAAAGACCACTTTTGCATTGAGAACTAGACCTCTTGATTTCCCCAGCTAAGCTTCTGCCAGCACAGCCAGTCTCCTTCTCCGTCATTCGACCGATCAAGCAAGTATCAGTTGTTGCTTTTACTGCCACATTCATTCCCCCACCCACTCCAGCCACTGACTCTCACGCTGACTCAGTTCATGCTATCCTTCAACTCTCCATCTCCAACACTTTGGACATCCTTGCCCTTGTCATGCGGATCTTCATGAAGTCTGCCTCCAAGGACAACACCTGGTTTGATTCTGACCTAGCCTCTCTGAAACGTAAGTGCAGAGCTGCTGAGCGGAAATGACAGACCTCGAGCACAACCTCTGTCAGACACCCTTGCCACCTGCACCAAAGGCAATACAGATGCTCCAACCACTCAAAGAAGAAGGCCTATATCTAAGCCTGTATCTCTGGGCCCACTAGCAACACAGCTGAACTGTACAAAATCTGCAAGGAACTCACCTATCCTACTGCAGTCTCCACTTCTCCTCTGCCATCCCTGACCCTCTGCACTGCACTGGCCTCTCACTTCATAACCAAAACTCAGAACATCCTGTCCTCACTTTCCTCTTCACCCCTCCTTTCTGCTTCAACTGCTCTCAAGCCTCCCTTGGCCGCTCTCTCCTATTCCCTCCTACTCTCCTATTTCTCGCCCATACCACCAATGCGATCTCTAGACAAGTAATCTCTATGAAGGTTCCTCCAAACAAGTGCTCCTGTGATCCTCTAGAACTATCAAGGACAACACTGCATCCCTTGGATGACTTTTGCAATCACTCTTTTGCCACTGCTTTCTTCCCGGTATCCCTCAAGCACTCTCTTGTGCACTTTCTGTCGCAAAAAGTCTTCTGTTGCCCCCTCCTGCCTGGCTAACTACCACCCTATCTCCATTACCCCTTTCCTGGGCAAACTCTTGGAGAAGCTGTTAGGAAAGATTCCTCTTTACTACTTCTTCCTTCCATGTCTATGGACCCCCAAACCCTTTGCTTTTATTTTTGTATCTGACTTGCTCTTTTTACAGATCAGTGAATCCTTAAGCTTCCCTACACTGCCTTTTGCTCATCTGTTATGGGGAAACTGGCATGTCCTTCAGGCAGTCAGTACTGGGAAACCTTGTTTCCCTTAGTCTAGTTATGTTGTTACTATGTTTAGTAACTTGTTACCACTTGTGGTCATGTTTATCATTGTACAATTCATCTTACAATGTAGTGTGATGGGGTACAATTTCTGTTTTTTGCTAGACTAACATTCTGAGGATATTTGGTTACTCAAGGTGTGCTAAATGGACAAGCTGGTGGCAGCAGTGACCTTTTACCTTTCTTTGGTGCATTTTGTTTTAGCCTTACCATGTTAACCACGTTTAGCTACTAACTGTTGCTAGTGGTCAAACATGGCCATGAAACAAGGTTTTTTAAGGGTTCTTTGGATATCTTGTCTTTTAGCATTCTTTCTGGCCTCTGATGCCAGGGAGGCTTTTGGCAGGCTGCAGGAGGGCTATGTGTGTTTGATGCCAGGAAGTAGGCTGGTGCTGTTTAGTCCCAATCCACAAACGGGTGCCTGTTTGTCTGAGTGGCATGCATGAGTTTCGCTGCCAGTGGTCCTGATTGGACCACTGCTGGTGTGTGTGTGGGCTAGATGTGCCATTGGCTAGTGTGAGTTTCAGCTCTTACCTGGGTTTTAGGATAGGACAAGGACCCCTGCACCCACTCTAGAGAGATCCTGGAAGAAACAGAAGGAGCCAAGAATCTTGCCCAGCTGTACGACTTGTGAAGAGACCATGGACCCGTTGGAAGAAGGCCTGGGGAACAACTTCTGCTGCTGTCCTGGTAGAGTACTGTCCTGTGGAAGATCTCCAGCAGTCCTGTGAAGGAGCTGAGACCCTTGGATAGGAGGGAACATACATTCTCAGCAGCAGCTCAGAGTCCCATGAAGTAGAGCCTTCGGAAGTGCCCCATGACCGCCCAGTGGCTGACCAGCTCTGAGTTTGGGCTACTGTGCTGCAGACGTCACCATTCCAAGTTGAGGCCTGTAACTTGGGAATCTTCTGCATGTGCAGCAAGACTTACATCTGTGAAATGTCATGGTCCTAGCTTCAAGAAACAGCAATCTTGTTGAGTGTTTTTATTAACTATAGTCAGTAAAGTATAGCCTAAACAGAATTAGTCTCCATGTGACTGAAAATCAAATTTACCTGTGTATTGTGTGCTTACCCCACACACTCCTAATTCGCTCTGTCCAATTGAAAACCCCAAACCGTAGTCCTATTGAGAGCAATTCCTTTTGCCTAGAATCCTATCTGTTATGTGCGTCTGTCCGTGTCTTTGAAAACCGATGTCTGTATCTGAAAGATAAACCCTTCTCTTAGCTACCTGTCATTGAAACAATTTACCATGAGTCATTTGTATTTTTTCCTTTTGCATTTGCTTTATCCCCAAAATCGATGTTCCTACCTCATTTCCACGTTGTTCTGTTTACCGATTAGTAGTCTCTAAGCTTCCCTCTCTCCTCAAGTGTAGCAATACTAATTTCTTTTATTCTGTCGCACAGCAGTTGCGAGTAGCTGTGTGCAGAATAATCCAAGTCTGACTCTGCTGTTTTGCTCCAAAAACATGTTTTCACTTTCCTTTCTGGCTTCTCATCTTGGGGTGGTGGGCTTTTTTCCAAATCCGATTTTCTCTCTCTATCCTTACTCCTTGCCAATGCCATCCATTCAAAGGAACTAAGTTAGATGATGTTTGGGGATGAATGTTGCAGGGTGGAGTGCTAAACCTTGATGCTCTCACTTGATTAAAAACTGTTCTTTTTCCTGTTTTGCCATTAAAGATCTGTGTAAACTGTGATAGGATATCTGACACTAATTGTTCTATAGGAATGATTGAATTTTGGTTGCCACATATTAGTGGCTGTTGTATTTTGAATATTGTTTCCTTTGTCATTAAAAAATAAATTAATATATAGCTTATTAGTACACACCAGCCTGGTTCCTAGTCCATTGTGACACAGGGTGTATGTGAGCGTTGTGTGTGACACGGGTTGGAGGCCTACTCAAATAAAAGAACCCATGGTTTATTCAAAATAAAGAGTGCTTTTATTGTGTGCCACATTCATTGTTGGGGAAGGAGTTCCTGGCTGGAGTGTGCGATGTTATAAAACTGTGACAAAGCCAATATAATCTTTTTAACACTCGTGAAGCTCAGCCTTTTGTTACCTTACCTGCTACCAAACTTTTGGTTTCCTCACTTATTTTCTCACATTGATTTTATTTCTCTGTCTTACTCTTTAGTTTTCCTGTTTCTCGCTTTTCTCCCTTATTGTCTGTTTTTAATGCCTCTATTCATCTGTTATACTTACTTTCTCCCTGTGATTATATCTCTTTGTCGTTATCCTCTCTTGGCTTGCTATCGTTTCATTCTTGACTTAAATTGTGTTGTCTTTGTATTGTTTTTAAATCTCTTTATGGTCTTGCTCCTTCCTATCTCTCATCTCTTGTTTCTTTTTGTGTACCTTCTCGTTGTCTCCACTCGCAATCTCAGTTTATGTTATCAGTTCCTCGTCCTCCCTCTGCCCAATCATCATGATGTTCCTTTTCATTGCTTGCACCCTTCACTTGAATGCCCTACCGCTCTCTCTTTGTTCTATTACTGCTTATTCAATATTTGGTTCTACACTTATCATCTTCCCCAGTCTTGATGTAAAACCTTAGTACACTCTGTACACCCCTTTATCCTAAAGGTATGTTTCTATAAAGTTTGATCTGCGCAACACTTTGTAGCAAAGCTCTATATACATTACAAATAAATGCAAATTAATATAATACATATCATCGCCCAGTTAATAGCACTATGGCTGTGCCTGGCAAGTGACCTTTGAGAAATCCCACATTTACAATGATCTAAATCCATTCAATACCAACATTGTAAAATGGAGTCGTTATATTGATGACATTTTGGTACTCTGGAAAGGCACTGTAGATGAGGCCAACCATTTCTTCACGTGGCTTAACAGTCTTAATATACATCTTCAGTTCACCATGACTTTGAGCAATACATCTACTAATTTTCTAGACCTAACCATTTTTTCATCTAACGGGGTTCTTAAAATTAAACCTTACCACAAACCAACTGATAAGAATTCCTTGTTAGACTATTCGAGCCATCACATAAAACATTTACGTGATAACCTCCCATTTGGCCAATTTTTACGCCTCAAAAGGAATAGCTCGGATAAAGAAACATATGAGACCGAGGCTGTGAGTCTCAGTAAAAAACTTAGACAAAGAGGCTACCCCAAAAAATTGGTGAAAAAATCAGCAAAAAGGGCTTTTAATAACAATCGTGAAGCATTACTTGAACCAAAACCTGCTAAACCCAAAGATGATCGTATTGTTTGTATTAACACTTTTACAGATCAGAGTTTTGAAATTACGAACATCATCAAGAAAAATTGGAAAATCTTTGAAACCACTCCTCTAGCTATGCCATTGCCTATCTTTGCATATAAAAGAAGCACCACTATCGGCAACAGAGTTAGCAACAGCAAACTTAAATGTCCCAATATTCCTGTACCTAGACTTACCACTTTATGGGGTTTTCCCGATGCCATCGGGCACTACCCCTGTGGCTCATGTGGTGTCTGCAAATTGACTTCTAAAACTCAAATGATAGATGTTGGCCTTTCAAAACTCTGGACCCAAAAGAATTTAACAAATTGTAACACTGAGTTTGTGGTGTATATGATCACCTGTACATGTGGATTACACTATGTGGGCAAGACCACTCGTAAAGTTAAAACCAGAATCATGGAACATCGAAGCTGTCTGAAGAACAGAACTGAAAATGCTCCTATGGTGAAACACTTCAACTTGCTAAAGCACAGTCATGAAGACTTTAAATGGACTGTACTCATAGCCCTTAAAGGAACTAATTTCTCAGCTCGTGAAAAGAAACTGTTAAGGATGGAGCAAAAAATGATATATACGTTGCATAGTGATGTGATTGGTCTTAATGAATCTATTGATTGGCAGAATATTTAGCCGCTTTTACGCCTTAGTCTTTCTCTATCACAGTAAGGGTGGCACGCTTCTCCATCTAGACCTATATATGTCGAGTACACCTCCGTATAGACCTTCTGTTCACACTTTAGGCGACTGGTTCACAGGCACTCACTCTACTTCTTAAGATGGCCGCCGCCGTGCTCTTTGTTTTCCCAGGTTCTGGCTAGATTCCACTGAACATAGAGGTAGAACTACCAAGTTACTATGACTACCTGTTCGCATCGGCGGCGGCGAGCCTCCTGAGTCACTCGGGGATTTGTTCCCGTTGAGTACAGAGCACTTACCCTCTAGCGGTTATTTTGTACAGGGTGAGCGATATTTATTATTTTAATAGCGCTCATTTACGAGTCTAAGTGAGGTGGGCTACGAGCGAATATTTATGCTAGCACCGCTCGTTTCTCTTTATCCTCTTCTAGTGCCGAATGAAGGATTCCTGCGGAACTGTTGCCTCCTTGGGCTCTCCGAAGGTATATCTGTGTTGCTTTATACCTCACACTAGCACGTCCCAGGGTGTCATCTTTGGGCTCGGGACTTAATTGACCTCCACATTCTTCTTTACCCTTTGGAACGTTGCATGGCCCTCATAATAACCTCGAGCTATGTTGGGCATCTGTATCTTACACTGTGAACGTAGCATCTTTCTAACTTACATTACTCTATCAGTTACGAAATGATTTCACCATTTGTTTACTTAGTGATCTACCCTTATGTACCCTCGTATTTCTGATGTACCCTTGTGACGTCTGCCTTACAGTACTTGGCATTTGTATTTTGGTCTCCCATTCTGCTGTGTGGTATACACAATTTCTGCTTTTCGGTAAGCGATTAATCACGCTTACAAGGTATTTATTATCTCTTGTAGGATTGACCATATGATCTTCTACCTCCTACTATTCAGAGTAGCGAGCACCCACAGGCGGCATTTGAGGTATTTGTTTCCTCTTTTTGTATGCCTCTGTTCATTGATTTTGAACTGTTCATAGTATCTTGCTACTCATGAGCTGACTATATGTTTGTTTGTTTTATCCCCACAGATGCTAGAGAGTGTTCACATGTGCTATTTCAACTCTTACTGGGTTACGTTAATATCTTCCTCCTGATGAATGTTCCACACTTGTTTTAGGAACAGAAACATGTCGAGATATATCTCTGTATTGTAACCAGAGACCTAAACGTATTACACATTTATTCCAAACGGAAGTAGGGTTCTATACAATTTGTTTAATAGTTACCCCCTTGTGCTCTTTTAACACACTGGTTTTGTCACTAGCCGAACTAGTTTGTTCACGTAACTTCTGTTCTAGTTTAGTTTGGTTTTATATTGAATACTGTATGTTTTGTACTGTGGACCACCTCATTTAATTGGCTGTTTTAACTTTTATGATTTATCATTAAAATTTGATCTTAATTGTGATTGGTCCCTGATGTGATAAATCGTTTTCATGTACCTCTAGCAGCTACACTTTAGCTTTGTCTCTCTTTATATATACATGTGCCTGGCAAGTACCGTTTCTATGCCTACACAAAAGCCCAAATGGTTTGAACGGCCAATGCTTGCTTTTCTAGACTGTGCTTTACTGCTACAATTGAGTCATTAACTTTCAGAAAAATGCTTAGAAATACCAAAATTATCTTTTTAAAGGCCAAGAGCTACCTCAAAGAAATCCCTGAAGTAGGGGAAAGATGTATTTGGGTAGGCAGCGTGTGACAGTTAGTGGAGCGCAAATTCAAAAGGGGCTAGCATGGTCATGGGCAGTTAATGATGTGTAAAAAAGACAGACAACACTCACAAGCTGTGTGTCACTCCCCACATCCAAGCTCTCACCTATTGGCACATCCCATGCCAAAAGGTGTGGCTTCTAGGAGGTCGTTCCAGTCCTACCTACCGACGTAAAAAAGTGCTCTCCTCATAAGCACTTAACGACTTCCAGTGTGGTCTTACTTACTACATTCGCACCTGGGGAAGGGTGCTCAGTCAATCAGTTGGCTGGAAGAGCGGGCAAGAACACACTGCGTATCGCCTGCTCTTTCCAGCCACCCGAGGCCCTTGACTGGGTGGCTCCATCTTGGGGGAGGCAACAGCAACGTTCCACCCTCCCCCAAACCCCAAAACAAAACATACACTTTCCCAACCCCTCCCTCCATTCCCTTTTCACCTGCTGGATCGGAGCTTTGTGTTCCAGTCATAGCGCTCCTTCTGTTGCCATAGAATCGAAAAGGGGACTAAGTCCCTTTTCCTACAGCGGCGGCCATCACGTTTGTTTTATTCTCGGAAATTGAAATTGCGTGATACGTGCACATGCACTCTCCCAAAAAACAAACCAACAATGATTTGCATCCTGGGCTATCACCCACTGGGTCGGGAGTGGGGGGTGGGGGGGTGTGTACATGGCTGGAAACTTCCCGCAGCCCTTGCCGAGGTCCTCGCTTCGCAAGGGCCTGCCTGAGCTCGGGCTGGCAGTCTGTTACTCAGGGGTGATTGCTACATTATCATTGTTATACACATCTCTACCCAAAATAGTACCTTTTTAATAGAACAAGAAAAGATTATAAAAGAAATATGAAGCTCGGGTAAGATCGAAGGCTCTTGGGAACTTTTTAACTGATGACCGATCATAATATATAAATTAGCCCTTTTTGACTGAAATAACCTTGGGTATTAAAACAAGCAGGGCTGGTCCAGTGGGAGCAAGGCCTTTGCTAGAAGAATGCATACTAGGTAGAAATTCTGATTTCTGAATGAAAGGAGTGTCCTTAGGGTTGAGTGATGGTCCCAGAAAGATGGTGGGCCTCTGGTGCTCAGACTTTCCTTGTGACAGTGTTGATCTATCTGTCCTTAGGGTATCTACTTGTTGTTTAGAGTTTGTACACCTCAAGCAGTCTCCATGAGACATAAACATTGAAGAAAAAGTAGATGTACCAGTGATGCTCTGTGAATGACCAGACTCATTCCCACTGGCATGCTTGCACACTCATGTCTCAGATGATAAAGTGGGATAACTTGTACTTATTAATTGTATGTAACACAGAATAACATGAATAGGTCATGAAAACAGCAAGAAATATATCTCACGATGATAAAAGACACATACAGCAGCTTACTAATGCGACACACACACGATACTAGCCAGAGCAAAGGCAATAGTGGAAACATTACAAAGAATTGGTGCACATGTTTTTTCAAAGCAATGCATTCATCCTGTTCTCAGTAGATTGAGAGCGGCGTTAGTAGGTGCTTATTCAGTGAGACAGACAGGGCGTCCATGGGGTGTGGGGGGGGGGAGGCTCGGGAGGGACAACAGATAGTATCTCGCATCAATAAACCAACCGTATCACCTCAAAGTGAAATTCCTAGTGTGTCCGGCACAGACTATTGTTGGATGGAAAAGCGTACATTGTGAAGTTTGTTTTGTAAGACTTTGTAAATCGTATGGGTGGGTCCTGTTACATGTGTAATTAAGGGCAACACGGTCACCTCTGTGCAATGTTCATCATTTACTCTATCACGTGCAATACAAGTTGCAAAATAATGAACAATGGCTTTACTCCTTTGCTTTGAACTTAGTATGCAAACTGTGAAAAGGCTGCTTGCCATGTATGCATGACAGGCATAATTCACAATGCATTTCTTTGAAATCTGACTCCTTTTAGCAGGCATATTCAATAGACATGCATTAACGCCAGCATGCAAATCAGACGGGGATGTTAGTGCATGTGGATTGCACGGCAGAGAGGATGGAGATAGCAGGAGTTGCAACTCCACACTGAGCCCTTGCGTCACCATACAAGTCAATGGATATATCATAGAGCATGAAATGGACGCATATACATGTGTACACATACCTTGTGACAAGTTTTCATGTTAAAGCCATAATGAATATAGCCCAGTGCGCAATTGTGAAAATACGAAATTCATAAATAATTAATGAATAACTATTGAAGGATTTGGAATTTGAAACAGCAGAACCAGCAAGTATTTGCTCTCCCTTGTTTCTGAACCCGCCATGTTCTTAATTCTACAGAACCAAAGATAAAAACATTCTTTCTGCTTCTGATGTCTGCCTGTTGCCTGCCCCTCCTCCTCCTGCTTGCCTCTTCTTCTCTTTCAACACACTCTCGGTCTCTCAGTCTTCTCTTTCTCTCCCCATCTTTTCCCTCTCCCCTATCCTCCTTCCCCTTTCTATATTCTCTGCACTTACTCTATCCGAAATGTCATTTGACCTAGTATGAGAGTAGCTGTTTGTTTCCTCCCCTTCCCTCCTTGTTTGTTTCCTCCCTCTCCCCCTCCAGCACTACCTGAATGTGTTCAGGCCTAGTACGATAGCTGCTTGTCTGTCTCATCTCCTACCTCCCTCCCTCCCTCCCCCGCTGTCCGTCTCCTCCTTATGTTGGTCATAGCTCTTGCACTATCTGAAATGTCGCCAGGCTTAGTACTATAGTCATTTCACTTTCTTATTGTCTCAAGGCCTTGCAAGAATGTCATTGTATTATTCCTTTGCTCCCTCCCGTGCCTTGAAGCGCTTTGAAACATGCTGTGGATAGGCGCTATATATAAATATCAATCAATCAATCAATAAACAATGTGACTAATTTGAAGTGTGGTGTTAATGAAATACTCCAGATTGCTGGTGAAAAAAGACCAAATCTAAAGTTTAGACATGTCACATGTTGGATTCCGGGAGGAATACTGGCAGAATGTTTGTGACAGGCATTCCACCAGCATCAAACCTGCTGGTCCACATAAATGGTAATGGAAACAGGCAGATGGCGGACACCTGCTATGTTTTCCTCTTGAAATCAACCTTTGGATAGTCAGAAAGTCAAAACTTTAAATGAGGTTATTTCCCCCCAGAGGAGCTAGGAGGATGTTGTACAGACCACACTCTCCGGGGTCAACATTAAGATTGGGAAAGCAGGAGCTAAAGGTAGCTCCTGGGTATCCAGCATTAACCTGGGACCAGGAGATACCGCTGGGGAACAAGGAGGTAGCACATAGTGTTCTGACAATCTAACATCCACATAAAATGCAAACTTAAAATTGTGTTAATTATTTATGACCTCTTATGCTTTCAATGCTTATGCTTTCAATTTCATACTCAAAGACTCACAATGGTGCAATATCATTCAAAAGGCTCTCCTTGGCAAAACATCCATACTCCAAGACAAAATTCACACCAAAAAACCCAGCTAGCGCTGCCTATCCATGCTGTGATGCGCAATCTACACCGTCCACATCTCTACCCAGATTCGAATTTACCCCTGTAACCATCACAGATACCATCACTACTATCCACGGCCTAAAACCCTCCAAATGTCAAGGAGATATCAGTCCAGCATCTCTCATGAAAGAGAGAGTCTGCCGAAGAACTTGCTCCATTCATCACAACCTTGATTAATAACTTGTTCTCCTAGAATGACGTACCAGAAAATCTCAAAGAGGCTTAGGTTCTCTCTCCTCAAAAAAACACACGAGACCCAAGCATCCCTACGAACTACCGCCCAATCACCACAGTACCCTTCCTTCTGAAAATACTGGATAGGATAGCTTACATGCAAATACAAAAATTCCCGGAAGCAAATAACCTCTTTGGCCTTAAACAATTGGGCTTCCGCCCCGGCCATGGTACTGAAACCGCCTTTTTGGACCTAAAAATCCAAATAGATGAGATAAAAGACAGAGGCAATATGGCATCACTCATGCTACTAGATCTCTCAGCAGCCTTCGACTTGGTCAAACATAAGATACTGTGTAAACACCTAGCTGCAGACGTCCATTTATCTGACAACACCATAAAATGGATTGAATCCTTCTTATCTCACCGCACCATGAGGGTGTTCTCAACCACAGTAGCTGCCCCCACTGTCCCAGTCACCTGCAGAGTCTCCCAAGGATCCTGCGGTTCCCCCACTCTATACAATGTCTTCACCAAGCCATTGTTCAACCTACTACACAAACTGGGAGTCATCTATACCAACTATGCAGATAATATGCAAATACTCCTGCCCATCACGGGCAACCGCATCCTAGACTCCAATGCCCTAAACAAAATATTCCTAACCATTCAGGCCTGGATGGCACACAATGAGCTCTGTCTGAACGACGATAAAACACAGATACTCCTGATCGGGAATCACTCTCAGATGAATAACTTTTCAGACAACTATAAATCTTTCATCATTGACATCAATATAATCACCACTTCCAAAGAGATGAAAACTCTAGGTGTTTACCTTGAGTAGTCACTCGCCCTGACCAGGCAAGTCAATGCTATTGCATCGGTATCAGCCTACACTGCCAAACTGATCACAGCAGGCAGATCTTTCCTGACCCCGGTCAACTGTGTCACACTCCTTAGAGTGCTGATTCTGTCGAGGATCAACTACTGTAATTCCCTCTTTGCAGCTCCAACACCAGGAACATTAAAAAACTACAACTCATTCAGAATAATGCAGTCTGTGCAGCACTCAACATTCCAAAAAAAGATCATATCTCTGAGGTTAGATGCAAAATCCACTGGCTCCCGGTTTGGGAGCACATAACATTTAAAATCCTATCCCTCACTCAGAAATGGCTCTCAAAGAATGGCCAGAGATATCTATCCAGTCAATTCTCCAAAGCTCAATCCATCAGACCCACCTGTTCCGCCGACTCCTTCTGCCTTGACATCCCCCGCTTCAAGCGCCAGAAAGCGGGAGATTGCAGCTTCCCAGTGATCGCAGCTAAACTCTGGAACACCATGCCTCTAGCACTGAGATCAGATCCCAACCTATGGTCCTTCCAGAAATAACTCAAAACATGGCTCATCAACCAAGGACAATAGCCACTCCCCTCCCCTCATACTGCTACCCTTACCCAATGTGACACCGTTATGCTCTACCTCAAACTGTCTAATGGTACCTGTGAGTATGCAACATGTGTGTGTAAATGCTAAATTTAACCAAGAATAACTGTCAATTTAACTTTGTCATCTGCTGTATCCCAACGCTTCCTGCAATGAATGTAACCTAAAATAACCATTGTAACCACCACTCTTCTGTAACCAGCGCCTAGATGCCTGCGGGCTAAGTGCGCTTAACAGATGTCAAAATAAATAAATAAACAAATACATATGTGTTTATTTGGCCTAATGCTCTTTAAAGATAGTCCCAAATACACAGAGTTAGTGTCACATAGGTGTGTATGTTCAGCATCAGTTGGCCTGGGGAGCAAAACAATGCGCCTGGTAGCTGTTGGTGTGAAGCTAACCAGGCTCTTCTAGGCTACAAGCAGGAGCTAAATAGCTCCCACCTCTCTTCAATTCTGAATCCTTCACTCTAAATCAGTCCCTGGCCCTCATTACGAGTAAGCCGGTCTAGGAAAAATGGCAGTAAAAGGGCCGGTACATCCAGCTCTAACATTTTTCCTGGAACAGCTTATTCCGAGTCTGCCGGTAGCGGCAATGAACTACCAGTGGGTCAGTCCTGCCGGGAGTTCAGGCCCCTACCATCACAGAAATGCCCCTATCACTGGCACTGTTACTACCGGTGCCAGTGATAGGGGCAAGCCCATTACATGGATTCCTATCAGACTCCATGGAATGGTAACTTACTGCCGTTACCAGCACCCGTAATATCCTGGCAACACCTGGATATCTGGCATCGGTAAGAGTAAGGCGAGTTTGCTGGTAACCTACCGGTGCTACTCAGGGCCTGTATGCTCCAAAGCCTTTTAAAATTTGCCATACGATTGTGTCGGGGGTCGCCTCATAGAACTCATCAAATAAATTACAAAATGAATCAAAAAGCAGTGTACGATGCTGCAATTAGTAATGCAGATTTATTCATGGAGCCAGACTCAGCTGGGACAGCAAATTCAAACAGATCGCAGAACAGAACTGCATGAAAAGGTGCTGTCAAAGAATCACCCCACCCATGAAGAACCTTTATAGTAAACAACATATTTAGCGTTTGTGATCATACAACATGAACAAATCTCCCCACACAAGTTTGATTGGATCTTGCACTTTGAACCCGTAGAGAGGAACATACGTTGCAAGCAACGATTGGGTTCGTGGACCTTCGCACACCACCCTCAATTATCTCCTGTGACATCACAATCCACCCCCAATTCCCACAGCACAAAATGATGTCATTGAAACATTTGAGGCGACCAGCGGAACCTTAATAATTTGCCCTGGTCACCTCATCCTGATTCACAAGAGAACACATACCCACCATGTCACCATCAGAACCTTAAACCACGGATATGCCGTGGCACCGAATGTTGCATATTGGGGACATTTCATAAATGATTTTGAATTATAAAATGGTCATGTATTCATTCTTCACAGGCAAATCCGTGAAACTCTAATCTGTTGACATTGAAAAATAAGAACCATTGGGCCTCATTACGACCGTGGCGGTCCGGAAATAACGGTGGCGGTAAACCCGCCGCCACCGTTGTTTCCGGACCGCCTGATCCCGACCCCTGCAGGCGGGAGGTGATGTTCCCGCCAGGTCTGACCTGGCGGGTTTAACACCGCCCGCCTGCAGGCGGACGAGGAAACACCGGCTGCATTACAAGATGCTGCCGGTGTTTCCATGATCCCGATTCCCATTGAGTCCCATAGGACTCAATGGGAATGGGGATTTACACCATTCCGCCTCCGTGATTCCCGGAAAACCGGGGTTGTGATGCCCCGGTAATTCCGGGAATCACGGAGGCGGAATGGTAATACGAGTCCGGCATTAACCAGGCGGTTTTACCGCCTCTCGTAACGCCGGACTCGTAATGAGGCCCATTGTGTACTTCTCTTAATGTAGGCTTGCGATCGCACACTCTGCACTAATTTACCAGCTGCAGCTGCGTTTGCGGCAAACAAAATGCTTGCACACGTTTAAAGCAGAAGCAAGAATTTTAGGGCCTATTTACCGCATTTCGTACTCCCACTACGCATGATCATACTTAACTATGCCCCAGCATTTATGGATTCATTTTATTACACCTTTGATTATCCATGTATCAGAAAGAGCACCTTCCCCTTTTACAGTGCTACTCTCTCAGCTGATAAGTGTGGTCCACCATACCATGCTGAACTTGCATTTTTATTATACGATTGTCAAGACAAGAAAATCTTAAATGGACTTAGACACACACTATGGAAGGAAAAAAGAATGTACATATCCCCCAAAATATTCTCCTCCTCTCGCTGAACTTGAAATGTTAGCTCTCTTTAGACAAGACACAAAAATTGACAGCTGTGCATTAGAAGATGACAGAGCATTCTGTGTCATTTTGCTCACTACGCAGCCATGAATAGGTCTGAAATATATCAATGCTTAGTAGAGATTTGATAATTCAATGTCTTTCTGGCTGCAATTCCTGTGTGTGGTAGCCAGAAGAAGAGAGAGCAGAAGTCATTCCGGCTGCTCATCTTGTCCCGCTCATCCTACCTCGCTTCATAATGTCTCTGCTGATCGCGGAGTGCTGTGCTGTGGTGTTCAGAGAATCTCCTGGAGTGAAGAATAGTTTCTGCTAAGTTTCTCTAGGTCTTCACAAGGCGGTCTCTAGACTGTTCGGTCAGACGGGAATCTGGTTGGGTCCTCACGGGGGCCCCCAATAGTTTAGACCGTAACTCAAAACTTTCATTAGTTTGTTTCCTCCTCTAGCTCCCAGAAAATAAAGCCTTAATTTAAATAAAACTTGTTTTAGGTATATTCTTTGAAGCACATGCTTTCACCGAAGCATACAGCTATCCACGCGTTGTCCAGACTTATGCATAAATGGCAAAACATCTAATTTCGGAGAAGCTAGTCCAATCCTGTTTGTTTTTCATTTGAATTCTGGATTTGTAATGAGAAATTCCAGACTACAAGTGCCAGAAAGAAAAGATGAAACCAGATTTGATCTATCATCTCCTAAATGGATCAGGTCATGTATGTTATGTTATATAATGTCCCTGGGGAGTGAAGTCGCACTCTTTTATTGGCATCTTTCAAGGGCATGCAAGCCAGTCTAGCTTGTAAATGTTGCAGTCACTCAGAAATTGGCCCATGCTAGAGGAAGCCACATACTCCACCATGAATCCAAGGGACTCCTCCAGTCAATGAAGCTGGCAGGTCTAGCAGTGTGGTGCTCCCTCTCATCATGGGAATGGTGTGCTGAAGATCCCACCGCCTTCCCACTCTACTGAGTCTTGCCCATTCCGCACCTGACAGCCGCGGCCCAGGTACCCAAGTATTCCCCATCCCTTACCATAGTCTGCAGGGGAGTAGATGACTCCACCCCCTGCTGACAACATTTTAGCTGGGGCCCACCTGTCAGTCACTGCCTGGCCCCTCCCCTTGCTCACACACTGATCCCATTACTTTGCCGGACTGCACCTGGAAGATGCAGCGGCTGATTTCTAAGCCACGCCCCTGCTTCCCTCTTCAACTTGTTGTTATGTGGTTGCTGGGAACTAGTCAGTTCCTAGCAACCACTCCAGGCAGATGGATATTGTTTAAACCCCCCTTTAACCTTTTACACGCAGGAAATATGTGTTTTCTTGATCCTTCCCTCGGGCCATACATGACCATAAACCTTGGTAAACACCCTAGTTGCACTCTGGCCTTTAACTCGGTCTTTGGGGCCCATAACTCCTGTTACAGCCCTCTCTATAGGCTAGTTCTATAAACGCTTAATTTTTAGTCTTTTTATAATCCACCGATCGCCGCCATCATTTTCTTTGGATGCTGACGGTTCTCTGGATAGTGGGGTATTGTGACGCAATCAGGGCTAAACCAGACTGCAGCCTGTGGGAGGAATAGGAAAGAGGGCGAAGGAAAAGTGTGAGAACAGATGCAGCGGGTTTAGAAAGGAGACAAACTGACACACCAAGTAAAAGATCAAAAATGTTGAGGGAGGGAGGCCTAGGCTTGGGGTAGCAGGGCTGTGTGTGCAGTCATGTGTAGTTGCTCAAATGAAGGTGATCCGGAAAAGTGGGAATACACCCTTGCTGTGATGCCAGGCGATTCTCTGTGATGGCTTGTTCTAGTACATTAATAGTGTGGCGCTAGTCTACTACATTAATAGCGTGGCGCTAGAACTTGTTCTACTACATTAATAGCGTGGCGCTAGAACTTGTTCTACTACATTAATAGTGTGGCGCTAGAACTTGTTCTACTACAATACATTATTAGTGTGGCGCTAGAACTTGTTCTAGTACATTAATAGTGTGGCGCTAGAACTTGTTCTAGTACATTAATAGTGTGGCGGTTTACATTAATAGTGTGGCGCTAGAACTTGTTCTAGTACATTAATAGCGTGGCGCTAGAACTTGTTCTACTACATTAATAGGGTGGCGCTAGAACTTGTTCTACTACATTAATAGCGTGGCACTAGAACTTGTTCTACTACATTAATAGTGTCTACATTAATAGCGTGGCGCTAGAACTTGTTCTAGTACATTAATAGCGTGGCGCTAGAACTTGTTCTAGTACATTAATAGCGTGGCGCTAGAACTTGTTCTACTACATTAACAGCGTGGCGCTAGAACTTGTTCTACTACATTAATAGCGTGGCGCTAGAACTTGTTCTACTACATTAATAGTGTCTACATTAATAGCGTGGCGCTAGAACTTGTTCTAGTACATTAATAGTGTGGCGCTAGAACTTGTTCTACTACATTAATAGCGTGGCGCTAGAACTTGTTCTACTACATTAATAGCGTGGCGCTAGAACTTGTTTGAGTACATTAATAGCGTGGCGCTAGAACTTGTTCTAGTACATTAATAGCGTGGCGCTAGAACTTGTTCTAGTACATTAATAGTGTGGCGGTTTACATTAATAGTGTGGCGCTAGAACTTGTTCTAGTACATTAATAGCGTGGCGCTAGAACTTGTTCTACTACATTAATAGTGTCTACATTAATAGCGTGGCGCTAGAACTTGTTCTAGTACATTAATAGCGTGGCGCTAGAACTTGTTCTAGTACATTAATAGCGTGGCGCTAGAACTTGTTCTACTACATTAATAGTGTCTACATTAATAGCGTGGCGCTAGAACTTGTTCTAGTACATTAATAGCGTGGCGCTAGAACTTGTTCTAGTACATTAATAGCGTGGCGCTAGAACTTGTTCTACTACATTAACAGCGTGGCGCTAGAACTTGTTCTACTACATTAATAGCGTGGCGCTAGAACTTGTTCTACTACATTAATAGTGTCTACATTAATAGCGTGGCGCTAGAACTTGTTCTAGTACATTAATAGTGTGGCGCTAGAACTTGTTCTACTACATTAATAGCGTGGCGCTAGAACTTGTTCTACTACATTAATAGCGTGGCGCTAGAACTTGTTCGAGTACATTAATAGCGTGGCGCTAGAACTTGTTCTAGTACATTAATAGCGTGGCGCTAGAACTTGTTCTACTACATTAATAGTGTGGCGCTAGAACTTGTTCGAGTACATTAATAGCGTGGCGCTAGAACTTGTTCTAGTACATTAATAGCGTGGCGCTAGAACTTGTTCTACTACATTAATAGTGTGGCGCTAGAACTACATTAATAGTGTGGCGCTAGAGGTAATCCATGCATGGCTGAGTGCGGAGGACGTCAATGCCATTGAGGGTGTATGGTTCTTCACCAGATGCCAACTATTAAAATCGCTTCTGGTGAAGTAGGCGATTGATCTGGAAGTGCCAGGCTAACTGGCAAGGGGACAGATGGGGAAAGAGAAAAGGGGAGGAAAGTGGTAGAAACGATAACCTCGATTGTCCACGCGCTACACCTGATTGCCCTTTTAATGAAGCATGAGCTTGTGTGATTCACAATTGAGTGCAATATTTCAAATATTTTGGAGTTGGCCATCAACTGTTACTAAAGTGAACCTGCATTAGCATTGGCATGAAGCATGAACTCCCTGGACTGGCAAATGTCAGTAGTGTAGGATAGAAACTGCTTCATTAAGTCACACAGAGCGATGCAATTGTCGAACTGCTAGATTATGTAATAACACATAGCCTGCACAATGGATATGATATGATAGTGTATTTATGGCGCACCCATACACAAGTGTTTCAGGGCGAGACAAGGAAAGTGAGTGGTACCAGGGAGGAACAAACAACCATCTTTCTAGGCCCAGTGATATTGAAAACGTGCAAGTGCAGGGGAGAGGAAGGGGGAAAGTGCAAGGGACAGGGGACAGGGGAGGAGTGGAAAGTGCTGAACATGTGATAAAATAACAACAGGTGGTGCGGCCAGCAGGTGGCAAGTGCAATAATTAAGCGCAGACAACGGGAGTCTGATAAGTGCAGGTAAGGGGACTGTAGGGTTGCAGATACAGACCCAAGTGCAAGGGTTGCCAGGAGGCACTGCAGGTATGCAGATGGGTGGGCAGGGATCTGCCCCCGAACACAGAGGGCAGCCAGGAGCCCAGTGCAAAAACAGACAGAGATCAGCAGGGGAGAGGACTTAAACTCCCATTCTATAAAATATGCATTACAGTGCCATAAAACAAAGCCTGCAGGAAAGTATGCATTAAAGATCTAGAGGCTACATGCACTATAGGCTATCACCATAGATACACGTTGGCATTGCATGAACATACCAGTTGTCATGCAATGTGTTGATCCCATAAACATTGGAGGGTGCTAATCAATCTGTAGTTATCTATCTATAGCAAGGGTTGCAAGAGTGAGTACACACCCACACAAGACGGTGCATATTAGAAAGTATGCAAACGTGCCGTAACGTTATACACACATAACTTGAGAAGATTATATACAATTTTACGCCTACCTGCTCATCATGAGAACATCAATTATCTTTCAGTCAGTAGTATGTTGGTCATCGCTACCTATTCTCAACAGCAATTATGTCAGCATTTCCCTTGCAAAATCCTGCCATGATCTGTCCCTTCACTTCCATTAATCCGAGCAAGGGTGGGCCAAAACCTGCCAAGCTCTCAGCCAAGCTTCATGACCAAATCCCCAGCGACTTCAGACTGCAGAATCTCCATCCATTGCCCACCAGTAGATGATTCTAGTAGCCACCAAAATGCCCAAGTACATATGGAGCTGCGAGGATGCACCTGGCCCAACAAGAGGAAACCCCAAATCCCCTCGCCCATACACCCGTTGCTAACTTGCAGGTCATGCAGCACTGCTCTGAAGCCAGCATATTTTACAGAAACGCTGCCGCTCCAGCTGTGTGCCCCCTGCTGCAGTTACTTGGACAAGCTGTGCAGGTGGGTAGAGGTCGGAAAGATAGGTAAGAAGAAACCTCCATGCAGGACAACTAGAGCCAAGGGTGACCCTTTGGCAGGAGGCAGCCTGCACACACTTGGGGGAGGTGGGGTGCTCCCAAGTTGCCCAACTCTCCCAACCATCCCGATCTTTGCCCCTATCACCACCCATCTCCACCCCTAGCTCTCCACCAGGTATCTGTAGCATGTGTAAGTTCTGCTGGCCCTCAGAGCGAGTTCCCTACTGGCCATATAGTATAGCTACTCATTAGAGCTATCCCTGGCAATAGTACACTAAGGATCTCAGATAAACAGGTACAGTATACAAAAAGCATTGGGTGCAAATCACATGTAAGGCCATACATGCAATATCCATGCGATTCTTTTTTTTGTGTTTGGTTTTTTATGTGCCACAATTAATTGTGCATTCACCGTCCTTGCTGATGATGTGACAGTTACCATTCTGTTAAACGAGCTGCAATGACACACATCCTACACCACCACTGTCAATAGGGATTTAGATCTTTGTGAGGATGGCCCACCCTGCCCCCACCATGACAAGACTTTCACCACAAATAAGTTTGCCACCAGGTCCCATTTATTCTCACTTTTATTGTTCAGGTCAAATGTTTATTAATGCATCTCTCATGTGTTAAACTAGATAGATGATGGTCGAAGTATGTGTGGCCACAAGGGCAAAAGTTATGTCATTTAATTGTAACAGCTCAAACACCATCTGACCCTGCGCTCCACCCAGAAGAGCCCAGCTGACCCGTGCACCCTGCACTGGCACCATGTGGATCTCCGCCAATCCTGGAGCACCACCCATACACATCCCATAGTGTCTAGTCTTCATCACCCAATCCCCACGACCATGTGCCCCCTATAGCTTACCTCCCTGATGACGTTATTTTGTAATAAATATGAATGTCTTTCTATTGTCTGACAGAGCGCTGTCGGTGTTTGCAGAGTTCTCTGCTTGCCCAATTTTGGTTTTGGATAAACTTTACTTTTTATCTTCACCCGCATTTGGTCCTGTTCTCATTCCCTTTTGGGGTGTGTCCATTGCTGACTCTCAATGGGGAGTTATCATTGCATTTTTTCGGGACGCTCACTTTCATAAGCAAAGAGGCAGTGTGATTCAGCAGAGTGCTCTCTCACTGCAGAGCAATACAACAAAAGGGTCATGCACTTGCAGGCACAAATATTAAAGATGGACCCATGTAGCCCCCTGACCTGGGTTCAAAAAGGCTCTTGTGGATGGCTTCTGCACAGTGGTCAGCAATTTGTAGGCAGCAAACCGTACCATTTTGCTGCAGCCCATTGTCTGAAAATGACTCACATATGCACCCAAAAACATCAACCTCCAGGCAGCTGACTGCACCTCGTTACCCACTTTCTCCCCCAAGTATTTCACCTCCTCCTTTCCTTCCTCGCTGTTCTCCTAAACCCCACAGCTGCTGAGACTGGTGACCAGGGCCCTTATGTGTCCTCCTGGGTCCTGGCCTCCCACATCCAATCGCCTACATCCTCCGCCCCTCCCAGCACTTTGCCTTTACACCCACTGGCCTGTGCCACCACAGGCTTGCACTTACCCATTTATTGGTGGTTGACCACACCACCTAGGCACTTACAGCTGCCCACTCCCTAGCACTTACTACTTGAATGAACTAGCACTTACCCCCAACTCCCCCACCCTTTCTCTCTCTCTGCACTTGCACGTTCTGAATGCGCACAAGGCCTAGTGGGAACGCCTTCATCTTACAGTGTTATATCTAATGTTACTCCCATCTTCCCTCCCTGTTGCCCTGTGGATGGTGGATGCTTTGAAACACAATGTACTTTTTGTATAAGCGCCTTACAAGTCTCGTAATCCACAATTTGCCTTATACTCCTTCACATACTACAACATATGGACATGGCTCCCAGCAGAATGGTGCACTTTAACAAAGAAACGGTGCCCGAATGCCCCCGGTGCAGCGAAGAAGGGGCAGACCCGACACATATGCTGTGGAAATGCAGGAGTGTGCTATCATTGTGGTGTCACATTGAACATGCATGCAGGGGAGCGGGGGTAGTCAGGTGTATGTGCAACCCACTGGAATGCCTGGTGAGGATATATCCTAGTCCTGCAAAAAGCAGACATGTGATTCAGTTCATGGATCTGACGTGTGTTGTGGCCAAGACACGCATTGCTGTGTCTTGGAAGAACAAGCAGGGGTCCCAATATAGTCAGTGGGACAGAGAATTTGAATCCTGGTGCCTTTGCTGAGACGAAAGCTTGGGCCAGGGCCACAAGAGATGAGGAAGGACAACAGTCCTACATATTTGTCGCATGGAGAGACTTGAAAGCAGGGATGTTTCCACCCTCCGATGACAAACCACCCTGAACAAGAAAGGTATCACTGTGTAGCTGGTATAATTGGTAACATGCTTTCATTGACATATGGTGTACCACCCTGGTCGGTCCTCCCCAAACTACCCGCACTTTGATTCCCCTCCCTGGTACCCATAAACCTGTTGCTGAGATGACCCAAGCGAGCTCTATTGCTCTGTTTACTGTTGTTTGGAAACTAGAATGTCACTGTAGAACACTTTCACACTACTGTCAAGGTAACTCCTTGCAATGTTGGCGAAGCTGTTATATGATATCGATTACGACGGTTCCGTTGTGAAGATGTATCTGGATGCTATGATGAAAATCAATAAAACACATTTAAAAATAAGCACCTTACAAATGCACAATACATGCATAAATAAATGACGCTTCTGAAATGATCACAACATTAGAGATGGAAAGTGTTGAATCAATGACAAACAGCGGAAATGTGTCCAGGGATTTTCGCGCACCATCATTGATTGGCCTGTTTACATTACAACCATTGCAGTGTGGTCCTGCTACCAGAGACGTTGCTAGGGGAGAGCTGAGGGGGCTATAGCCCCGGGTCTTTTGGTTCTAGCCCCAGATAGAAGCTCAGGGGCTACAACCAAAAGGCAATTGGTAGCCCCTGCCTGCTACTAACCAAGAGAGTCATTCTAGACCACTTGGTTGCTTTCTTTCTAAGCTGGATCCCAGGCGACCCAAACCTGACTCACCTCTATTCTCCATCTTCAGTGCTTTCTAACCTGAGACCCTTGACATACTACTGGGCCTCATTACACGGTAGGCGGTAACCATGGCGGTAATAGCACCATGGTTGCCGCCGGTATTTTACTGTGTCCGCCTTGGTGGATGGCGGAATTACCGCCCTACTCCAAGGTGAGCGAGGGCGGTAATTCCCCATTCACCAAGGCTCTTCCCATTCCCATTTTTGCCCCCATAGGGCATAATGGAATGGGGAAGGTGCTAATTACGGTGCCGCAAATTGCGGTACCGTAATTACCTCCGAGGTCCCTTTGCGGCACCCTACTTTAACGGCTGGTAAAACCAGCCGTTAAAGTCAGGTCCCGCAAAGGGAACTCGTAGTAAGGCTGTAGGGGTTTACCGGTACCGGTGCCCTTACCGGTACCGGTAAACCCCTATCGCCTACCGTGTAATGAGGCCCAACCCTCGACTGGGGCAGAACCTATCACTTAAAAACCTTCCAGAAGCAACACAAAAGTGACGACTGGACACTTTTGAATCATCCCTAACTGTTGGGCCACTACTGGACACACAGAAGTGTGCAGGGCAGAGCATACAAGTGTCTCAGATTGAAGTTAGGAAGTGATGCAGGCAGGTTGTCACATGCTCCCTCTGGCGTTGCTGACTACCGATTTCCCCAAGAATGTCAATGAAGGTTTGGGAAATGCGTTTTATAATTCCAACTCTCGAGGGATATTTTTCCGAAGGGACTTCTTGCATGCAGGAGGCATTCAACGAATCCCTTTCCTGACCCGCTTGAGTGCATATTAATATAGAATGGGGGTGTTTTAGTGAAACACAGGCGTGCACATGTATTTTAAAACCGCCGCAGCAGTCAGACAGATTGTCTTGGTGGCAAGGGTCATGTTTGGGAAATAACCTCCTGATTTCCCCAACATTAAACCAAATTAAGAACATCAGCATCTGAAACACACAGATTCATCAGGTGTTTTTTTTTATGGGACTTCATGGCTCCTGCTTCTATTGACTGTTATTATCAACACGTCTAATCGTACTTAATGTATTGACCATGAAGCGGAATTGCTCATGCTGTGGTGTCAACTTGTCAAATGCAAGTTCGGCCCATATCACAGACCAGCTCTTAACCTGTTAGCTATTCACATGGACATACAACCAAATGCCTGGCTTATACTTTCTAAGTGCTACCCATTTTGGCAAGTAAAAGAACTGAGATACTGCGAAGCAACATCATTTACCCAGAATCATACAATTTGATCAAGCTAGGTAGCTAACATTAAAAAAGCCAATCCCTTGGTCCACAGCTGACAAGTTAGCCCAGAGACGGCATGCCCTAACTCAGTATACTCAACACATTGATTGTTTGGGGTAACAAGCAGCATGTTCAAGGTGAGCACAGAACATCGATTCTAGAACAATAAACAATTGTGTGAAAGAAGGTAGTGTAGTGTGATTGTTGGCTGGCCTCCTCTAGACTCCACAAACTCTTTATGTGCCTTCAGTACCATCATCAAACTGAAAAGAATGATAATAAATAGCTAAATCAAAGCAGCCACAACCCCAAGTGTTTGGTTTGGGTCTGTTGTTTTATGTAGGAAGAACACGATATGTGCCTGTTTCTTCTTCAAGAAGTCATCTGCTTGGCTGAGACCAAGACAGCAAATGGTAAATAACAATTGATCCAACAGGGAGACCGTACAAAAACTGGAAAACGATGGCCGTTAGGTTTCAGATGAATTGTCATTCAGAATGCACTCCTAGAGCTTTCTGGAAACCCTCACCCAAACCAAAACAATGTTCTACATTGCCCATTCAGCAGACACCCTCATTAAATGTGCTATGGACTTCAAAAGCTCGATGGAAATGACCACCAAGGTGGGTCACAATATAAAGCCAATCCATTTCACAAGCACATGCAGAACCTATAAGCATTGTTCGTAAGGACAACCCTCTGCATTAAACAGTTCCCTTCCCGCCTCTGTGACCTTATCACCGGTCTCTCGGACTAATGCAACTTCTACCATCAATCCATACTAACCCGCCCATTACACCAACATACTCAACGTGGTGTCGCTTACAAATGCTTTTAGATCGCAATGTATGCCTTGCTTAGACATCAGCTGTACATATCTAGATCTAGAAATTTACAAAGGTGAGGATAACATGTTTGGGACTACGTTATTTAGAAAACCCACAGATAAGAACTCTTTGTTACTATTTGATAGTTTCCATACGGAGAGTCTATGTGAAAACCTACCATTCGGGCAATTTCTACGCATTAGAAGACATTGTAGCCGGAAAGATGACTTAGAGAAGAACAGCAAAGATTTATCCGTCCAACTAAAAGCCTGGGGTTACCCACCTCACATTGTACGAAGATCAATGAAGAGAGCCAGGCATACTAATAGACAAAAGTAAACGAAGACAAGATTACTTTTGTCTCCACATTCCCGCCCATAAGTAACAGCACATTCCGGGACCAATGCAACACAATCTACCGTTTGGAATCTACCACCAGTGGTCGTCCACTTTAAATGTGGTAGCGTGTTCGGTATGTAACTTGACGACCAATATGAAAGAAGTGGATTTAAAGGGTCGAAAATGGGTATTGAGAAGCTTTATCAACTGTAACACGAGTTGGGCAATATATGCCATCAGGTGCCCGTGCGGGCTTCTATATATCAGGAAAAAGAAAAGACCTATCTGCCAAAGGATCTGTGAGCACAGATCCTGTTTGAAGAACAGTATAGCGGATAAACCTCTGGTAGCTCATTTTGTAGCTGCACGTCACAACCATGAAGATATCCAAAGGTTTATTATTGAAACTATCAAGCCTTATCCTAGGGGAGGAGACAAATACCTGAAATTAAGAAAGATTGATTAAAAAAAAAGGATTTATACCCTGAATACGGTGAAAGAGGGTCTAAATGTTCCAATTGAATGGGGATTTTTTATCCATCAAAGGTAAATCCGCTAGTACATAGTTATCCTGCATAATGGTGGGTTGGCTATTTCGCCTCAGCAAAATCCATTGGCCAAGTGGTAGTAGGCAGTCCAATACGGGTTCTGCCTATTCCAACAGGATTGTGTATCAAAAAATGTGTTTATTAATTATTTTTGAAAAAGGAACTCGTCTAAACCAGCTGGGACGTGGTTTTGATAACCAGGCTGGCTCTCTGTGAAAGATAAGCTATACTTGTTACTCACTTTGGTAACATACACCCTTTTGAGATATAAAGGTAGGATGTTAGTTTACCTAACATTCACCTTCCCCAAGATGGCAACGTCATTTGGGCGTCATCTAGTATAGCTTGACTACATTGAAAAAGCCAAATGTCCGGGAGGCACACCTACAAGTGTCATCACGCCGTTAAAAGGCTTGATGCATCATGTGATCGGGACTCGACCAGTGATTTTTGGCATCCAAGATGAATGCTGTGGAAAGGATTGCATCAGCAAGACAGTGTCAGCCTGGACCACGTGCACGCACCATGGAGCAAATCAATACGGTGAGCCACAGAATTCAAAAGAGAGAAGTTAGGCACATGATATTGACTGACGAATATAGCAAGGGTTATTTCTTACCCCCGGCTTTCCCTCTCTTTTTTGATTAGTGATTGGCCCATGGTGAAAGCAGAGTTTGTTGTGGACTAGGAGTCCCCGTGAGATCACGGACAGATCAGAAGGCAAACAATCAGATGTGACTTAGTAGCAAACAACAAGCTGGTAATCTTATCATACCACTTCTGTAGTGCGAGGGGTTATTCATATGAAATGAAAACGAGTGGCTAATGCCCGGACATCTGGGTTTAATTGTAGCAATCAAGAAAGAACAATAGAGAGCACTGAGGGCTGTCACGGCAGGATTCCAGGATGACGAAATGGCTCTTGGTTACGCCTATGACCTCCAAATGAAGGCATGAGAGGTAATGACACAAGTGTGCCACATATATCTACTCAACACAGAGAAAGGGATATGATAATTGTGTAGAGATTCGCTGTTTTTTGCATCAGTGGTCTCTGAATTGCAAGTATAAGCTACCAGTATAATGAATAGAGGCTTGCAATATTAAATAGGATAGCATTGTGATGTGCGACCAAATAATGAAAGGCAGGAGTAGATTTAGCTTCCTCTTGTGACTAGATACTAAGAAATTGTATGTTTTACATTAATTGCAGTCCAAGAAATTGTATGTTTTACATTAATTGCAGTCCTTCCGTTAGAAATAAATAGAGGTCAAGTCAAAATGTGTACCCATATATGCCTGACATAACAACAAGAGTACCCATATGGTAATAATACGGTTTTATATTGCTTTTTAACTATAGATATGTCTGGGAGACAACAGGCCTCTCTGATGCCACACGTTGAAAACTGCCACGTGATGAAAAAATAACAAGTACCCTGAAGACAGCACCAATAAAAAGATGCAATTAACATTAATTTAAATTGCATGACAATCAGTTGACATTGGTACTAGAAACACATATGAAGTGTTGGCACATTTTGTTCCTCTCGATAACAAGAGCGGTCCTTAGACATAGTTCTGGTAGTAGATGGAATGAGTTGTCTGTTTTAGGAGACGAACGAGAAACGAACAATGGGGTTGTTTCTCCTTTGTCACACGCACGCATAAGCAGGATATACTAAGAGTTTGTGTGTAGCTTTTAGATTTAAGATCTAGAACAATGAAGTATGAACATGTTTCTTTTGAAGCTCTTGATTTTGTTGATGAAATTGTTTTTTATAAATAATAAAATATGTGTATTTTTGGAAAATCCATGGAGGTCTACCTAATTATATGTTAAATTGGTGGACGTAAAGGTTTCAGGTGGGTCCAAGCACTGACTCAGTACGTGAAGGAAGGAAGCTGTCCTTGTGGGATTTTGTATATTTTGCCTTGCTTAGACTGCATTAATAAAGAGCTGATAGTAATGGCATTCCCATTGGTAACAAACAACTGCAATGCCTCTGTTATGTCTGGCAATGTCCTTACCCCGGCTGAAAATGGACTACATCTCCCCAAAGAGGAATTACAACTTTTTCTAAGGTAACATCCTTGAAAAAGTGGTACTCTACAAATCCCACAAATGGTGATAAGATGTGCACTATCTACATGATAACCAGTCAAGATTTACACCAGCCAAAGGTACAGCAACATCAGGGAAAGGTTACTAGCATTTGAGATGGCAAACAGCCAACTCCACTTTTTGTGTGCAATCTCTCTGCATACTGCGACATGGGCCACCCCGAGACCCTGCTCCACCATAATCTGAAAATCAATGACACTGCTTTCAATTGGTTTGCTTCCTTTCGGAAAGCCAAATTCAATAGGTCAGACAGGGGCTATTCATCTCCTCTGCCTTCACCGTACCGAGTGTGGTTCCCACAGCAGGTCAATGTTCACCTACAACTGCACCCCCTTTTACTCTGTATGTCTGCACTCCAAATGCTATACAGGGTACCTCAAAAACCATTTCCATTTGCATAACAAGATACCCCAGGTCAACCTTTTCCAAACTGCACTGCCAGAATTGTAAATTGGATGATGGAAAGAAGCCTAGGTCCCAATAATGACAACAAATTCCCCATCGCTAACCTTCTACCATTTTGACCCATTACCCCCAGACATCATCAAGAGCCTACAGACGCAGCTATACGGCTACAAAAAATGCCACTAGCAATAACATTTCCTCCAAACATCTTGCCTCTTTTGGGGACCCTCTCAAAGGACAACCCTGCTGTCATCGTTGTTCCTCACCTATTTGAACAAAGTAATCGCAGACTTGCAGGAATACAAAGAAGTCATCAAACACCTCAGAAATACGATACTCAACCATACTTTACGATTGTTGCCCACCATAATCATGCGTGCCTTCAAGGTGGCCTTTACTTCAAGGATTCCATTCAAAGTCTACATTGCAAATGGATGCCTGTAATATCCACTAATGGATTTTAACTTTCACACCTGCTGATGTGGCCTAATAATTAATCCAGAATTCCATTGGGATTCTTACAGATACAGAGCTTCAACTGAGATGTGATTCTGGGAATAGCTCCAAACAAAGAGAGAACAGCAGTGGTGTGCAGAGTCTGCTGAGAGCAGGATATTTAGTTGGGGGATGGGGAGAACATATGAACATCCAGTCTAGCTTGATCGCCGGTTGAAGAGGATAAAGCAATAGTGCAATAATGCCCGATTTAGGAAATTAAATGAAGATGTCAGTTAATGTGAATTACGTTGAGAACACTGCATTCTTGATAAGCAGTAGCAACCCATCTGAATACAGAGGCTGCAAATGGAAAACCATTAAAAAAAACCATCTCATACGGCTTCTAAGCTCACCAGACACGCTGCTCCTTGTGAACAGAGATGTCATGGCTGGGTGACCCATTTTCAGCGTCTGAAGAAGTAATCAGTCACTAGGCTGACATTTTCTTGGTCCCATGTGTGGAATGACATGCTTGATTTTCCTAATTGGGTTTAGTATCCTTATGTTTGAATCACGTCTCCTTTATCATTTTCTCTCAATTGTCTTTGAATATACCCATGTTCTGGCTCCTCCTTATCTTTTGTCACTAGTTTTGTTCTATGTTCCTTCTTGCTCTCTCAGATCACAGAATCCATTTCTTCTTACTGTGCCTAATCCTCCCTGTGCCTCCTCCCGTTTTCATTCCATTGCTCTAAGCAGTGGAACTCTCTCCTCCTCTTCGTCACTCTGCTAAACCTCTTCATACTGTTCAATTAAATCTGAAAGCTCATCTTCTATCTTCTCTTTCCACTTAAATCTGTTCAATTAAATCTGAAAGCTCATCTTCTATCTTCTCTTTCCATTTAAATCTGTTTGCTTTCCCTGCTTATGTTTTTACTCATGTTGCATTATCATTTGATTGAACTACTTTTTTGATAATTTTTGTTTAATGCTTTTGGGTAAAATCAAGTTTATACATTTAATAAAATGAAATGAATGTATAATGCAGCCATATTAGTATCATAAAATAATTAAAAGACCCCTAGTAGTACCATGAAATACTCGACCACGGTGATAGTATTGGAATTCTACAGCCATAATTTGTTATATCAAAATGTAAGCAGTGATGCCCTCATATATAAAAGTAAATAATCCAATCATATGTTGATGCCTATATACAATTCATACCCACAGCATGATACTTCTATCCAAACGTTTCAGATTGGTTTTAAATGGTTGAATGTTTCCTTTCAAATATTTAAACTGAAAAAATATGTTTTTCAAGATAGGTGTCAAATTATTCACTAACAGTCATTTACACTGGAAAGCAAATGAATATTGAAAATAAATGATCAACAAACACAAGTCTGTTATACCTGAACCACTACAGGGAATCTGCCCTCAATCCACAGACATAGTCTCCGCACTCTGGAGGTTATATTTCTAGAATGGCAAAATAGCTCACAACTTGTCACCCTCAGACAACCACCATCGTGCTTTCGCATCTTTCTAATCTCATCTCAGGGCAACAAGAGATCTCCTGCAATTCAAGTTGCATCTTGCTGTCTGTGAGTGATTGAATGAGATCATTCATATAGCATGCTGTGCTTTCCAGGCTGCCTCTTGGCGCTGTTGTACTAAGGTGACTTTGGTGCAGTGCCGCTCGTGTGCAGTGCCATGCCGGAAAACATACAATTACTTCTGCAAGATGCATGTGAACATAAAAAGGGAAGGTAAGAGAATTCAAAATAGAAAGGATTGAAGCACTCCCATTCACACCAATATTGAGAATAAAATTGAGGATCATGTGTCAATGAAGAAGCCCTCCATCTAACATTGATTATCAAAAGGCAATGTGTGATGCTAGCAGCCTGCAAACGTTGCACACCCAAACTCTTACATTCCAGAGTCAATAAACGCATATTTTAATAAAACAATATTTCCTCATTAAACACTTTTTTTTAACACTTTAAACTATATCTGTTTTTTAATGTACATTTTGTTTGTGTTTAGTCTCCTTTGCATCACATGGGGATGCAGCCATCCCATATGAGTTCTGTGGTAAGAATATATGTTTGTCAATTTTCTTTAATCCTTTAAGTGCCAAGGACGAGGTATCTCGTCCTTGGGATTACCTCCCCAGTGCCAAGGACGAGATAGCTCGTCCTTGGCACTTAAGGGGTCAATTTCTGAAATAGTATCTGTGTTTGTATTTGGGCTTGCATAGAATGAACATAGCTGGGGATCAACAGGGCACTGTGCAATGTTGGTTGGGGATTACAGCAAAGGTGTAAGCCAGTCCCAGAGAGACCTGTGTAGGCACTGGATGTTAGAGGTCTTGGTGCATACAGATGATTTTAGGATTTTCTCTTTGCGAAAGAAGGTAAGGGATCTCAGTGTTCCTAGGTATCCCTTGAAGAGCAATTGTTGTGTGTGACTCGAAACTGTCATGTTATACAGTGGTCAAGTATGCAACGTGACATTTCGTGTAACCAGCACAGTTGCCAGGCTCGTGCCCATTAACCAAAAGTCCTATCAGGGTTCCAGCTCGCCAATGGCTGTCTCAATGATTCCACTTTTGGATCCATTGTGCGCAAATTTATGGTATGGATATTCAGAATGGCTATCCTCAAAATTGAGCTGGTCTGAGCCCCTGCAGGACCGGACTTATGCACCGTGAACACATTAGGTGTATCGTAAAGTGTGGCATTACTTTAGTTATCACTTGTATCCATGGTAGAGTGTGCATTGCTTATTTTCTTTCTTTTTTTTCTTCAGTTTTTCATAATTTCATCTCTGATGTCCATTGTAATGATTGATACACATCCAGCCAGGTGGAAATCATTCAGTTTCCTTTCTGTATTTATATGTAAAAAATGTGAAAAATACTTGTCCCTTGCTTAGCACTCAAGGTTGTCAATCATTGTTAGGCGGAAACCTGTGCAGTTCCCTCTGGGACCAATGCAAAACATTTAGGACTACAGGTGTTTGGCAGTAAACCCACTTGGTAGCAGTCTGTACCACACAGATTCACTTGGTAGCTGTGGCTGAGCAGTCAGACTTCCCTCAAGAAGAGTTAGGCAGTATGTGGAGTACACAAAATAGGGCAATTTACACAGTAGAACAAGCAAACACGGAACAAGGCTTCGGTGTAAAGATATATAGTTATTTATTTATAAAACACATCTATGAAAAACACTCGGGCTCTAATACGGTAAACACTTCAAGCACAATTACTATAAGAAAAATCAATCCCCCTAACAATAGTTCGACAAGTCTAGGTTCAACGGCACCACTTATTTGCAGACAGAGGTGAATGCTTTAACCTAGATGGCACTCTAGTATTCGTTAGGACGGGAGAGAAAAGGCAGGGCTCCACCGGCGGTGTCGTCGTTGCAGGTCAGCTCAGCTTTACCCTCGTCGGATTCTTAGGTCCTGTGGCGACTTCTGACGATCCAGTCCCAAAAGCCCTGCTTTTATGCAGAAAACCCCCATTCATTCAGCCTAGCTGTCACTCGAAACACGCTAAGTGGTGAGCGGGTGGCTCACCACTTGGGCCAATCACACCAGAGTGCAACTTGAGTTGACAAGGCAACTCAGTCCAGGGTGCCTAAACCCCCTCCCACACCCCCTGTGGTACCCAGACAGAATGGCACCACTTTGGAGGGCCTCTATGTAGAGGCCCGCCAAAAGTGGAACAAAGGGCTCAACCTTTGCTTTAGGAGTCACAGAGACGAACACAGACGCCATTTTAAAAACCGAGTTCTGGCAGAAAATACCAACCGATAGATTTTTTTTTATTTTTTATTTTTTTTATTTGTAATATCTAGTTTCTTACAAACTTTTATTACAACTTTTGTTATCAACTTTCCTCGCCAGTCTCTTCATTTCACATATGTGAATTGTCAAAGTTCGAAGATCCATAGACCATTCAGTTTACTGTTTTCTCCAAAAAGTTTATTACTGCACAAGTCAGGTGAACTGAATTCCCGCTTAAAATTTGCAACCACAATTCATCCATATTGTCAGTAAGTGGAGCAAACTTAAACAGATGTAGAGTTCTTAGATCTTTAAGCAATTGACATTCTGTCAGTACATGTTTTGTCGTTTCCAGATGATTCGAGCAGAACCTACAGAGAGGATCCTTTACATTATCAATGTGCCGAACAAAACTTGAATGCTTCGTCTTGTAAATGTTTGTTCTTAGGCGCAGAAAACTATCTCTGTGATAACGAGACAGGAATTTACTCAAATATTTCGGCAGTTGGTCCAGCTTGTTGGAAGTCAGCCCCAAATCCAAAGCGGTCTTTAATTCATGATATTTTTCCAAGTTGTCAATCCATAGCCATTGCCTCAGTTTTTTTTTGGCATTTTGAGGACATTCTAGTAGCATCTCCATGGTGACATTTGCGGCTTGCATATTTGCTTTTACTTTTTCAGACCAGAGTTCCTGTAAGGTTTCCATATTTGTTTTTTTTTTGTGAGGTAAACAGTTTAAAAGCCGGTTCTGGCTTTTCAATTGACATCTTTCGCAACAGAGCCATCGATTTCCAAATGACTGCTCCATACATAGGCTCCAATACCAATTCATGATGGATTACTGTCACTGATAAGTATTTAGGCAGTCTTAGCGCATGTCGCCAAAACAGACCTTCAAATTTTGACCAGCTCTTATAGTCAATGTTCCAGTCTGACTCGGCTCCAAACGTTATTGCTGGCATCACCTTTTTTAAGTAGAAGGTTCGTACTGGAATAAAGGAAAATTTCCCATATTGTGAGTGAATTCTAGCTCCTTGTAGAGCTAGTATTTTGATTCTTTTTTCAAGTTCAGTCACCCAACTCCGTTCTCTTATTGACGTGCTGAAGGATATACCTAGATAGCGGATCACATTCACTACCTCAATCGGGACGTTGTTTATTGTCCACTTGAAGTTCTTATTTCTGTGACCCTCGACGCCATTTTAAAAACCGAGTTCTGGCAGAAAATACCAACCGATAAATTTATTTAAGATAAATAAACCGGTGGTATGTTAGAGATTAAGGAGAAAAAGTATTAACCTCCAACAATGGGAAGAATCCCATAGAGTTATATTCGGGGTCGAAAATAACAAGTAGTTTCCACTGCCACCAGCCAAAACTCGACGAGGGGGGACGGGACAGTGCCCCCTCGAATAACAGACCTAGGAGTAATCGAATTACCCCTACTAGTATGTCCAGAATAGGATGGTTTGTACTAGTTCTGTTAGTAAATTTAGGTCTAGTAAAGCCAATGGTGACTTTACATGCCTGGGGAGACAGTAGTCAGTCCCCGGGTATGGAGTCTATGATGGAGGTCCGCTAGGATGCCCCAGTGCTACGGCACGGAGGGTGCGGTGTAACACACATAGAAAAACATATGAGACCCTATGGAGTAAAAGACCCCATAGCCCATGGAACACATTGACATTCACAGGAATTACACACATTCATATCCAAGAGTGGGAGAAAAAGAGTCTCACTCTTGGCAGGATGGAAAAAACAAACTCCAGAAATCCAGCAAAGCTGCTGGGGGACTCACTAGGTTAGGAAATTCAGCCTAAACAGAGAATTCTCCCTAACAATCATAACTAACGGGACATTGGGCCTCATTATGTGTCCGGCGGTAGACGTGCTGTTAAAAACGGCATGGGCGCCGCCGGAGTTATTTTTTTTTCCGGCACCCGGCAATGGGTACTTAACGGGGCATTACAGCCCCGTCGGTCCCGCCAATTCCACATTCCCGGGCGCCAGAAAATAGTGCTCCCCATTCCCATGGGATTCAATGGTAATGGCGAGGACGGTAGCAGAATGGTGTCGGTGCATCCGTCAAGGTCTGCGATCAGGTGCCTTTCCGCCCGCCATGTCAGACCTTGCGGGTGAAAAGGCACCCACTTTCAGAACTTGTAGTTTGCCGGTCTGGAAACAACGGTACTGGCAAGCTTACCGGTAGCATTGTTTCCGGACCGGCAACCTCGTAATGACCCCCAGTGACTTTGCAAAGAAAAACAAAGGAGAGGCAAAAGCATTATTGTTTTCCTTTTCAAGATCTGTACATGTTTGCATAGAAGTTCCTCAAGTCAAAAGTGATAGCAGCAGAAACTACTTGTTGTTAAATTGAACGTGAAACTCGTCTTAGGGTCCCAGATATTGAAGTGCACAATTAAATGCATTCAAGAACTACACTTTGTTATCACTAAATGTTAAAAAATTCATGTTACAACTTCTTTTTTACATACCGAGTAAACCGCGGATTTGGGTTACAACAGGTAATATGATGAACAAGTATAGATAAACATAGACAGAGATGTTGAGCAAAAAAACACCATAAACCTATACGCCTTTCTCATAATCCTTACAATTGGTAATATTTATGCACAAACCTCCGTACTGTAGTTAGTTGTGTACTTGCAGACTCAATTAGAGACTTAGTGACTCTGCGACTCATTCTATGTTGCACTATGTTGCACCAGAGGCAATGTCCTACTGAAGGGCTAGTGAGTGTGAGGTGCTGACCCAGGATTGACCTATTGTTTGATGTCAGCATCCCCACCCCTATATCAGGAGCGTTTTGTTACTGTGATGAATTAAACCTTTGGGGAAAATTAAATGATACATTGATGTTGTGTTGTTGTAATACACTAGTTGGTTTGATAGTTATTGATACTGGAGGGCTCCTGATATTTCAATATCACTATTTACTCCACAGGAAGCATGACAAACAGTCCCCTAGTTGCCAGCACACAGTGATAGAAGTGTACCGACAAAAGTAGTACCACTGTGGTCTTGGGAGGGGCGAGGGTAGGCGAAGCATAGTGCAGCGTGTGACAAGGTGTTGCTGCTGGGGAATTGCAATAGTGTAAGTGACTGGTAACTAAGGCTCCTATTACACCTTTAGACTGGTAAACAGAAAAAAAATAAAAGTAGTGGAACAACGCTCCCGACCATTCCCGCTCACTTCGATCACTGCCAGTACACGCTCACCTTTTGTTCAGTTACACTCACCTTAATAGCACTTTACTGAGAAAAGCCATTTAAAAAATCTGTGCAGTTTGGGCATTCAAGATATGCGGTTCTCATCAAAATATATCATCCAAAAATCTGCTGACTCTTCGACAGACATGACGCGTTGGGATGAGGCTGCCACCTATCTAAGAAAAGCTCAGAGAAATATGCCAAAGGCATAAATCCAATTTTTGCAGAGGCACTAATCTCATACTCACAGTGGGACTTTATTAAAGCAATGATTTTCTTCGCCTCCAAGAGAGGAAACATGCAGTCAGCTACACACCCTAGTCTGTGCCGATTTCCAGCTTTACTGTTCCCCGGTGCAGCTGTGTGAAAATTATTTCCATTGTGGACTTTTGGTGCCATGAAGAAAAAAGTGAATCACTGTGTCCATGTTGAAAAAAATGAATTATGACAGACTGCAGAAAATGCAATTTTCAGATCATATGAAGGAAGACTAGCAACTTGTATTTGTATTCATGTGGGTGCACAAGTGAATAGGCTGCGAAGATAGGTCAGGTGCAACACACTCACCTTGGGACCAAAGCAATGCAGAGGAGTCCACGATTCAGCACAGCAGAATTAAGCAACATCATTTTTTTTTTAAGTTGGCAACTAAAGAGTTGGCCTCTGACATGTGGGCATTTTCACTTCAAATCTCTCTGCAGGGCCAGGTTATCCTCTCATCCTTCCGAGGTTGGGAAACTGGGTGCCATGATGTGGTATAATAACACCTGACTTTACAATGTCCCAGCCATTAAGCCCTATATGTTATGTTATGTTAAATTATCGTCACGTATAAAGCACTGCAAGGGATCAAGAGTAAGACTTGGACACAGTGGAATGTTCAGTGTTGGTTATAGATGTTATTGATAAAATAAAAGAGGGGTTTGGGGAAATCCTACCTTTCCCTAACTCTAGGTGGTGTTTACCTGCCTCAACAAAACTTAGGAGCATCTGTTTCAGAGTGTCCGAATCAAAGAGTTCTCTGTCCTGTATCCAGAATCCTAAAATCACCCTCACACACTAAACCTAACATAAAGTGGGGTGACCTTTTAGTTGAACACCAGCAGCTTCTTTCCAAAGTTCTAAAGTGTAAAAGAAACTAACAAAGTTGTACCAGAAAAGGGGGCACTGACCTTCCCCTGGATGCCTCTGGCTTTTTAATGTCACATTAATATATTCCACGATCTCAAGGGGGACACATTTTCCCCTGAGTTTCCCTCAATTTACACAGTGTATCAACCCCAGATGTAAGTTATTTCTCTTGACCTGTGTTGGGTTATACCATTCCACAATCTGAAGGGGTATGACCCTTCCCATAAAGGATTTCACTATACCACAATTCACAGGCTCAACAAGTGTGTCTCTGCTGCTGATCTTTCTTAGCTTTTCCACAGTTCACAGATTTCTTTGACTAACTTACATTCATCATCAACATTCACCTTCTCTTTAATACTGTTCCAAGATTATTTAATTATAATTTTCATATATTGGTTCAGCAACCCCTTTTCAGTAGTCTTAGGGCCTCATTACAAGCATGGTGGTAGCCGTAGCTGTATGGCAGGCAAGGCTATCGCCATACTCTCTACTGGCACCGCCTCCCGCGATTGGGCCCATTACGAGATGAATGGGCCGGTAATTGCCCATTCGCAGGTGGCGGTATTGCCGGGCTCCCGATCCCCATTCTGCCCTATAGGGCAGAATGTGGATGGGGAGCATGGATGCGCCGGCACCGTTGTTACAACTGAGAATGCACAAACCTCGATACGAGCACAGTTGAAGCGAGAGATCTGAATGAAGCGAGGATCCGATGAACGAAGTGTGCGAGAAGGGCTATAGGGACAGAATTTCAATTGAAGATTTTCAGCACCAACATTATAAAAGGCACGATAAACCAAGCAACATTTTTTAAACAGGATTCACTTAGCCACTCCAAGCCAGTGGAGGGCCTGAAGAACCGGAGTAATATGAGCACCATACGGAGAGTGAGTTTCTAGTTTGCTCGCTGCATTCTGCAGAACTTGCAACATTTTGTTAAGATAAGCAGTTTGCACCAAAAAAAGAGAGTTACAATAGTCCAGGGAGCCAAGTACTAGTGAGGTAACAACGGGACCATGGTAAAAAAGGAAGGAGTTACTTTAGTATTTCAAGCTGCAAAAATCAGACTTGGCATGCTGCACTCACCGGAACTCCCGGTGAGAGAGAGGCCGAGATTCTAAATCCTAGATCTTTGACCAAGGAACAACTGATGGAAAAGGGGCAAGAGAAGATGGCCAAAATAGTGGTGTCCAAAAAGCAGCAGCTGAGGATCTCTGTCTTGTCCCCATTCATTTTTAACAAGTTATTGCACATCCAAACCCTCATGGCCTCTAAGCAGAGTCTTAGCCAAGCAGCAGATTTCTCAGGCCGAGAAAGATCTAGACGCATCTTGATCTTCACACGAATAGCAAAGAAAGCCATGGGAGAGAGGATGATCTTGGTCAAGGCTGAATGTGGAGGGTAAACAGGGTGCAGAAAATTGCAGAGCCTTGAGAGACCCCTCAAGTCAGCAGAGTAGGTGCAGAATGAAAGGTAGAAAAGGAAAGAGATTGAGTCCGGTCTCAGAGAAAAGAGTGGAACCAGGACAACAAAGCGCCTGATAGGCCAGCTCCTGCTAGGCATTTGAGCAGAACATACAATGTGCAAGAGTGGGCCCGGAGTGGCCTGCGCTGGTCCCCATTGTGGCGAGGGATCGTTTTGTTTAGCTTCATTGGAGGAGGCGGCGCTTGCCAATACCGGCACCAGCACCAACAACAAAAAGCAACCACACGAGCAAAGGGTGGCGCAAGAGTGGGGCAGGAGTGTTCTGCCATGGTCCCCATTGCAGTGAGGGAGCCTTTTGTTTAGCTTCATTGGAAGAGGCAGAGCTTACCAACACCGGAGCTAGCACCAGCAACAAAAAGCCACCACACGTGACAAGCGCGGTGAGAGAGAGGGCAGGAGTGGTCTGTCATGGTCCGCTGGAGGGACGAGGAGGTGAGGGTCGTGACTGCCTAAAACAAGGTGACACAGCTCCGGTGGAGTCCCTGGTAAAATATGTCTCAACCACGCTGCATGTGTTTTGCCACTGCTTTTGGATCAGGGACGTGGCATAGTGAGCGGCCTGAGAGAGGGGGAAGGACTTAATGTCTCGCTCGGAGGAGGAGGAGGAGGAGGTGGAGGAGGAGGAGGAGGATGAGGGATCCATAGTTTAAACCCTCTCTCCCTGCAGACCCAGACACAGAGACACAGAGACCGAGATAGAGATGGTCACTGGCAAATAACTATGTCAAACATCCATGGCACGATCCCACTGTAAGCTACTGCCCTGCCATCGCCGTCATTGGCACATTATACATTTGACCGTACGCTAGACCATCGTGAGCTGCAGGCAGGCGGGCAGTGTGTGGGTAGGCCGCGGCCTTGCATAATCAGGACTAATTTTACCACCCGGGCGAAAGTCGCAGAAAATATAAATCCTCTCAGCTACTAACCTTAATTGTAGGGTGGCACAGAGGGGGACACGGACTAGGGCAGACCCCTAAACCAGGTGGGTGTCCCCTGGACACTGCATCTCAGCATCTACTGGTCTCCTGCAATCATATGGTCTGACACGAAAACCTCTTATACACGCCTATGGAACGTTTAACGTTCACTCAGTTTTAGCTGCAGAACTGAAAGGTTACAACATATAGCATTGTGATCGGTTGATCACCACCGCCAATGCCACGGGAACTCTCCACACTGCTTTGACCTAACTTTGTCCACATCTCAAGCAATATTAATGAAACCAAATTCAACACTGATTATTTCTCTTTTTAAGGAAGTGACATTATATGTGTTTTAATGAACCTTTTTTTTTCTCTTATGAACTCATGTATTTTTGGGCTAATATTTGGTGCACATTTTGAAGAAGCAACATTTTATGTGTCTTTATGATTGTGTTTTTATGAACCTTTTTCTCTTATGAGAACCTTTTTTTTTCTCTTATGAACTCATGTATTTTTGGGCTAATATTTGGTGCACATTTTGAAGAAGCAACATTTTATGTGTCTTTATGATTGTGTTTTTATGAACCTTTTTCTCTTATGAGAACCTTTTTTTTTCTCTTATGAACTCATGTATTTTTGGGCTAATATTTGGTGCACATTTTGAAGAAGCAACATTTTATGTGTCTTTATGATTGTGTTTTTATGAACCTTTTTCTCTTATGAACTCATGTATTTTTAGGTTAATATTTGGTGTGAATTCTTGTCCTTTCACCACAAGTACCATAATTGTCACATGCTTATATTAATTCTGCTGTGGGTAGGTAGGTGCATGCGTCATATGCGTGTTTGTATATATTTGCCTAGCCTTCATTGTCTATGCATTGGAGTTCCCTCTGGAAACAGATGAACTTACTTATTTGTTAAGGGCAAGGCACTCTACTCGCATATTTTGCACTTTTTGCACACCTTGCACTTCTGTACTGTTTGCACCTTTGCAATGTTATGTTATGTCATGTTACTTGGCATTTATATAGCGCCTTATATATCATTTATATGACCTCAAAGCACTGTTAGGTTGAACGCCCTCGGGAAACTCAGTTCAAGTCAGTAGATAGAGAGAGTGTTGTCTGGTGCGTAGGCACACTGGATATGTGTGCAGCTGGTGTGGTTGTTGCATGATAGCTGCTTCATTGCGGTAGGTGTGGCGCTGAGGAAGTCAGTTGGATGTGTTCAGTCTGGAGGGTGGACACCCAGACTGAGTTCTGGCTGCGTTAGGCCTGAGGAGACGCCCAAGCTAGCGGGAATGTGCTCAGCTAGCTGTGTTTTATTAGGATGATGAGGTGTTCATGGGGTCATGTTAGTATGAGAACAGCTAGCCCTAATTGACCATGGTTTAGCTGTGTTCTAGTTGAGTGATGGTGTATAGGCGAGAGTAAGCATAGTAGTGTGATATGGTGGTTATCAGTAAAGCACCTGCGACCAGGTACGAAAACAGGACAGAGGGGCGTACATAGTGGCATACGTATATAAAGTCACAGGATGGATAGGGTAAACATGTGATACAGATAATATGGGGATACAGGTACATAGCATATATAGGAGATACAGATATGTACCATCTGCTGCAGCATCCGAACTATCTGCGGCATCCACATCGTCCGTACCATCCGTAGCATACACGCCATCCGTAGCATCCTCACCATCCATAGCGTCTGCACCGTCTACAGTGCCAACAGCATCCGCAGCATCCTTAGCATCCGTAGCATCTGCAGCGTCTGCACCATCCACAGCATCCGCACCATCCGAAGCGTCCACACCATCCGAAGCGTCCGCACCATCCGAAGCGTCTGCAACATCCGAAGCGTCCGCAACATCCGAGGCGTCCGCACCAACCATAGCGTCCCCATCAACTATAGCGTCCGCACCATTCGGAGCTCCCGCACCATCTGTTACATGCACTCCCTCATTGCTTGTACTTTTGCACAATTTGCACATTTAGGGATTCATCATGACTAAACGTAAGGCCAGAAATCTCCCCCCAGCTCTGAACACAACTAAAAAGAGCAAACCATGCCAGACTGGCCGCAATACGTAGGGGGCCCAAATCCCTCACCAAGCCACCCTGAATGAATACCTAAAACAAGTGACTGGGAAAATCGAGGAGGGAATTCTGAATAATGAAAGGACAATCAAAGTTACATCTACCCAAGCAAGCAATCTGGAGGGCATATTAACACTCCCATCTTGCTGTAACACCAGCACGCACAGTGCACTCCACTGTATTAACCTAAGTGACCCATTGGGGGCTGGAGCATCACCTCTGCTAAATATGCCTGTGTTGGATCCTGATTCAGACAGAGAAAGCACACTGGAAGGGGGCACTGAGAGTAGATAATGATCACACTCATTGCTTGTACAGGGAGGCAACTCTATCCAGTGACTTTAAAATCCTGCAAGAAGTGTTAGACAAGAAACTGGCTCCTGTTTTAACTGGCATTGCATCACTTAAAGACTCTCAATAGCTCTCTGACCATCTTAGACAATCTTTTTAGAGGCATGAAGAACAATGTTCTGGAACTCAAACAGGCGGTCTCTATAAATAGTGTGGCTAGTATGATATGATTTGATATTTTATTTGTATTGTGCTCATACACAGGTGTTTCAGATAGTACAGGTGGTGGGGCCTCAAGCTCGGTTATTATAGCACACTTGTCACTTCAGAATGAGGCTAAAAGGAACGCGCAGTTTGTAACCCCCATTTTCTCTGCGCACAGTCACCAAAATAGTATTGGAGTAGGCATGAATGATATATCAAATGCCAAAGGCTCTAAGACAACCACTCCCTAATAAGTAAAACGTCACAATGGATTAATACCCACTTACCTGGTATGAGGATCAACCAGAGGGGCATCATGATGGCAAGAAGGGTCTCGTGGATAGGTAACACTCTTAAATGGGGAGAGGGGGACTGTGTGATAGTCACTGCAGTTGCTCCAGCCATGATGGATTATTTGGTCTCTGCACTTTACCCTGCTCAGTATAACATGGAGAGCAAAAATAACATGAGCAAATTCCTCCCTCTGGCTGCCTTTTAACCACCTCACACTAGTTCCTCAATTTCACAACAGGCTGGATGGGAGGTGGCAACGGGGAGGGGTGCGGTAAGCCACCCCCCTAATAGGGGTGTAGGCATTTGCTGGATAGAGGGGGCAGGGGGAAATTATTGCCTTGAACTGCTTTGACCCCCTGGCAGGCATCGAGGCACTGGACTGACTAGGGACCTCCGAGGAGGGAATCTTAAACCCCTTTGGGTCAGTGGTGAGAATTCCAAACGCCCCGTGGCCTGCGGAGGTCAAACAGTTGACCAGGGAACAGCCTGCTCATCCCCCAGAGCATGGTGTTACCTTTCTCAGCGGGAACATTGCAGGGAGGGCGTCAAAACCGGAAAGGATGGACGTAGTGTCATATATGATGACTTATGACATCATCTGTTTTTCAGGAAACGTGGGCTATGGCACCTGTGTGCCTGGACGGATATGTCTCACTCTCAAATCCAGCATGTAAGAATAAAAGAGGCCGCTGCTATGGGGGATGGCAATTTTGATTACGTCATACCTAAACTATCACATTGAGGCAAGGGAATTGAACATTTCTACTCTCCAATATGTGGTGGTGACACCTGAGTGGTGGTACAAATTGCTGCTGTTCAATTTCTACAATAGTCCACATTCCTCAGAAACTAACCAGCTTGGGGTAATAAAAGACCTGTTCGAGTCCACACTCTTGGATCTGGTAAGCATATGGTAATGGTTTTGGGAAGGACTTTAATGCGAAATTGGACAATGGGATTCCAATAGACCTAGCAGATGCGGGCGAAGAATTCACATATGCATGGCTTGCCCACAGATGTCTGAATGTGTGCCAGGGGCCTACAACTGAACATGTGGTTCATGGAATAGGGACTGTGTTCTGTGAACAGACGTGTAAACTCTGATGTACCTGGCAAGATCACATCTGCAAGAGAGGATATTGCTAGTGATCACTTTCCCTTGAGGTTGTTTGAAGACAGGATCACCTCGATTTGCTCATTGTTGTTCATCTACAATTAGACCTATGTGAAATTAATCCACACTGCAAATGCAGAGTAAAATGGTCAAAGCATGAGCCGATAGAGGCCCAACATAAAGCAGTGTCTCCTAATTTGGAAAACATCACACGCATCCTTGCTTATGATGCTGAGTCACACCAAATTATCAGCTCATCAGAAGAACTATGGAGGTTCCTGACAGAACTATTTCAGCCCGAAAACAGCAATGGGAAACCAACAAGCTGGTTTGATGACACAAGTAGGACTGTGCAGAGCACCTTGAAAGAGATTTTACTAAATATGGATAGTACTAGGGGAGACGTCATAGGGCGAGGTCCAATTATAAATGGTCAGGAAAGATTTTTTGGAGAACAAAGCATGGGAAGAATTCCTCTTGGCCGTCTACAATAATGATTATAAGAAGTTCTGGGACTTGGTTGCAGGAGGACCACCATATAAGAGGGTAAAGACACACAGGCAGAACTATGTGGGAGCCAAAACATGATCAGACCATGTTACGCCCTTGTTCAAGGGTCAGGTATGTAGGCATGAGGGTGGTGATCGGTGTTCCACATTACAGTGACTTTGAAGAAGTGGAAACAGCAGTCAAACAGCAATCGCATAATCGTGCTCCTGGCCCAGATGCCATCCCCAGAGAGTTATATAAGGGGGAACTGGAACTGTGGGCTCCACTTCTGACAACTTGTTTTAATTCCTATTTGGAAACAGGAGTATACACACAATCAACGAAAAGTGCAATCATGATATGATATGATATGTTTGGACACTCAGAGCTATCTAAGCGCAGACCCAGGGATTGAACCTGTGTTGCTTTGTGTCGTCTTGGTTCCAAGGCGAGCATGTTGCCCCTGAGCAATCCTTCCGAGACATCCCATACATCCCATATTTAAAAAAGGTGATCCGGGAAGTCCCCTGGCCTACAGGCCTATTTCATTGTTGGACCCCTCCTTCAACGTCTTTGGACGTGCTATCTTGAAACACCTAGATGATTGAATTTTGCATAGCCAAATCTTCTCAGAAACCCAATATGGCTTTAGGCCAGGTCTGGGTACTCGATACCAAGCGCTTAACTTATATTTGGTTGCAGCGTCCTCTGTCTTTGCAAAGGGCAAATCGATTTATTTGGCCTTCATGGACCTGAGCACATCTTTTGATACAGTAGATAGGGCTCTACTATGGCAGGTACTCAAGTCCATGGGCTTCCCAGCCGAGTTGGTAAAAGTGCTACAAATCCTCCATGAGGACACCAGAGCCTGTGTTCGATTTGGGGAGCAGGGGCAATGCACAGGATACTTTGAGGTAGCCTCGGGAATGCACCATGGATGTGTTGTAGCTCCAGTACTGTTTGCTCTGTACATTAATGGTCTAAATAGGGCTCTTCTGGTGGAATCAAAGGCAGATTATCTCAGGGTGGGTGTTAAAGCACTCTCAGTATTGGCGTACGCTGATGACATGGTTTTAATTGCCCGTACCCCGAAAGCCCTTCAGCAGTTAATAGACGTCTATACCAATTTCATGTCCGATTTGAAGCTAACAGTTAACACCAGAAAGTCTGCACTGATGGCATGCACTGAAAGGAGGGGTACAAATATAAACATTTGCAACATGTTAAGAAATGGTGCCATTATCCCGCTTGTGTCAAAATGTGATTACTTGGTCATTAGTTTTACTGAAAATTGGCAGGGGATGTCTCATGTGCAGAAACAGAGCATGAAGATGAAACCGACTCTGGGGGGCATTTCACGCTTTAGGAACATGTGTCAGGGCCAACCACTTAACCTTGTTATGGAAGTGTATAGAGTACAAGCCAAAGCCGCGACTAACTATGGTGCAGCATTGTGGGGAAATGAAAAAGTAACATGCATTGAGGCAATTGTGAAAATGCTTTTGAAAAAATGATTGGTCCTCCCCTGCTTTGCCCTGAATTATGCTGCACACATAGAACTGGGTATTACTCACATATGGCATGAATGGTATATGGCACCACTTTTGCACTGGTAAGGAGTATGGTCAAACTGAAGAGCTAACCTCTCCTACAGTATTATTAAGGGCTTACTGTTAGGTTCTTCTTGCCGCAAAGTACTATGGCTGAATTGTATCTTAAATTGCTTACATCAGTTCAATTCCCCAAGTCTGCAATGCTCGGATGCACTATTATCATTAGCTGAGTGCAACAAGTATCAGCGGGCGTTTTGCTCCATTATTCTGACAAAAAGTGAATCGACAGGGCTTTTACTCAAATCAAATAGAAACACCTGCCACTCCTGCAATTAGAAGTAAATCAGCCTTATGTGTTTCATTGCAACAAAACTGCAGACCGTTGGGCACTGACCAGGGCCCATTTTAATCTATTATGGCTTAGAAACAATACGAAGAAGTGGCCGGGCCACGAGCAGGATGTGGCCTGCCCTGGCTGCAGCGCTGAAAAAGAAGACTTGTTGCATTTTCTCCTGTTCTGCCCACTCTATGAAATTAGAAAGAAGACATTACCCCATTGCTGAGAGAAGCACATTTTAACCAATGTCGGCCCGCACTAATTGTTCTGTTATGTGCTGAGCCAATTGCTGTCGCGTGAGGGTACTTAGAATTTTTAAGAAAGTCATGGAACAGAAGAAAACACGTGGTGGAATGCACATTTTAATTTATGTTTATACTGCTGGTGCTATTTATGATTTTTTTTACTGAGTTTACCCATATTTTGTCTATGGATTATGCACTGTTGCATTGCTTTTGATGTGGTTTATGGATTTTATCTGAATAAAGTTACTTTTGATTTGAATATTATCAAAGGCGCTGGTAAGTTCAAGCAAAATTAATGCTGGTACACTGCCCAGATCCGAAAGCCTGGTGAGATCATCTACCATGGAGACTGGTTCATTTTCAATACCATGTTCAGCGGAAGATGGCCAGGGAGGGGTCGAAAAAAAAAAAGACTCTTCAGGAAATGTGCTTTATACTAGGCTTAATAAGAATTCAAGAAGTTTCCTAAGAAAAGGAAGCAAAGATATAGGTCAGAAATGACTTGGAACAGTAAGTTCCAATGAGGGTTTTTTCAAGAGTGGAATCACCAGGGCGTGTTTTAAAACACAGAGTATAGAACCCAAAGAAAAAGAATGGTTGTCTGTCTGATTTTCCAGAGGAGCGCACAATGGCATGGTCTCTTTAAAGACCACTAGAGGGATGAGGGGAAGCATATTTAAGTCTGCTAGTAGCAGCAATGACGTCTGTGGGGGAAAATCCCGTAGACAGGACTGAGAGTGAGAACAATTGCCAACCAAATACTCAGCAGTCAGCTCCCCAGTCTGCAGACCAGAGGATATTATGTTCTCCAGGATGGAAATCGCTATTATGGTGAAGCAGGTTGATTAAGTATCACAGATTCTGTTAGGGGACTACCTATGAGATGAAACAGAAGAAAGAGAGAGAACAAGCCTGAAAAGTTCCTTAGCTTGATAAATTGCAGATTCCACTCCAAGATGGAAAACGTGATTTTAGCTTTCACTATGGCTTTGTGGTATGAAGAGGTCACCTGATGTAGTAAGGCTTTAGCAATAGGACAATAGGCAGACTTCCATTTTCGCTCAGCCTGTCTTTGCTGATGCCAAAGCTCCATAAAGTCATCACTGAACCAAGGTTTGGAGACCTTGGTTTAGAGGCTTTAAAAGGGCCAAGGCAATCTGTTGTGGAGGTAAATGGGTGAGCAGGACAATTTAAAGAAATGGTTCAGTCAGAAAATATTATTGGCCAAAAAGATGGCCAATAATAAAACAAATATCTAAAATCTATATTTTTTTTACGTCCCTATGGAAAGTTTCGAGCAAATGAAGCTCAAACTTTAAAATTGCAATCACTAGGGGGCATCCTATTTGTGATTGCAGGCAGCCTCCTCGGCTCCATATTTGCGGCACTAAGCAAGCAGCAAAAGCCCCCTACTGGGAGCCTTTGCTTACTGCAGCCTGAGCAGAGCTGAGGAGGCTGCCTTCACTTTCATGTTACGTTTGCTGTGCTCCCCAAGCCCAGGGAAGAACAGAAAACGTAAAATGAAGGCAAAAAGCTAAGGCGCACCAATTAAAAATATTACGTTGTCGTATTTGTGACGGCAATCACAAATACAACAACGTTGTTATTCTGACAGCGGCAGCTTTCGCATGGAGTCTCCTGGACTCCCCCAACCCTGCGGGAGTCCAGGAGACTCCCAGTGAAAGCTGCCGCATTCAGAATAACAACGTTTTTGGATTTGTAAATACTGCAGCATTTACAAATCGAAAAATGTTGTATTTCTCACAGCGGCAGCTTTCGCGTGGAGTCTCCTGCACTCCCTCAGGGTTGGGGGAGTCCAGGAGACTCCACGCGAAAGCTGCCGCAGGAAGAAGCCCTGCGGCATTTCTAAACACCCGTGTTGTGTTTCTGCCTGCAGCGGCTTTCACTTTGGAGCTCTCGGGCTCCCACAGGGAGCCTGAAAGCTCTAAAGTGAAAGCCGCTATAGGCAGAAACACTGTGGCTTAGAAACACAACATGTTGTGTTTCTGCCTGCCTTGGCTTTCACTTTGGGTCTCAGGTGCTCCTCCACTTCAGCTTGGAGTCCAAGCTGAAGCTACAGCAAACAAGCTACCGCAAACATAAATGCAACGTTTTAAAAGCTGCAGTTTTATTTCTAAGTTTTCCAGGCTCTTCCAGCTAGTGCTTATTTTTTTTTCAAAATAGCACTTACCGAGATGCAGCTGCAGCTTTCCTGCCTGTATACCTTGGTCCCCGTCCTCCGCATCTGGCACCAATGAAGCAAAAGCCACCCAGTGGTAGCTTTTGTTTACTACAGCTGGCTGGCTTTTGCTTTATTAGTGCCGCAAACGCAAGTACAGGTGGCATCCATTTCACAAAATGGATCCCCCTAGCGCTTGCAATTTTAAAGTTTGAGCTTCATTTGCTCGAAACTTTAAATAGGGACTTAAAAAGAAATATATATTTTAGATATTTGTTTTATTATTGGCTGAACAAACTATTCCTTTAAATCAAAATCCTGGGAGTGAGCGCAATGTTCTTCAATCATAGCAGAAATCCTGGAGCAGGGGAGTGCATGCTACTTTTGTTTCTGGGGGGGGGAGTTGCATTTTATGGCACACAGAGGGACACTTAGCTTCAATGGCAAACACAATAATAAAGTAATTTGTCCAGTGGACAGGTAAATCCAAATAGGTAGTAGTTAGGCAAGCCAATGAGAATATCACGTTTAACCTATTGCCCAGATGTTGGGTTGGTGCAATGACGAGTTGGATAGACCCGAGTCCTCATAGTCCAAAATAAAGCATTGGGACTGAAAATCGAGGTGGTCATTAGGTTTAAGATTAAAATCCCTGAACACCAAAAGAGTAGAGAAGCAGAGTTGAAGATTAGCAACAAGTTCCAGAAAGGAGTCAGAAAAGCTCGAATCAGAGCATGTAGGTCGCTTAATGGCCAAAATAAGTAAAGACATGGAGGGAGAAAAATCAAAGCTGTTTAGGAGGCCTTCCATTTAATGTTATGTTGAAGAGGTAACACAGTTTCCAAAAAGGAATACATGAAAATGATAGCAACCCCAACACCAGTTTCGTTTGAAGTCTGATCCAGTCACAGAATTTAAAAATTAGCCGATGGAGCCAGAACCACTAAGGGACCCGAAGAAATACAGAACCATATCTAAGTCAATACTGAAGCCATATTCCAGTCCAAAAAAGACTCCTACAACAACCGTATCTTATCAGCACAATCCAAATAAGGAATTATTCCGAATTCTCAAGGAAATTGAGACGCCCGCAGCCCCCCCTGCCTCTTGTCCTAAAGACAACAACTGGTGTACCAATATTCAGGCAGCACTCTTGGGCAAAATTGCCACTCTCCAAACCAAGATTAGTGACAAACAAAAGTCCCTACAGTCAGACCAACTTCTGACTGCTCCCATGCCCAGTACCCACAACGCCAACTTGACCCACAAACCGTTCTCCTTCTCCCCTCTCACTACCATTGAAGTAGAAGGAATCATAAACAACCTCAAGCCTTCCAACTGCCAAGGCGAACCTTGCCCGGCGCCTATCATTAAAGAAGCCTCACACGACCTACCTCCTTTCATTACAGCCTTCATAAATGCCTCCTTTAAAACGGGTATAGTCCCTGACAACCTCAAGGATGCCAGGGTGATCCCACTATTTAAAAAACCTTCTCTCGACCCAAACATACCGACCAACTTCAGACGATCACCACAGTCCCGTTCCTGCTCAAGATCCTTGACCGTGCAGCTTACCTGCAGATCCAAGACTACCTTGAATCTAACAATCTCCTAGGGCTAAGACAATCAGGCTTCCGCCCGAGACATGGGAATGAAACAGCTCTGATTGACTTAAAAACACAGATGGAGACTCTAAAAGACAGTGGGAAGTTAGCGCTCCTCCTTCTCCTTGATCTTTCAGCGGCATTTGATTTGGTTAACCACCAAATACTCTGCCAACATCTTAAATCTGCGGCCCACTTCTCAGACTCTGCTAATGCCTGGATCCACTCATTCCTAAGTAATAGGTCCATGCGGGTCTTCTCATCCATAGCATCGGCTGACCCTTCTCCCATCCTATGCGGCGTCCCTCAAGGCTCTTGCGTGCCTCCTACGCTTTACAACGTGTTCACCAAACCTCTTTTTGATGTGCTCGATTATCTGGGTGTCTCCTACATGAACTATGCGGATGACACCCAGATACTCATCCCCATCACTGGTGACTACACAGCCGACACTCAATCCTTGAACGACGTCTATCTAGTCATCCAGGCCTGGATGGCTCAACACGAACTGTGCCTCAACGATGACAAGACTGAGCTCCTGTTACTAGGATCAACTCAACGTCTCAACAAACTAGACTTAGCCTACAAGTCTTTTAACATTGATGGCAATGTCATCAAGGTCTCTAAAGAGACCAAAACTCTTGGCGTCTTCCTGGACTCCACCCTCTCCCTGAACAGACAATCAAACACTGTAAGGTCGGCAGCAGCCTACACATGTAAACTTATCACCGCCAGCAGACCCTTTCTGCACCCACATAACTGCATTACCCTTGCCACTCATTATGTCCAAAATTGACTATTGCAGTGCCCTTTACCTAGGGACTAGCCAGTCCAACCTCAATAAATTGCAAACCACTCAAAACAATGCCGTAAGGGCTGCTCTCAATATTCCCAGACGGTCTCACATTTCAAATGTCAGATCTGATCTACGCTGGCTCCCGGTAAAACAAAGACTTGCCCTGAAAACTCTAGCCTTGACCCATAAATGCCTGGACAACCAAGCCCCACCTTATCTCTCTGCTCGTCTTACTCTCCACACCTCTTCACGACCTACCAGATCATCTCAAACGCACAGTCTAATCATGCCTAAATTTAAACTCCAAAAAGCGGGCGGCGTGAGCTCCCCTGTCCTAGCCTCAAAACTTTGGAACACACTGCCCACCCCCATCAGAATTGAGTGTTTGTTCCTAACTTTCAAGAATAACACCAAATTTGGCTGTTCACGCAGACACTATAAGTTCCTCCACCAGCTCTGCTACTGTATTATATCTCTTGCTTGTATATTTCTCAGAATATCATAATGTATATGTATATTATTGTATCTATATTGTTTATATTGTAACCTACTTAAGAATATGCGCCCGGTTGCCCATGGGCCTGGCTGCGCTTTACAAATAAAATAAACTTCAAACTTCAAACTGTAACTGCAAGCTTACTTACCATTCTTATTTCACCAACTGTCTGTAACTTGTTAAGATACTACTTTGACCACTTTACCTGCAATAACCTATGTATGCCCACACTGTAACTGCAAGTTAACTGCCCATTCTGACTTCAGCAAATATGTCTGTAACTTGACAAGACACTATGTTGACCACATTAGCTGCAACAACTTATTTGTAACCATACATGCCCAGATACGTCAGGGTCAGGAGTGCTATAGAAATACAATAAACAAACAAACAAACAAAACAAATATGTGGTGCAGGCAAAATCCAGGAGGTATTCCTACACAATATCAAAGCAGTGAGCTACCTGAGCAACGAGTGAATGGGCATTAGGCATTAAAAAAAAAAAAAAAAACATTTCAGTGTTGTAGGTCTGGGAGAGTGGGAAATCAGGTTGATCACTCGAGAGATAACGAAACCCACCAGAAAGACTGTATTGGCACTCAAAAGAGAATGACAGCCTCGAATTGCCATCAGGAACAACAGAGATGGCCTCAGCCCATGGCCCATTCGAGACATTGGCGGCCACAGACGGGCTTGACTTAGGCACGACTACGGCACACAGAGCACGTTCCTGCTGCACTTCTGATGAGGACCTAAGCCAGATATACAGATTATGTTGCCCTTAGCCAATAAGAAGGCTGGTGGCAGATGGGGAGTAAGAACAGACTCTGCTGGATGAATGTGGGTCAGAAAGTAAAATAAACATAAATAGCTCCTGGGCACAAGACGCCAGGCAAACTTTCAGCAGAAACCATTTAATTTGATTTAATGTATTGAATTTATAAAGCACCTTTCGCAAAAAGCACTATTATAAAATATTAGAAAACAATGCTGTTGGGATGTGATTTCATCTGGAATGTAGAACAGGGCTGTGGAATGTGGAGGGGACATAAGCAGTCAAAATGTTAAGATGCTTTGTTTCAAATACAGGACAGTTATAGATTTAGTAGCAAGCTGATGGGTGGGGGTCTTTTGCAGTACTGCTTGAGGGCAATCAAAAGACAGTAACGTAGCTGCAGATGAGTGTTGTTCATCTTTTCACTGGCAACAAGGATTTTACATCAGACCCCCACCGACAATGCTGCCACGGTGCCACTGCATCAAGCCACTAATGAGACAGAACACCTGGGCGTGAGGCAACCACACGCTCTGTCGAGCTTACGCTGAGTGTGACCCAGGCCCGAGCCGCATGAAATGCGGGAAGATAGAGGGTCTGGGAGTTTAGGCGCGGGGTGGGGAAAAACAGCGCAAAAGCGTAGGGAGGGGCGTCCGAACGGCGCCACAAGAAACAAAAGCCCAGGAAGGGCAGGAAACAGCACCTGGGAAGGTGCGAAATGTAACAGCAAGGGGACAGGGGGGCTAACCCGGCCACCCCCAGGAAGGAACAAAAGGCCGGGGGGGTATAAATAAGCCTGGAAAAGGAGAGCCAGCACAAACCAGGTAAGAGCTCACCTCTAACGGGTAGTTTCTTAGTGTCTGGAGAAGGGGAAGGAAAAACGTTTGCTCTTGCGGGCTCACACATTTTCCTACCTCTCGGAATTCAGCCTAAACGCAGTGGCTACGAGGCGCCCAACGGTGCCGGAGCAGGAGTGACCCAGAAGTACCAGCTGCGAACGAACAAAGGACTTTCGCCGTGGTCAAACAGGAAGCATGGCTGACAGAATTCAGACGAGAAGGATGGCGGAAGGAAGAGCAAAAAGGGCCCAAGAATTCTCAGAATGGGCGAGAAAGACATAGAAGGAATATAGGGCACTATGGGTGCTGGAGAGAATGCAGAAAGAAGAAAGGGTGAACGTCACCTCTGCTGTTCATAGAGCCCAGCAGCAGCGAAGGAGAAGACGAGGTACCGCAAGGACAGAAAAGGGGAAGAGCGGAGTCGAAGAGATCAGAGGAACAGACAGAGGCACCGACCAAGAAAAAGAAAAAAGATAAAAAGAAAGGTACTGTGAATAATAATGTGGGGAATAAAATCGTAAAAATGTTAAAAAATTGCGTCACGGTTTCGGGTAAGTCGCCCAGAACCAATGACAAGAAGAGCAGATGGAGGAAGGGATCCAGGGAGGAGCAGCAGGGGAGTTCCTCAACTGAAGCAAGCAGTGATTACGAAGAAAGGGATCATCTAAAGGCTTTGGTAAAATGGAGGGGAGTGGTGAGCAGGGAAAAACAGAGAGGGGCAGGGGGGCAGGGGCAGAACCCAAGGAAACCCTGGTCCCGGCACCACAAGGGGCACCAGTAGTCCCGGTGCCGCAAGGGGCACCAATAATCCTGGCACCACAAGGTGCACCGGCAGGGCCAAACGTAGTGGCAGGGGACACACCACCGGGAGCAACACTGACGGTGGCAGCGGCAGAAAATGGGGGGCCACTCATGACGAAATATGGCAGGCCAACCATGGGTAAAGATGCACAGGGCAGGTCAATGAAAGCAATGGCTTGGTACATAAATGACAAAGTAAAGGAAAAAATATGGAGGAAGGAATTGATCGATATCTTTACATTGTTAGATTGTCAAAAGAGGGGGATGAATGTGGCCCTAGAGGACATGAAGGAGGACGAGAAAAGTTTACTTAAAAAGGGGCCAGTAGTAAGGAATTTTGACAACTGGATGTCGGCCTTCACCATAATGTCTACAATTATATTACAAAAATTTCCGGAAGATGGGGTAGCATTAGTTGCGTATCAACAGAGGGTGCTGAAGGTACACGCAGCATTTGGAGGTGACGCATGGCTGGAGTACGATCACGAGTTCAGAAAGGAGATGGACTGCTTTCCGGATATGGGTTGGGATGAAGAAAACTTTAATCTCTACATATTTAATGTGCTAAAGGAGAAATGGGATTCCAAGGAGCGGAGCACATGGGGGCAGCAGGGAAGGCAGTATTGGCAGAAGGATTACAAAGCGGATTATAGATACAATAGCAGTAAGTACGAATACAGCTATGATGGAAATAGAGACCAGAGTTTGCGGAGCAGAAATTATGGGTCACAGAGAGGGTGGCAGAGCAGCCTGCCCCCGACAACACAGGAGGGGGGCAGTGGGAGCACGGGGACAACGTGAGCAGAACCAGGACAATGTAGGAGTTTTGAAAAGGGGGTACCATGTAGCTGGGGATGGAAGTGCAAGTTCAGCCACAAGTGCGAGAGATGTAAGGGTGACCACAGCAGAGCCAAGTGTACAAGGGCTGCAGCTCCAAGCGGCAGAAGCGATGAGACGCGGAAATAAGAACTGGGGCGGGAAGGGGGCCACGCCGGGAAAAAATCGAGAGATGAAAAGGTGGCTCCAGAAATACACAGACCGAGAAACGGCCTAGAGCGATGCAACGGTAGCATATTCAGACTTCGAGGAGGCAGTAGAGCTGGTCAGGAAAGCGGGAAAAGGGGCATGGATGGCATTCCGCCTGTTGCCAGTCAACATCATATCACGAAGACGGTTATATGGGCATTTGGAGGGGGAATACTTCGTCGACAACTGCCTCCCGATGGGGTGCGGCATCTCAGGCGCATATTCTATCGTGGACATAACAAGCGAGTGGGGTTTTCCTCTGGCGGAGGAGAAAACGGGGGGCCCAACGCAGTATAATCCAATTCCTAGGAAGAGAAATTGACTCAAACAAAGGAAGGTGTCGGATCCTGGTGACAAGATGACGGATCTGCTAGCGACAGTGGGAGAATGGCAAGCGCTGGCAGGAAAGCGGAACGTCGTAGGGAGAATCATACCACAGGGGAGGGCATTCCAGAGAAGTATTGAGCTGAAAACGAGAGGTGCTACAATGGGGGCACCACAGAGTCAGGTTAGGTGGAGGAATCAAGAAAGATCTGGAAGTGTGGGAAGAACTGCTGAAATCTTCAATGGGTCGGTGATATGGCAATCACCGGTGAACGAGGAAGTAAAAGGGTATTGTTCACCATGCAGCAGGTGGCCTTGGATTTGGCGCAAAACTGGGGAAACAATGGTGTGCAGAGGTGGCGTAAGGGACAAAAAACATAACGCTGTGGAGCCCTTCCCGATATGGGTCGCGTTATGCGCATGGGGGGAAGAGCTAGGGAACAGGGAGTTAACAGTATGGTCAGATAACATGGCGGTGGTGCACGTGTTGAATAAAGGAAGTGCGTCAGGCACAATAGTGTTGGAATTAATGAGGGCAATCACGCTGGAAAGCTTAAGAATGAATAGAGGCATAAAGGCGAGGCATATCGCTGGGGAAGCAAATGTGCTGGCTGATGCAATCTCACACTTGCCGTGGGAAAAATTCAGGGAGCTAAGACCAGACGCCGGCAAGGAAAGAACGCCCACGCCACGGAACGCATGGGTCCCGGTGGAGGCACTAGAAAGGAAAGCACGGTTGGCCACAAGGTCGACTCAAAAGAAGTGGTAGAAAAACGGAGAAAAGAAAGGGTCATCGACAAGCTGACCAGGAACGCCCTAATGTACAAAACTGGTAAGAAGTACGAAGAGCATGTAAAAGATGGGTTGGTGGAAACAGGTGGAAAAGAGGTGGAAAAAATTGCAAGTGGAGAAAAGGTGTGAATTTCTCAAAGGGGCATTTGCCAAAGGGAAAAAAAAGTAAAGTGGTAAAAGAGGTGTTGGTGGAAACAGGCGTTAAGAGGGGGAAAAAACAAAAAAAAATTGCTATTTGAAAACAATGTGTGAATTTCTCAGAGGGGCATTTGCCAAAGGGAAAAAGAAAAGTGGTAAAAAGATGTGTTATAAAAGAGGTGGAAACATTTTTATTGATAAAGGTGGGAATGTCTCGAAGGGGCATTTAGCAAAGGAGAAAAGGAAAAGCTGGTTGGTGGAAACAAGGTAAAAGAAGTAAAATTGCAATGGAAGAAATGTGTGAAATTCTTGAAGAGGAATTTGCCAAAGGGAAAAAGAAAAGCTGAGCGGCGGCGCACCACAAAAGTGTCAGGCATACGGAACCCAACCGACAGCACTAGAATAAAATATGCTATGAGAGGAGGGGCTAAATTAGAGGGGAAGAAGCCAGGTAACAGAAGGCGGGTGAGCTTTGGGAAGCTGATAATTCTGTTAAAAGTATTACGAGAGGCAAGTAGCAGCACGGGCGAAGCCGCGCAGTTCAGGGCAGCACCTTGCGCTGGCACATTACGGGGCTTTCAGGGTAGGGGAGCCGGGGGGCAGTAATACGGTGGTAAGAGACGGCCTGGCAAGGAGGGATGTTAGTATGGGAGACAAGGGGATGCCTATAATGCTAGAGGAAGCTAAAGCATACCAAACGGGGGAGAGCAACAGACCAAAACTACAGGAGAGGGAAGGACCACTGTCCCAGATGCATCACACAAGAATTCCTAGACCCCCGACCAGAGGTCGACGGGCAGCTATTAATGCATAGGGACGGCAGCGATTACATCCTGGTGAGGCCTCCCGGGGATGCACTGGGAGGACATTCACGACTGGCTGTCGGTCCGGATAGTTTTCAGGGACCCCCCTGCCCCCGAGTATCTGGTTATACACCTCGGAGGGAACGATCTGGCGAGCACAAATAGGGGGGAAATTAAAGAGGAACATTTGTGAGCTGCTGCTTAGCATAGCCCACAGCTGGTGTAAAATCGAGATCTTTATGTCAGAAACAATACCAAGAAGGGTCGGGTATGGGGCACAGAAGAGGCACGCAATTGAAATAGCCAGAAAGAAACTAAATAAATCAGTAGAAAAGTACTGCAAGAGCACAGGGCTGCATTTCATAAGACATGGCTTACACCGGAACAATCCGGACATGTTTCACCAGGATGGGGTGCACCTATCAAGGAAAGGGATGGGGGTTTTCCAACAACAATTTTAGGGCACTCTAAGAACGGGGTTGTAGGTAAGGTGCTTTTGGGGGGACCTGAGCGGGCGTAAGGAACACCCGCTCAGGTGTGGTGGCATGTGCCCAGGAATGAAGGCCCAGGGATAACAACGACTCAGGAGGAGCCTTGGGCAACTTTGGGACTGGACACAATGGCAGTGTAATTATTTTGTTGTGTTGAATTTTCTGTAAGAAAATAAAATGCCTACGGCCTACAACTTTTCCATACACATAAATTGTCTGTGATTTATTACTTAGGTAGGGATCTGGTAAGAGAAGCAAAGTGAACCCACACTACTCAGCTTATAGAAGAGGGGCCGCAGCCGTGGCTCAAAGCCTCCGGTGAGTGCGCCTCGCATCTGTCACGGCCCCTGCACCCGCAACTAAAGAGGGCCCCAAGTCACACAAGCAACGCAGCACCCTGCGCCCCCACCTAGGAACAGAGTCAAGGAAGCTCAGCAGGAGTGCTGGGGAACTGATAGCTGAAACACATCATTTCCTGAGAGTCGCGAAAAGCTCTGCATGTACGCACGCGTAACGCAAACAAAGGCGCGGCCAGGAGGACCAGGCGGAAGGCAGACAGGCGGGAGAAGGAAGTCAGGCACTGCGCATCTGAGACCACCGAGCATACCTCTGCTGAGCGTACATCTGCCCAAGTACATGTGTTTAACAAGCAATAAAGATATATAAGTTTACAGCTAGCAGCAGCGTCAAAAACACATCAAGTGAAAGTAATGCACAGAGCTCCAAGAGGGCGCATGGTGCAGATTTAATATAGCTCAGTGCTACACGCTATATGCTACACGCTAGAGCGAGGGACAGGGAAATGCCATAGCCTGTGGGAAATGCACACACATAAGCTGGATTGAGTAATATTTGCGTTTTTCATTCAGTGCCAGCCCAGCCCAAACTTAACAGCGACATTTAGTTGTTGTGTACTCCAACACTGTGAGTGTTCCGAAAATGGAGGCATTGAAAACTGCAACAAAAGATTATGATATTGATATCGATGCCACTTAAAAGCAGTGCAAGCCAATTAAAATAAAAAAAACACGATAACATTATTCTTTGTTTTTATTCCAGAAGTGAAACATGAATGTGAAGAAGCTGCTAAAGCATAACATTGTGCAACACTTTCATCTGCAGATGTCCTTTTATTAAGATTGGTCTTATTTAAGCTTCACAACTTTAATAGTCAATACATCTGTTATATTTGCCTACACACAGCACGTGGATTATTATTTTTTTTTAAATATGTTTTTATTTGCATTTTCAACATCAAGACAATTGCAGTGTTAGTTACTTCAACAAAAATCCCCTGTATTATTTTCATGTAACGTATATATAAAGAACATAGAGAGGGGAGAAGTGCAAAGCAATGATGAACTTTAGTCCTGTGTTTCTGACTTCCCTCCCTCCCCCTCCCCAGCCTCCCCCCCACCCCCCCTCCACTCGACTCGGTCGCTTTGTACACAACTCTAAATAAAAGTTCAACACCACTTTGGGCATTACAGCATTGCAAGTGCTCTGCAAGTAGCTACTGCAAGAAAGGAAAAAGCCCTCACAGGGCTTGGGGTTAGCAATCGTCCAGCAGCATAGGGCGTTGCCCTGATTCCTTTGGTTGGCTGAGATGGTAAGCAAGTGTTCTTAGTCTGTGGGCTCCCAATATGTCGTGTAGTATTCTAGAAAGGGCAACCAGATCATTTCGATATTTCTGCGAGACTCATTTATCGCCGCCGTTAGGCTTTCCATTTCGTATATTGCGTGGGCCTTTATTAACCATTCTCTCTTCGATGGTAAGACCATCGATTTCCATTTTATGGTCAGGCACACTCGGGCTGCTAATAGAAGATTGCGTGGTAGGTACATTAGAGATTCGTATGTTTCGTCATCTTCCGATTCTACTCCAAACAAAACTAGTGTGGGCGTTGAGTTTCTGGGGACCCCATCTATGTCTCGAATCCAGCCCAGCACTTCCCGCCAGTACACTTGGACTCTGTCACAACCCCACCATTGGTGCCAGTAGTCACATTGCTCTCCACAACCCCTCCAGCAGTAGGGAGATGTCCCGGGGAACATTTTGGATAGGCGAAGGGGTGTGTAATGCCATCTCATCAGTAATCGCACATTGTGCATTTTGTATTGCATGGAGACCGATGATGACCATACCGCTCTATATATTCCTTTCCATACCTCCCCTTGGGTTTCTATGGATAGGTCGGTTTCCCATTTCACTTCTGAAGGTGGGCGTGGACTGTGACCCCTCGTGACTAGTGTGCTGTACAACTTTGATACGAGGCCTCTCGATGCTTGGGGGGAGCTTAAGATTTGCTCGAATGGTGTCAAAGGGCGCTTTAACGAGTTGCCCCACCTTGGGTCGTGCATGGCACTTCGCAGCTGAAGGAAGGACAAAGGGGAGACACTTGTGCCCTGCAAGTCAGCCTGTAATTCCTCCCGGGTTGTAAACACCTCATTTTTCCAGAGCTGTCCCGCCCGACTTAGACCCGCCTCGTACCATGACTGTGACTGCTGGACTGCTCTCAGTGAGTTTTGAATAGGTGGGGACCAGATGCAACTCAAAGGAGAGGGCCATGTTGTGATTCCCTGCATGGCCCGGGATGGACGCCAGAGGGACCATAATACCTTCAGAATGGGGTGTTGTTTAATCGTGGATTATTTTTAAATCTTGGTATTGAACATGAACACATGGTGCATATTTTTACATTTGTGCAAATAAAAGGTATTTTTCTTTGGGTCACAATTTAAAAAAACAAAGAGTGACATTTAGAATGGCAATATCAGGAGTACCGGGTCCCTTGTTTATGGCCAACCCGGGTCCCGTCAAAATTAGGTGGGGACCATGGAGGAAGGGCCGTCTATGGCAACACAATATCGGCAGAGCGAAAAGTGTTGCTTCTTATGCACTTCCCAGGGCACGAGGGGCAAAGGATTTACACAACTCTACCTGAGATATCTGAATTAGACCAAGACAGCGGTGCAAATGAGTTTGATGCTGCTTTGCATAAGCTTGATCTTCACTTTGATGTCAAAACAAGCACCATCCTCGAGAGATATCATTTCGGCGTCAGAGAACAAGAAGAAGGAGAATCCGTGGAAGAGTAATTAATGGCCCTGCACATTTGTCTATTAATTTTAAATTCGGAGATAAGTTAGATGACCATATAAGAGATGAATTTATGATACACCATTGCAAGGACAAAATAAGAAAGGAACTATGGCTCAAAGATGCACCAAACTTCGATGAGGTTTTGTCATTTGCAAAAGCGGTTTGAACACTCTTTGGCATATGTTGCCAAACTGAACAAAAAGGAGAGTAAGAATATATTTAGTGAAGTGTTGAGGGTAGGATATTCGGGAAAGGAAACCAACAGAGTGAATAAGAAGAAGATCAAAGGAAACAGCCAAAGGTTGCGATAAAAACCTGAAAATAAATGTGATAAGAGAAAAGGGGGCAAGATAGGTGAAAATGTTTTGGATGTGCTAGTGCCAACCACTTTGCGAGTTCTCCGGTGTACCCTGGTAGGAGGATAACATGCAGCAAGTGTAAAAGATGGGATCACTATGCCAACTGCTGCAAGAACTATTCTCTAGGAGGCGGGAAAAAGTATTTTACGTAGGTGAAGAAACTCACCAGTCCTCAGAGGAGGAAGAACAGTTTGAGGTTGTAGCAGTGAATATGGTTATGTGTAATGAGGATGATTGTGATAGCCCATTTGCTGAGGTTTTTGTGGATGGGAAATCAGTGTGGATGATGGTTGATTGAGGTGCAAAGTTGTCATTGATGTCACAGGAGGTATATGAACATGTGGTCGGTGGAAATGTGAGAAAATGATTGTCTTCAGACGAGAGACCCAAAGGGTACTATCTTGGTAAGATCGATGTTATAGGGTGTTTTGTTGCAAGCCTACAGTTCAAAGGAAGGGAAACCCAGGGCAAAGTCTATGGGCCTCACTACACGGTAGGCGGTAAGGGTTTACCGGTACCGGTATTTTACCGGTACCGGTAAACCCTTACCGCCTTACTATGAGGTCCCTTTGCGGGTTGGTACATTAACGCCTGCTTTTAGCGAACCCGCAAAGGGACTGGGGTGCTAATTACGGTACCGTAATTAGCGCCTTCCCCATTCCCATTATGCCCTATGGGGCAAAAATGTGAATGGGGAAGGGCAATGGAGGAAGGAGGAATTACTACCTTCCCGACCTTGGAATAGGGCGGTAATTCCCCTTTCCTCCAAGGTGGTACCGGTAAATTACCGGCATGAACCATGGCTCTAATAGCGCCATGGTTTACCGCCTACCGTGTAATGAAGCCCTATGTCACCAAAAGTGGGCAAACATTGCTGGGATGGCGAGAGCAAAACTATCTGAAAATAAGACTTTATCCCAACACGGATGAGCAAGTACTACATGTGAGTGAAGATATTAGCATGGTTGACAGGTACCCCAAAGTGTTCTCGAGGGGCATTGGATGTGTGAAGGGCATGGTACATAATATAGTCCTTAAGGTGGTGAGTACTCCTGCTGTGTCAAAGTTACACCCAATGCCAATGGTGTTGAGAGATGGTTTAAAGGATGAACTGAGGAAATTAAAGGAGGCAGGAATAATAGAACCGGCTGGGAGTGTTGAATGGGTCTCTCTCCTTGTTGTGGTGAAGAAGAGCAGTGGTGAGTTAAGAGTGGGTGTGGATCTGAGAGAACTAAATAAGCATGCTATTGCAGAGAGACATCCTCTTCCCAATATGACAGAGCTGTCAACCATGATAGGCAAGGCAAAATTATTTTCAAAGTTAGACATTGCATCCACATATTATCAGATAAGGTTGGATGTGCTCTAAAAAGTGAACCAATTTCATCACACATGAGGGAATCTTCCAGTTTTGTAGAATGCAGTTTGGCCTTGTTTCGGCTTCTTCAGTTTTTCAAAAAGTGATGGATAGGTTGTTGAACAATCTTCCCAATGTCCATTGTTTTCAAGATGGCATATTAGTATGTGGAGAGAGTTTGGAAAAACATGAGGAAAATGTAAGGAAAGTTGTGGAGATTCTAGAGAATGGAGGTATCACGTTGAAAGTGAAGAAATGTGTTTTTGATAAGGAGGTAGTTGAGTATCTTGGCCATGAACTATCTAGTGAAGGGTTGAGACCTAAGAAAGATTTGGTGGATGGGATCAGGAATATAAAGGCACCTGAAGCTAAGGGAGAACTGAGATCTTTCTTAGGAACAATTGAATTTGACCAAAAATGTGTATTCAATTGTTCCGACAAGAATGACAGGATTAGGAGTTTACTCAAGAAGGGGGTGGAATTTGTGTGGGATAGTGACTGCGAGAGAGATTTTCAAATGATAAAAAGTAAGATTGATATGGCAAGGCCATTGGCTATGTTTGCTGCAAGGAGGAAAAGTATAATTGTTGTTGATGCCAGTGACTCAGGGATCTGGGCAGTTTTGACTCAGATTGGGGAGGATGGACGAGAGGTGATTTTAACAAATGTATCAAGCAGGTTGAGAGGAGCAGAAAATAATATTCTTTGCTGGAGAAGGAAGCTCTGGCTTGCCACTAGGGCATGGACACATTTTGAAATTTTGTGTGGGGTGCAGAATTGGTCATTAGGACTGACCACAGGCAATTGAAGGCTTTTTTTGAAAAGAAGGGACTAGAAACAGTTTCGAGGAGAGTAGCTTGTTGGGTGGCTAGAATGCAAGGACACACATTTGTTGTTGAAGCCATCCCAGGTAGGGAAAATGTTTTAGCGGACCATGTTTCGAGATTGAGTGATTGTGGAGGAAAGGACGAGTGTTGTGAGGAGGAGGTGATTACTGACACAGTGTATATTACTCATGATGGGGTTATCACTCGCGAGGAGTGGTCAAGGCTGTTGAGGGAGGAAGGGGTCTTCGATCGTTTTGTGAGGTTTGTAGAGGATGGTTGGCTCAGTGGAGAGGAGAGACGTCTGTGGGAGGTGAGGCCAGAACTATGAATGAAGAGGAATATTTTATTCAGCAGGGATAGGGCAGTTGTGTCCCAGTCTTTAAGGAAGAAGCTAGTTGACATTACCCATGAAGGTCACATAGGTGTGACAAAAACCAAAGCTGTTTTGAGGAGTGAGTATTGGTGACCCGGTTTTGATTGAGATGTGGAAAGGACGGTGGGAATATGTATAGAGTGTGTTATATCAGGAAAATTGTTTTGGGCACAGATGCAGCCAATTGTGAAAGTGGACACACCGGAAAAGGTGTGGAATGAAATTGCCTTGCATATATTGGTCCAGTGGATGTGGGGAGTGGACATGGACAATTTATTGTTGTACTAGTAGATTTGTTTTCATGGTGGACAGAGTTTCGCGTAGTGCATGCACTAGCCCTCTCCTCCAATCTGCAGTCAGATTATTTTATGTTCTCCGGAGGGGTCCTGCCATCCCGCTCATGATCAGTTCACTTCTTCAAGAACTCTGTGGCTGTGTTGATAGGTGAGGGAGTGGCACTACCCTGTTTTATTTCAATTGTATATTCAAAGGCTGCAATATATTGCTGATATATGCCTGATGGAGTTAGATACGAACAGCCATGTGCATCTGCATAAGCTGTACTGAAAAGCCCCCCCCCCTCAAAAAAATAAACTTGGAGTAATGCAGTGAATTATTGAGTCATTTATGACTCACATCAGTGCTCTTTTCTCATAAGGTTTACAGTTGTTTTTGCCTGACAATTTCTTGACTGCAACCCATGATGAAACTCACTTTTGAAAATTGACTTTAAATCTTCTATTTAGTATACTGCTACATTTTTATCCTAGACTAGAGGTGGAAACAAATCCCCTTGTCATACACTAAGATGCTAACTAAAGTGCCTGTGTGTGTGTGTGTGTCTGGGAGGAGGCTTGTCAGTGTATGTGTGAAAATGTGTTTGCCATAATACCATCTGATAATATGTTGCCCTGAAGCACACTCTCATCACACTGTAGCATTACAAATAGCTGGACCTGAAAGTGACAACTGAGAAGCCATTTTGTTTTGTCTGTCATTTTGTTGTCTCTCTCTCTATATATTTTTCTGATGCTCCGCACAGCATTCTATATCCTAGGCCTAAAACGTGGTAAGCTAGCTGCGATTTGACCTCTGAAATGCTTATATAGGCAGGAATGTGAAGTAACTGCAATATATTGTTTGTCTTGCATCATAGAACCTTGAAGCTGTGCATGAGCACGACTAATCAGCAAACCAGATTCCATCTAGTCTCGTTAGTGCTATTGTAGAGGGCAGTAAAATAAGAATTATGTGAGGCTGTATGTGCTCCTCCGCGGAAGCTGGTATTTTCTCTGCTTTTGAACTGTCTGACCTTAGCCCAAGAAAGCAGCAACAAGGTAACGTTAGTTGGTAGAGCAAGGAATATCACGTTGCGGAAGAACAAGATATTCTCCAACATGCAGATGTGCCTTGTTCCCAGACAATAAATCGTCTTGGAAACAGCAGCAAGGAATGTTCAATGTTTAGGCGAACTAACTTTGTATACGATTTGTGAACCCTAGCTCAAGAGCTATGTGCAGGGGGCTGGGCAATGCTTTGATACTGCGAATCAACCTGTATATATGTTGAAGCTTTTCTGATGCTCGCTCTCTCTCTTCTCGCGGTGTCTGTGTGCACACGTCATGGGGTGTTGAGGTCTGCTTGGCCAAATGTGTACATAGAATAAAAGCATGTTTTGCCTTTGAACCTCGTGACTGACGTGTCCTTAATATATGGGTGTAAGCCTTCATTCCTTTGTTGGTTAAAACAATGGCGCCCGAAAAGGGACCCTCCGAGTGATGCCCCATTACAGAGTCGAGGATGAGTCGAGGACAAGGACGTTGGTCCGGGATCGGAGAGTGACGGGGCGCCCCTGCAAAGTGAGATGTCATTCCTCTGCAGATCTGCACACAGCCGATCCCTGGACGACGGGCTGCGGCTAGTGGGCATTGTGGTGAGGGTCCTCGAATCGAGGCATGTTTTGCCAGTAAGATTCCTGCATGTTTGTGGTCAGTGAATGACAATGATGTAGGAATTCTGCAGGTAGAACCAGTTAAAATTGTTTTTAAAACAGGTATCACTTTGCCACATATCCCACAGTATACAATTTTGATCGAAGGAGATCAGGCCTTGAAAAGTATTGTCTCAGACCTAATACACAGAGGAGTGATTGAGGAAATTGAGGGTAGTGTGTGTAACAGTCTGATTCTCCCGGTTTACAAGAAAGGTGGTAATGCGATTCCTTTTTGTTTCATAATTGATTTGCGTGAGATTAACAAAGTTGTTTTCCCACAACTCCCAATTTTTCCCGATGTTACTACTATTTTGACTATGATTCCAGCCACGGCTACACATTTTAGTTTTGTTGATATGAAAAATCTGTTCTTTAATATTCCTGTGCATGCTGATAGTAGGAATGTTTCAGTATTGTCGACAGGAGGTTTCCTATCTCGGCTATCTCCTATCGAATGAGGGTAGACATTTAATACCTGAACGTATACAAAAAATCTCAGATATGTCTATTCCAAATACGCAGAAGGAAGGAGTGCTTTAATTGGCATGGCTTCATATTGTAGACAATGGATCCAGAATTTTTCTTGTATAATTAAACCTATGCTGGCACTGATGAAGAAGGATATTCCTTTGCCTTTGTCATAGAGCATCGATTGCCAATCTGCATTCGATTCGCTCAAGGCTGCATTGTGTTCAGCCCCAGTTCTGGGCACACCTAATTATGAGAAATGTTTTGTTTTATTTGTGCATGTACATCCCTACGCAAAATTGGATATTGTGGAAGATCATCAGCTCCAAGTACTTTCTTATAAACTGTCAGCATGTTCCACATCACCTTTGCATTGATTGAGGTTAATCCAAGCTCGTGTCTAATACAAGCAGTTGGAGTCCCTCAGAGCAGTGATAGCACTTTGCTCCACAATGTATTTTCACACCAAGGCCATATCCCAGCCGGGCATCCTAGCATTGCTTCACCGCTGAATATCAATGCAGGGATAACTTTTACCTTATAGAATTCAATTGTCGGTTTCATGATAAATTTCCCATATTTCTTATTTATTACAGACCCCTGGGCTGCCAAAACTTTATATTTATCATCACTCCCAGATAATGGGCCTCATTACAACCCAGGCGGTGGACCATGGTGCTATTAGCACCATGGTCCATGCCGAAATCCACCATGGTGAATGGCAGAATTACCGCCCCATTCCAAGGTTGGCGGGGCGGTAATTCCCCATTCACCATGGCCCCTTCCCCATTCCCATTTTTAGCCCATAGGGCTCAATGGGAATGGGGAAGGCGCTAATTACGGCACCGTAAATTACGGTGCCGTAATTAGCTCCTAGGTCCCTTTGCGGGTTGGTTTTATAACGCCTGCTAAAAGCAGCCGTTAAAGTGCAACCCGCAAAGGGACCTCGTAATCAGGCGTTAAGGGTTTAATGGCGCCGACACCTTTTACAGCGCCGTTAACCCCTTAACGCCTGGGTTGTAATGAGGCCCAATGAGTTTCCATCGTGAGTCGGATGGATTTTTTATCTATTTTCCAATTGAATTTTCCCACCTTACTTGATCCAACTAGATTTTGAAGGACCAATATCTCGGGTTTTGTTGGATTAATCACAAGACCATTTGCATTGGTGTACTCTTTAAGTGCTGTCAATTTTCTCTGTAAACCAATCGGGGTTCCATCGATTAACACAATATCATCAGCATATAATATGTGACCAAGTCTATTTCCATTTATTTTGGGAGAAAATGATCTTGTTGTTTCTAGTGATCTTTCAATATCCGAGATGAATGTACTAAATAGAGTTGCTCCAAGCGGACAACCCTATTTCACTCCTCTTGTTGTTGTAATAGCTGATGAAAGGGTTCCATGCAGATCTACTCTGAATCTTATTGTGGTACCAGAGTACAGTTCTATGATTGCGTCAAGTAAGCTACCTGGACATCCCCATTTACTAAGTTTTGTCCATAGGAGCTCACAATTGATGCTGTTGAACGCGTGTGCCAAATCTATGAAGGCTAAGTATATTTTAGATATTTTCCTTATGGCCTCCATTTTTAATAGATTGATTAACAATAAGTTTAGTCCGCATCCGACACCCTTCACAAAACTAGTTTTGTCGATCATCGGCAACTCCTGCCACTTTTATCCAGTGTGTCAGTTGTAATAAAAGTTGAGTTGCAAAGATTTTCCTCACAACATCTTAAAGGGCAATCGGCCTGTAATTTTTTGGATCAGTTCTTAATCCTTTTTTAAATACAGGGACAATTATTGCGCATTTCTAAGAGTCTGAAATCTTTTTTCATCGATGATATTTTTAAACAAAGTGTAACAGAATTAGGCCCACGCTTCAGGATGGAGTTTTAGTATCTGGTTTGTGAGCCCGTCTGGCCCGGGGGCTCTCGACGAACTCAACCTTTTGATATTTTCCAAAATATCTATCTTGGCAATGGTAATGTCCCAGGTTGTCAGTGTTTTTTGTTCATAATATTCACTATCAGTGCTTTTAGTAAAAAGATTTGAAAAATGTTCTGTCCATTTGGCTTCTGTTACCATATTATTTTGAATTGCTTGTTGTGGAAGTGCCACATTGTTAATTGCTTCCCAGAACGAACAAGCGTTTTTGTTGACAAAATTTGAAGCACTTTTTCAGCGTTGTTCTGGACCATGATACTTTTGGGCGAGCGCAGCCAATTTTTATAGATTATTTGAGCTTTACTTTTCTGTTTCAAATAATCAATCGCTGGATTTTTTTGCAAGAACTTGATAGTTTTTCGTAGTTCATGTTTTTTTTTCAACTACTTCTCTGTCGTACACATGCTTCTTCTTAAAGTTTTTTAACTTGCCATCTTTTGGTGTTTCAGTATAGGCTTGTAGTAAAGCAGGATATTCTATTTGATCCAATTTTTCCTTTGTTTTAGCGCCAGACAGCAGTTTTGCCATTGTCATAATCTGTCGCTCTTCCAATTTCAGACGATTTCTTCCCACGGTAATGGAAATATTATAATTCCATATCTGCAGATTGCTCAAATTCAACCCTTGCAGAGTAATTTTAATCAAATCATGATCGCTATATTGCATGTCAATTACGTTTAACTCTGTAATATTTCTCAGCAGATTTCCTGAGGCATAGAAATAATCAAGGGTAATTTTGGATTTTTCATTTTGCCAAGTTGGTTTTGGAGAATATCCCCTTTAAGGTTTCCATTTAGCATAGTCAAATTCCTGTGGCTTCCATCTCCTCTTCCCATGTAGCTTGAAGACGATTTTTCGTTTAAACTGGTTTTATACATGATAAGACCGTAGGTTTTTGTACTTTTAAACATTCCGGCGGTAATTCATGGAATAAATGTGTGCCGAAATTTGTGGTGCAAGCTGGCGATTCATGGAAGGCCCTGCACGTGTTTTTCCCCGGATGTGCACCAAACCTGAGCTTACCTTACACGTCACTGTGACTTTCCAAATGCGTGCGCAACAGGAACGGGGAACGCGCACAACTTCTTGCGCACACACCTAAAAAGGGTTTCAGAACACGGGGAATGGGGAACAACGCGTGAAAATGTAGGGGTAATGTGGGAAATACCGCTGGGAAACACAAGCAACACCCACACGCTAGTGAACAACATGCATTCATGGAATCAAATAGGGAAATACCAAGCACGTCAAAACACACGCACACGCATAATTACATCTGCCACACGAAAGCAGGCGGAAGCGCCCCCGCGCAGCATAAAAGTTTGCGCAAACAACAAACAAGCATATACAGCTACGATGAATGTCCCATTCCTCGCAGCAGTGATCGTGGGACACCGCAGGAGGAAGAGAATTGCCAGGCCTCGCATTTTCTTGCCCAGAACCAGCCTTTTTGGGATGCCTGATGACCAGGTCTATGGCAGGTATAGGTTTCCACCTCATATCATCCTAGAGCTGCTCAGGGAGTGGGAGGATTAACTCACATCACCCACCCTGTGCTCCCAAGCATTGAGCCCCTTGGATAAGGTGGATGTGATTATTCAAGAGCAAGCCTGGTCTGAGCATTTTGCCAATCTTTATGACTAACCTAATGTCATAACTTGGGAGAGGAACAAATTGATTAAGTGGTCCTTAGACTTTACAGCCATGGATCTGGAAATGTTGATAAGGAAATCATCAACTTCCAGAGCGGGTTGAACGAATGGATTGAGTAACTCAATCCTTAAAAAGGACCCCTCTCTATGGGCTGAGATCCTAAAAAAACTTTTTGAAAATATAATTTATCAGAAGAGCTTCACGGACTCCTGGAAAAATGTCCTAGTGATACCAATCTAGAAAAAGGGGGATAGTTTGCCAGCTGCCAATTTTCGTCCAATTTCCCTTTTAGATGCAGACAGTAACATTTTTACAGGGCTCATCTTAGGGGAATTGGAATCATGGGCAAAAAAAATGGGTGTCATCCCAAGACAGCAATCGGGTTTCAGGAAGGGATTATCTACTTCTCTAAATGGGCCGGTTTTGAGCGCCCTGATCTCCCATTCTGTCCAAGGAGGGGGCCCACCACTTTGTGGTGCTTGGTTAGATCTCTCCCAAGCCTTTGATACGATAGACAGGTGTCTTCTTTGGAAAAAAATAGGTGAATGGGGTTTGCCTCCTACTCTCCTGTCAATACTGAGAGAATTACATCACAACAACTCCATGCAGGTGAGGCTTGGTAGATCAGGCCTTTTGACAAATCTGATTGGTGTAAAGAGAGGGGGGTCTGTCAAGGCTGTCTTCTAGCTCCCCTTTTGTTTATCTTGTTTATGGCAGATTTGGCTGAGGCAATGAAGGGAATAGGTCTAATATCTCTGCTACTAGGAAAAACAATAATTAATTGGTTGGCATATGCCAGGCTTGTCCAACCTTTTTGAATGTGGTGCTGAAGCATTACATTTTTGTCACCCAGTGGGCCGGCGAGCCAAAAGTCAACAACCTCACCCAAAGCAGTATATTAAAAAGCGATATTGTGTGACCTTTGACACAATAGCATCACAGGCAGTGATAGCCATTCAGTCCCAAAGATAGCTTTTGGTGTCATGGGCAGTGATCAAAGGTTAGTTGCTTGTGATTTCTTTCAGTGTCTATGTGTTAATATTCTTCTACGCTCGGTCCTACAAGGTTCTAGGGAGGGTTTGGGGTTGAAATGGTGCATTTTACAGCAGAAAAGGTGACCAAAAAGCCATAAGTTTACAATCAGTTCTAAAGGGGAACATGACAATTCCATGTCACCAACAGCAGAAGAGAACATTTTACAACACAACACATTTTAATGATCAATGTGTCCACAGTGTAAGACAGCACTGTCACTGATGTAACACATTGTCATGCTGGTTGTACCCAAAATATGCCCCTGTAGCAAAATGTCTATGCTGGCTGTTCCCAATTTAGGCCAGCATTGTCCTGTACAAAGCATGATTGATGCTGCCTGAGCATGTGCAGTGTGCCCAATACATATGGCAGCTTATCTCTGTAATACACATTACTTCTGTGGTGATGAAAGAAGCATAATTCAATTCAATAGATGAAATGTGGAAAAGCGATCACCCAAAGGTGAACCTAATTCAAGAAACGCAATGTGAGCACAATCTTAAAGTATGCAATCTAGAAGGCCTAGTGCACACTTTACCTTTTCTTTTCACCAATAAATCAGGGGGAGAGCGCGAACACAGTCTCCCACTACCAGAAATAATGCAGTTGTTTATCCCACATTTGGGAACATAGCAGGGGTCAGCAAATCCGACGTGCAATGGGTAAGCCTCACCATGGGAGATCTGCCCTTGAGATCAGATTCTCCCCTGCCAGCTAAGTATGAGTTGCATGCAAGAGGGCAGGGCTTGGGTCAGTTCTGGGAAGCCCTGCTAAGCGAAGGTGAGAAGGCAGGCCCTGACCCAGCCCCAACCCTCCACCCCCCCAGAAGCTATGAGCATCTGCAGAGCTGCCTGTCCCGCGTGTAGGGGGAAGCTCCAGCAGGCAGAGCCCAGCAGAAGAGCAGATTGTAGCGCAGTTCCTTTCTCCCATCAGGCCCTGCTCAGCCCGAGATTTGTATAAATAGCAGGATGGCTCGAGCAAGCCTGTTGCAGTCTGCCCACTAGCCTGACGGCCCCACACGGGCCCATGGCCCTCCTGAGCGGAGCTGCTCAGCGCTGGCCCCATTGACACCATCATAATCATCCTGGACCTCGACGCTCCACCACCCCTGAATCTCAATGACAATGCTGAAGTTTTGACATCTTTGCCGTAACCATATGCCGTGTTGTGTCAGCCGAGCCTGCACAGCGCCAAAGGCAAGTATTCCCTTGTACGGGCCCAGAGGTCACTGAGTCTTCCAGTGCCATCCACTTGGCATGGCCTACTGTTCCCAGCGTTTTCTACCCGCAAATCAGCACCACTGCCAAACAGAACTGCATCATTGGGGCCCATCGCTGCTGCTCTCCGACTTGACCCCAGCCCAGTGCAAAGGCACCCATGGTTCTGGTCTGATGCTGAAAAGCCTGGCTCTGCTGAGATCCGAAAGACAAGAACTAAGGTATTTTGGGAACACAGTACTATTGTTTTTTGTGTTGCAACTGTATCAGCTCACACCTCTCCTGAAGGGTATAGGCTGCCCTCAGACTGCGCTACCAAAAGAGTGAAAATAAGTCATACCTGTTGGGATTGCCTGTTTCACTTTTATGATTGGGATCACTGCTGCATGGGTATTAAGCGCGTTATAAATAACCTATCATATCAGATCAGATCCTAGATCACAGATCAAGATCATAAGCAACTTCCAGAAACCTTGCAGGTGGTCCACTGAGGCCCATATGCAGGTTGCAGTGTGTTATTGGGGCACTACTAGGGTAACATATTGTACTGTACATGTGGTATTCGCCATGCTTTGATACCCCACTGGCCACATCTATAATGTCCAATGTACTTGGTATAATGCATGGACATTTTCATCAATCCGCACTGTGCTTAGAGGTAAATGTAACTGAGCTCTCGCTGTTCTTCTTTGTCTCGAGGCGAGGAAAAAAAGCACTGCAAAGCTTAAGTTTCTCAGCTGATAAAGGTTCATCTTCGGTGACATTCGCAATTCAAAAGAACGATTTTTGGTGCGGACAGGCTGTGTCACCGCAACCCTTTGTAAACATATGTCCAGAGATGACAAACCTTGAAAGTAACTCCGCACAATGGCCCTCTGAGCAGCAGCCCACGGCTAATCAGGGGTTCAGGAATCCACTGTGCTGCCCACGCTGAGAGAAACTCCTGCACCGCACCTGTCCACATAATCCTTCGCTCGGGCCAGTACTCTCTTCTCCTCACCTCACCACCTACTCCCTTCATCTCGGCTCGCCTTTTGCCCCTCGGAGCACCATGCAAGAGAGGAACGGGCATGTCTGGGCCGGAGACCGTTCCTCTCTTGCATGGTGGGTCCTACTTGCCTGAAATGGGATATTTAAATGCAAAGTAATTGCTACTACATTAATCCCATTGTTCATAGTTTGTGGCAGTACTGGGCAATTGTATGGACCCGCGCTCACTGAAAATGAATGGTATTCCAGAGGTAACCCTCACTATGCCGTGATACAAATTAGTCTCTCCTTCCTCCATCATCAAGTCCCAAGATCTTCTTGACAAATTTATTTATTTATGCAATGTTTGAAATAAATAAATGAACGCTTCGTGGCTGAGGACTGTAACTACCTCTGTTGACCCCATGGGGTCACCAGAGGAAGTTACAGTTTTGCGCACAGCACATTTTTTTACTCAAGAGTTGTCCAACATACGGCCTCGCGGGCCACATTAAATGGCTTGGCGGGCCACAATGTGGCCCGCGGGCCGTATGTTGGACAACCTTGGCATATGCGGATGATGTCGTAGTTCTTGATCACTCCCAAGTAGGGCTACAGGGCCTTTTGTTTGCCTTAGAAAATGATGCCCAAAATAATAACCTCATTATCAATCCACTCAAGTCCAAGATAATTAGATTTAAACATCTGAAAAATATAATTAAGCTGTATGTCTGGACCCTGGATCAACTTCCAATTGAGGTAGTCTCAGAGTTGACGTACTTGGGAGCTTCAATCAGCTCCTTCCCAATGAAAGGCAACTTGGTGCGCTTGTTGGAGTTAAAAGTTGTAAAATTGGGAGCACAAATGAAAAAAATCAAATCCCAGTTTTGCAAATTTTCTATTCTCCCATTGGTGAAATTCTATATAGGGAAAGTTATCCCGATTCTTCTGTTTGGTCTTGACTATAACACCTTAGCAATGGACCTCGAGTGAGATTCCTGGGAAGCCAAGTTATGGAAACGTACCCTGGGACTCCCGGAACGCGTTCCAATAGTCTCTCTCCGTTATGAATTGGGCCTGCTGTCTCTTAGATCATGGTTTCAATGGAAGTGGCTGACTCTATATAGATCAGCACTAGATGCTCCTAAAAATTCACTTTTTGAGGAAATTGCAGGTGAAATAAATCATGGTAAACATTTATTCTTGTCTAAGTTCAAGCAAAGATGCCTGGAAATTTTAGAGAGAGCCGATTGTGATTCAACCTTATTACTCCAAAATCCAGAGAGAGTAACACGAAAGTTGAAACAAAGAGACTGGATTGATACGATTGACAGTATGAAGAGGACGAAAAGATCTGCCTCGCTTTCTGTGGTCAATAAGCCTCTCTCTTTGGTTCCCTGCTCATCTAAAAATAACACCTGATCTGAGTTTTGGATTATCTCTTCTTAGATTTTGTCTAAATCTACTTCCTACTCAAGAGATTGTGGCCTCTAGAGATAGAGAAGGGAACATTGACCCACACTGTGATAAGTGTTCAATCAAGGTCTTCCAGTCTTTAAAACAGCTACTATCTAACTGTCAGGGTACTTGGGATATGAGGGTCAGAAGATTTAGCAGGTTTGTCCATCACTTATCCTGGCTTGATTCTGTTGCTTTCTGAGGGAGATTATCCTCCTGCCACGAATCTGCTCTTTCAATGGAACTGGTTAGAGCTCTGAGAGAAATGAATTTAATCGGTGATCCAGTCTCGCCTATGTATGGATTAAGATCTTAGTAACTAGCGTCATCCTGGTCAAATTTGTTATGGAGGGTCCTTAATGGATTCTGTGTAATTAACCTGCTTTCTATATGGGGGATCTCTCTTCTGTAAAACTTGGATCTACAGATTGATTGATTTCTTTGGGAGAAAAGTCTGCTTTTTTCTGAGTTTGTTCTCTGGTTGTTCTTCCATTTTTTTCTTTTAAGATGAAGATTTTATTGATGTGGATCTTGTAAATTGTTTGAAGAATGTTAGTTTTATTTACCTTTTGTATTATTGTAAATGTGTTAAAAGTCAAATGTTGGCTATTGCACAATAAATAAAAAAAAAAGACGGTGCTCAATGTACTGCATTTTTTGGCCACTGGGTCATTTCAGCAGAAAACTGCCATAGTGAGGGGCGTCTCACAGCCCATGCAGTCACATTGCCTACACCAGGTGTTGGCAATCATCATTGCACGCCCCTCAGTCCTCATGCAAATATACATGCCCTGAACACCCGCAGAAAGGCAGGCCGTGGTCCAGGACTTCTACAGGGTGGCACACTTCCCCAAAGTGCTTGGTGCCATAGATTGCACCCATGTTACCATACGTCCACCTAGGGCCACTGAGCACATCTATCCAAACCTCAAGCACTGGCATTCCATCAACGTGCAGGTGGTATGCAATGCCAAGGGAATCATCACCTCTGTCTAGGGAAACTATCCAGGGGCCACCCATGATAGTTTCATATTCAGAATGTCTGCCCTGAGCCGGGCCCTGGAAGCTGGGAAGCATGGCGACACATGGCTCGTAGGTGAGTACAAATGCCTGTGCACATGCAGGCATGTCACACACAGAAAAATACACAAGCCCAACTAATGACAACCATTATCACCTCACCAGGGGACAGTGCCTACCCTCTGAGCACCTACATGATGGTGCTAATATGGAACCCCAACACACCACCCCAGGTAAGATACAACGCAGCCCATATTGCAACCAGGGCCACAGTGGAGTGCACATTCGTATTGCTCAAGTCACGCTTCCGCTTCCTTGACCGCTCTGGTGGACAGCTACTATATGCACCCCGAGTAGTGTGCAGGATCATTGTGGCAGCATGTGTCCTGCACAATGTTGCAACACGGCATGGCGTACCGGTGGACATGGTGATGCCCCCACATCCCCAACCACATGCACGGCCGCTGCGCATGGGAGGGGAACGGGCATGTGGCGAGGCAGCCCGTACCCAGCTTGTGGCCACATTTTTTACCTAAACTCCAACCCCTGCGGAGTGCACACAGGCCTGGTACATACCAGGTCACAATCGATGATGAAAAAGGGACAGTTAACTGTGACAACCTTACCACCCTGAGAATGTGTCCACGGAAGTGCCACATTGTGTGCATCCCTAGCTACTTAAACACAACCAATCCCATGTGACCAAAGGGAACACATGCAAAGTGCATACCCCCCCACTGCAAAACGGGGCATGAAAGTACTGGCATGACACCCAAACCCTCCCAACCCCATGACCCCCATCTGCCACACCATACCATGGTATGCAATGGCAACACATCCAACCATTTGCACAACACATGACACAATAGTCATGAAGTGCCACATGAGAAATGTAAGTAGGCACCAGACAATCACACCTGACATGGAATCACTGACCAAAACCTCACACCCTGAAAACCGTGGCACAAATGCATGCCACCAGTGGTGCAAGCAACAAAAGTCAGAATACCTGTTGGCATGCACATTGGAGAATCGAAAATTGCCATATCAAACACCACTCACTGGACAGCACAGTGAGTGTGCATTGCATTGGGTAAACCCCTTGAGCATCATTTAAAAAAAGTGCAATCAACAAAATAGTACCCTGTCATGCATATACACGATCATTGACTCGAAAGTGAACATGGATTGTCGGGACACAGCATGCCTGAGAAGGCAATCTGGTTGCACGTGTGTGCATGGTGTCAATGTAATTGGTGGGGGGGGGTGTTGCCTAAGTGTTTGCGTCAGTAGGGACATGCATTGAATACATGCATGTGAAATGAAGTGAGCCTCAATGTCCTGTACACAGCACATGTGAACATTGCACTCAAGGATCCCCCGGTGTGTTAAACCACACCCATCCCCTGACACCTCAAACTAAAGCACAACATAGGATCATCCATTGACCAGCAGAACATATCATGTACAGAGAACTCCACATCGACAATGGCAGACAGTGACCCATCACTGATTCATTGAAAATCCTTATACGACCTACACACAAAGTTCAGCAAAGCGCCTCCATGAGGGAGGGTACAATGGAGAAGAACAGTACATTCCTACAAGTCCTTCAAACAGTCCACAATGTGAAAATGAACTACCAAATCAAAGTACATATTACAAGTGCATGGAACAATAAGGGAGAGTCCAGGGAGGGAATGTGGGAAAACAAAACTAGCATCAACATTGCTATGCCTGACTGCAATAGTTGTAGTGCAGTGCAGTGCAGGAGTCTCATAAGGAGGGGAGTGAGGGAAGAGGAGGGAAGAGGTGAGGAGAGTAACAAAACAAGTGACAAGCCGTGGAAGGGCAACAAAGAATCAAGATAGTGCTAGGGAGGGGGAGAAGAAAGGCAGACGGGAATGGGGGAAGAAACGACCTGTAATCAGTGGTGGAGGGACCAATGATAAAAGCAAGTGTCAAAACAATACTAAAAAAGATGAAGGTGGGGGCGGATGGATGGAGACAGAAGGGGAAATGACTGCAAAGAACAAGCAGCTATGTATCACCATGCCTGATGGCATTTGGGGTAGTGGTTGAAAATGACAGACAGAGGACAAGGAGGAGGGGAAAGTGTGGTGGAGAGGGAGAAGAGAAGGGAGGAGGGGCCAAGGTCAAATGGCATGAAGGGGGAGATGGGGAAAGAAAGAACACACAGGGGACAGAGGGAAAGAAGATGGTGCAGAAGGTGCAGAAGGGGAGGGGATGTGATGATGAAGGGGGGAGACAGAGGGAGACTGGCTGGGGCAGGGGGGACAGAGGGACAATCAAGGGACCCAGAAGGCTGGTAGACAGGGCTAGACAGGGCCTCCATAGTGGGCTTTGGTAGTGGTGGCAAGCTCCAGCCTCCTGGTTGGCCGGATTGTCACAGGGCCAAGTGCAACAAATGGGAGGGGGGAGCAGGTCCAGGACACAAACATGACAGTCAAGTCAAAAGCAATACGGCCATACTTCAAATGGCACATCAAAGCACCAGCCAGGGCTGCAAGATGGCCAAAGTGGTGCAAGCAAGGAATGGGTGGTCGTTGAAATGCGTGGTGACATGGATAACTCAGCGTTCAACCTTCATGTGCCATATCCAAATCACTGTGGGTAAAGTGTCCCAATTCAACATTGTCAGCACACGGACCCCTCCCACCATCACTGGGTGTTACACAGCCAAAGGGTGCATGGTACCACCTACAGCAGGAAGTGCATGGACATAGACAGTCAATACATAAGAAATATCATAAGCAACATGATGAAATACACAGTCAACAGAATGCTCACCAAAGTGAAGTGCAGCCATGCATTGGAGAATTCTTCCCGAATACCAACTAAGGGTGTATACACAAGTAGGACTGCAGGCTGACCACAGTTATAACGGAAGCCCAATGCCCCTGTGTGAGATGCTGTTACACCGAGCCATCCTTGCAAGCCCATGGAAAGGGGAAGCAGGAGTAGCATATGTGTCAGGACCCCAAGCAAAACACATACACAAGACAAGCCTGAATGGACCCAGCTGGAACACACAGTGGATCCCTTCCAATGCCACAAAGCACCACACTGTCACATGTATGCACAATAGACAAAAGAAAATGCAATTAATAAAAAATCAGCAAAAAATAAAAATCAATTAAATAATTATTTGAATGAAAACATATAAAGAATAACTAAAGAAATACAATTAAAAAAATAATTATTTCTTGTAAAAAAGTAATAAAATAATAAAAAATTAAACAAAATATTTGTAAAAAATAAATAAAAAATAACATACTTATCAGAAACTACAAAAATTGGATGAAAAAAAATGTTTAGAGGAACAAAAAAGGCTGGAAAAAAAGTAAAAACATTGCAGAAAAAAATATATATTACCCTGGGGGTGAGGGGGATACCCAGGAGGGGGGTGGTACAGGGTGCACCTCAACACCCACATGTGTAGATGTTGAGATAAAAAAAATAAAAAAAAACTCACTGGGCTCAGCGCCTGCACGACCCGACCTATATGGGAGATAGGTTGTCATCGTCACCCTATGGATGGAAATCAGAAGGTGGATGTGGCTCAGTTGACTCACCACGCCTAGCGGAGCCTTGCCCCTCAATGGCAGCAAGCATGCAGGTGTGGTAAGCCAGGTCCTGCATGGAAATGAGGCTTAGGTCAGCATGCATTGCCTCATGTGTCACATGTGCTTCCTCCTGCAAGGACTGACGTGTGAGACGGAGTTCTGCCTGCATGGCCTCACATGACAAACGGAGCAACTCCCGGCTTGCATGGAGTTCAGCTGAGATGGTTCTTTCAAGCTGCACCATACTGTCTTCTGTCCGCCTACTCTCGTCCATCCAGAGCGCAGCCAGAGTAGATCGGAGGGATTGGTGTTCCACCCTCAGGGCCCCACGGTGTGCCTCTGCTTGAGCATTAAGTGCTTGACGCAGACACACCATTTCTGCCAAGCGCGCCCTGTCAGACGCCGCCATGCACAGCCTGAGTGAGCGGCACGTGGACTGCTGGAGCACCATTTGCCTTACAGAGGGGAGGATGCAATGGGCCACACTTTCCATACATTGAGCAATCATCTCAACTGCTCCCCCTGTTGCTGTGCTATGGCAATCATGGAACACTTCCACTCAGTTGACCCCGGTGGCACACGGCCAACGCGTTTCCGGACACCACACCTGCTGGGCCCAAGGAGCCATGTTCCTTGCTGGGTTGGTGCCGTCCGCGGCTGCAGGACTGCATCCCTCTGTTGACCTGATGCCCCTGGAACATGGACAACCAGTGTTGACTGTGACTGTGCACCCGTAACCACCTTAGGCGGATATTCCAACCCTGCCTGGCCCCCTACTGCATGTGTTGCGGACAGAAGATCATCCAACACAGGATCACTTAGCGGTGCCGACACGTCATGATGCAGATCCGGCTCAACATAGTGGTCAGAGGATACATCAGAGCCTGACTCAGAGTCAGCTCTGGAACCGATGGCCTGGAGCACTTGTGGGTTCTCGTGGGCTGCCACCCGACGACCACCACTGGTGCCTGGTTGGTCATGTGATCTGACCACCATGTCTGGGATGACATCTTCATCCTCTGCCACCAGTGCGTCATCACCTGCAACATAAAGAAAAGAAACAAGGACATGCATGTCAGTGGCACATACCACACACATACAGTTCACAACATTGACAGCCAAATAATGAAACAGCCATGTCACAGGCAACTCAAACCCCAACATGCATCCAGAGGCATTGCAATGCAAGGGTATCCCAAAAGCAGAAAAGGATGTGTGCAAAATGTGAAGGCAACACATGTATTGCATGTTGCACATCACCTGCATCACACACAAACTCTAGCAGGCACATATCCAGTACAGAGATGAGAGATGGCAACAAAGAGATGGCACCTAGAATAAGCATGTGGGAACACACAAATAGCCACAGCTAGAAATCAAACCAAACACGTAATGTGTGTTCATGTGCAGCACTCAACTACCATCAATTATGGAGAGTACATGTGTCACAGGGGGCACCTACGCTAGTATCTTTCTATACAGTGAAAGCAGGGACATGGGTACATACATGTCAGGTCACCATCACACAGCAGCATTGTGTTTGTATGTTGAAGTGCTGAACTTGGCACAGGAGTGGGTGTGTGTGGTGCAGTGCACGTGTAGCCCCTCAACTTCCAACATCAACACGTACATACGTATTGATGACAATCTGCAAACATGACGGCAGTGTAAGGGTGATTGCAGCCATCATGTGCAAATGGCATGCACCATATAGCATGGATTCCGTGAAACACCCACCCTCTGGGCAATAGCATGGAGGCACGGCATGGCAATACAATGTTCCACACAGAGCTGTGCATCACCAGACAGTGTTGGCATGCGTCTATTGCATTTAATCATTCAAATGTCACTACAGCCGATGAGAAGTAGACATGATGGAGGACAGATGAGGAACCATCAATAGTACACCCATGCATGTAGAAGACAACACCAGTTGAAAAGAGGCAGTGGGCCCGTAACAGGGGGAGCCATGTGCATGATACAGATGTGGACAGCCTGAAGTCATGCGTGATGACACAAAGACCTACAGTGAGCATGACATGGCTGTCCAAATGAGATGACACTTGGATCATCTTGAACACATACTACAATGAGCAGGTTGTCAAGGACACCTAGGGGCATACATGGAATGCCCATGGAACATGATTGTGCACACAAGTGCATTGGGAGCCACTGCCATCAGCACAGTCAGAGTGAGACACACTGCACCAAGGACAAGATTGCACTCATACACAAGTGGCTCAGAGCGCAAACAAACTAAGGGAGTGGAACAAGGGAGAAAAGGAATTCAAAACAACTATCATACTGGGCACAGTTACTTTGAGAACACGCAAGTGCATGGAGATGGGATGAAGGGTTGAAAACACTTGAAGGGGGAGAAGAAGAACATGCCAAACCGAGGAGACCAAAGAAGGAAAATTAAGTACAATGATAGAATAGGCATTCAAAAGGTGGCAGTGCAGTCAGCAATTGGCAAGTTTAAGATAATTTGGATAGGGCAAATCTGATGAGTGCAGAAGAAGAGTGGGGGACTGTATGGCTACACACACAGGACCCATTGCAATGGGAGGCCTCGAGGCAGTGCAGCCGGGAGGCAGGGTGAGCAGGTACCTGGGTCCGATGGACAAAGTGTTTGCTGGGGCACAGTGCCAACAGAGGAAACTGTTCAGCTGGGGAGAAGAGGGGCTAATGCAGGAGCAAATAGAAAGGTTTTGAGTTGCTTCCGGAAGCAGAGCTGTTTCTCCTCAACTTTCAATGTGGCCAGTTGGCTGTTCCAAAGGGAGTACCCAGCTGCACACACAGATCTGCCCCCAGCTTATCTATTCAATTAACGACTGACCAGGAGGGATTGTGAGGTAGAGGAGCAAAGGACTCAAGAGGGGAGGAATTGGCAGAGGGATTGTTGAAGGTATTTTGGACCCAGTCCCAAAAAATCATTGTGCACAATGCAGAGGGTCTGAAGTATCATCCTTGCATCCACTGGTAGCCAATGAAGGGATTACAGAGCTGGAAAAGGTAGGATCCACGGGCACGGGGCCAAGGACAAGTCTTGCAGTCCTGTACTGGATTAGTGGTAGAGGGAAGATTGTGGAGGCAGGTTGAATATTGGAAGAACCTGTCACAGTACTCCAACCTTGATTAAAACAGAGCATGAGAGACTTTGAGCATGTAGGTGAACAATTGGAACGGCACAGTACCCCTGAGGAGGTGAAGACGTTAATCTATCTCAAGATACGTCAGAAATGTGTGTGGAAAAGGAATGTGTTGAGTCAAAGGTGACCTGAGGTTGTTGGCCTTGCAGGTGGAGGTAAGAGGAGGGCCAAGTGGGGCTGGCCAGAGAGTGAGGGGAAAGGATGGCGAAGGTGTACCGGTGAGGAGGATGTCAGTCTTGCTGGCATGCAGACAGAAATCATTGGTAGTACACCAATTGCAAATGGCAATGAGTCTATCAGAAATAAGGGAGGGAGAAGAGGTGGCCAAGGGCAGCCTGGAAATGAGTTGATTGTCATCAGCATAGCACTGGAAGTCGTAGAAGAAAATGAAAATGCAGTAGGCGAGAGCTGCCAGGTGCTGTTTGTAAAGTGAGGACGAGAGGTCAGACCCTTGGTGAACACCACAGGTAGAGAGGGAGATTGAAGAAAGGAAGGAGTCAACCTGTAGCTGGAAGGGTCACACATGCCAAACAAACATGTCATTGAGTAACACGCATCAATACTCATCAGATGATGCATCATAATCCATCCTCTCTTGCGCTCCATGGATATGTTCTTCCGGGATGAACTCTGAAGTGATCTCCCCATGCTGAGTGAGTTCATCCTCCTCTGGTGGTGGCCTACCACCAGTCACCAGGGACAGTGAATAATTGGAGGCACAATTTTGTTTTGCACTGCGTCAGAGGTCATTCCAACGCTTGTAGCAGTCCTGAGCTGTGTGCACCTGGGATCCCATGGCTGTCACACCATCTGCAACATGCTGCCAGTGAACCCAACGCTAGTGATGCGTTGTATGGCACTGTGGGCCCACAAGCATATTGCGTTGGTGTTCCGACACGTAGTCCACAAGGACGTCCAGTTCCTTCTTGCAGAAAGGCTTCTTCCTTGACGTGCCAGAGGCCGGAGCCGTGTCTGGGGTCCAAGCCTTTTGCGCAGGAGCGCGCTTCCTCCTTTTGGCCAGTGGTACAGACCCTGAGTGGCCATTGTGGCCCTGATCAGTGGGGGCAGTGGCGCTGGCAGACTGGATGAAGGCAGTGGGTGTTGGTTTGAGGACAGAAGGTCTGGCTTGGGTCTGACTCACTGCCGGGGTGGTGCTGGCTGCATCTGCACATGCAGTTACCACCACCTGGCTGCTTGGGGCAGCAGATGTCATAACTGCCCCAGATACGTGTGCCTCAGTCACAGCTACACCAGACACACGTGACCCACACCTCCGGACAAGATGGAAATCATCCTGGGAGCCCTCGTCATGCAACGCAACATGTGCTGCCTGACCCTGAGCCCAGGTGGTGGTGCCCACAGCTGCACCTGCAGCTACCACCACCTGTGACAGCAGATGTAAATTGCTGTTGGGTCATATGGGCGCCAGGTTGTGATGCAACAGCTGCATCACCAGGAGCCACAGGGGGTGGTGGCATGTCTGCGCCAGCACGTGGCTGGGCATCTCGCCCCAGTGGGCCCCCCTGCCTCTTCCCCCTCTGTAGCCACCCTGGCCACCCTGGACTTCCTGTCCTCCATTGTCTCCGCGCCCACATGCCCGACCACCTACAGCCCTGGAAGGACACCCAGCTTTGCCGCCCTTAGCCTTTGGTGGCCTCCCAACCATGGCACAGATGTAAAGTAGCCGATGGGAGGTGCACTCAACAATTGTCCTGGGCAATTGGCTAGAAGTGGGTAGGACACTGGATGGAAAAGGTACCCCAGTGCTCCTGCAAGGCTGTATGTGACCCCTGGGGAAAAATGACGGGTCACACTGTGCTCAAACACCCCCCAAAAAATAAAAAAAATAAAAAATAAAAATAAAAATTCAAAAATTGACAAAGTATAAAAACAATTAATTGTAATTTCACAAAAGAAAAATGTGCATGTGACCTCGGTAGCCCACATGCGTGGATGAAACCTCCAACGTACGGTGTGGCACCCAGGGATACAAAAAATAGGTACACGTGGAACACGTGGGCTACTATGACCTCAAAAACGGTACGCGATGCACAGGGGGAACCACAGTGGGAAAAACTAGCATGCGCAACTCACCGCCTGCATTGCGTGGAAAAAAAAAGAAAAACACATGCGCTTGTGCGCATAGGCAACACCCTGCCAAAAGAAGAGGTACGAACTTCAAATGCTGTGAAATAATCGCGTGTGATTCCAGCAGAGTCAACACACGTGTCGGTCTCCACAAACAGCACGTACAGTGGACTGATGGCCCGCGCTCACCTGTAACCCATGCTGAAGGCAACACCCATGCGCGTAACATCACTGGTGCGCTTACGCGCTAAGGCCCTTTCCTCGGATTACACGCATTCACACATAGACGTGCTGTTTTTGCACATGCGGATGCACCCGTGCTGAGGTTAACGCCTGCGTGTGTTACGTTGCATACATGCTTACACACTAAGGGCCTTTCCTCAGATTACACACTGACGTGCTGTTTTTTCACATGCAAAATCACTCCGTATCAAGCTGGCCACGCGACAACACACGGAAGACCACGCTCCTGCCTAGAAGGCCATTTTCCTGCCCCCGAGAGCCCCAAGCCGACTCCCACCAGCCATCTGCTTCTACCTGCCTGCATGCTGGTGACGTACCCTGCTATTTGGTGCCTGCACGTCAGCCATCTGCAGGGGTCCAGTTGCTGTGACCACCCCTGCTAGAACTGAAGACTCCCGACTGCAGTTCCATCGCTCCACAGACCAGCACCATTACCCAGTTGCCCACCCACACCTGCCTCGGGGGAAACAACATCTGAGACCACTGGCAACCGCCAGCCAGAGAGAAAAAGGGCTGCCAGCTTCACAGCAGGAGAGGTTGGCATCCTGGTGGAGCAGGTCCTGGCGCATCATGATGCCCTCTTCAGAAGAACACGCGTTGACAAGGATGGACAGAGAAGGATCTGGATGGACATCGTGGTTGCCATCAACACGGAGGGGGTGGCAAACCGTCACCTACCTCACGTCCATAAGCACTGGGTGGACTTCAGGTCCAGGACCCTCAGGAAGGCCAGGTGCCTCTTGGATGCAGCGGATACAGAGGGGTGACGGGTCCGCCTTACCAACGACCAGATGAGGGTCCTGGAATGCATACGCCCAGCGCTTCACCTCCAGGTCCTTGAGAGGCAGACCTGTCCGGAGTCGAGCGGTAAGTGTCCATGTGTACTGATTGGATGCTGTGCATGTTGAGGTGTGCCAGGAGTGTGCAGCATGGACATATGTCTGGAAAGGCCCATGTATGGATGTGTATGTGCAGGGACATGAGCCTGCCGCATGTGAGTTCAGTCATGTGTGATGCACATCAATGATGTATGTGTTCCAAAGCATGATGCACAAATGCATGTGGAGACACACACATGTTAGCATTTCTGTGTATGTACCAGGCCATGGTTGGGGTGTGACACATGGATGCTGGTTCCACCTTCATGTACGTGCATGGTGTAAATGTGCATGTGTGTGTGTGTTTGATATGTGTGCAACTGTGATACGCCATGGATGCATGTGACACAGACATGTAGTGAGCCAATTGGCAGATGCGACATAGTTGCCGGTGATTGCACTGTGACAGGTGGTGGAGATGTACAGATGCATGTCTGTCTGGTGGTGTGCGTGCATGTATTTGGCACTCCCTGTGTTGTTTGTGATGTCAGTCTGACCTTTGTATGTTCATGCTGTTGTGTGTGTATGGATGCTGCGCCCTGATGCACCATTCCTATTAATGTGTGCGTGTGTGTGGGTTCAAATGATATGTGTGTTGGGGAGTGTGATGCTATCTGTGAAGTTTGACACTGCCAGTCATGTGCAACTGTCATGTGTGTATACAAACATTGTACAGTGCTCTGATGCCGGTGTTCTGTCTCTCCATGTCTGCAGCATCAACTGATGAAGAGGGCGGACATGGTGCTGTGGAGCACAGCGGCAGGGATCCCACCAACATCCGGAGATGCAGGGCCCAGCTCCCCTCCCAGGTAGTCATCTCTTCAGGGAGTGAGGAGTCTGGTGCCGGTCCACACCACCCCAGCTAGGACAGGATCAATACGGTCACGGATTGCAAAGTCTGCAGGGAGAGGAAGGCCAGTTGTTTTATGCACATCCCCTTCCTGAAAACGGGTCTGGACGGAGGCATCCCTGCTGGTGCTGGATGATGCAGTCACAGGATTGGGGACAGGATTACACACAGGCACCTCTGTGGCGGCCTGTGCTGCCTCCTGTCCCTGCCCCTGGACTGCACCACTAGCACCAGTGGAATCCCCCCCCCAGGCCCTGTACCTGAGCCTTCTGCGGGATCCTCCTCAACCAAACCCTCCACCAACCTGGATGACTCTGTGCCATCTTCCTCCATAGGACCCTGTGGGGGCTCAGCTGCCCCTACTGCTGCCGAGGAGTCCACCTCCAAACGCCGCCTCTTGGATGTAACCTGACCATGCTCCGCAGGCAGCCCATCACCCTTTGGCATGCCCCGCTGGCAGCCCATCCACCCTGACCATGCCCCGCAGGCAGCCCATCACCCCTGGGCATGCCCACAGGAAGCCCATCCACCCTGGGCATGCCCCGCAGGCAACCCTTCACCCCTGGGCATGCTCTGCAGGCAGCCCTCACCACACGGTGGACTTTTTCCACACAATTTCACTGGCACGAGCGGGGTATGCGTATTCTGAGGGTTACGCAGGGTGTTTACCATGCGATTTCGCTGATGCGAGCAGGGTACACGTATTCCGAGGGGTGCACAGGTGTTTTCCACACGATTTTGCTGGTGCAAGCGGTGTATGCGTATTCAGAGGGGTGCGCGGGGAGTTTTCCACACGTGTTTGTGGTTGGGGGACTGTATGCTGGTCAACTGGCCTTTGCACCATGTACTGGATTTGTGCAATGTTTTTGGCTCACACGGCATGGTTGGAGACATAATTGGCGCAGCTGCAGGGTCGCTGCGCCACCCTGCGCCACGGCTGATTATGGATGTTAGTATCCATGAATATGCTGTGCATCAAATGGGTTTTGGCGCACGAGGCTGGCGCAGACTGGCACACGCTCCCTCTGTGTGCCAGCCGCGTGCGCCACTTCTGCGCTTAATTCTATGAATTACCCCCTCCATGTTGACATCGCCACAGAGTATGATGTTGGACCTCTTCTCACTTGTCAATATTACGTGTAACTTAACATTATCTTCAGCTTTCTCTTTCTTAATTTCGATTGTCACATAGTGCATACATGGGGTCAGGTTTATTGAATTTATTATTCTCAAACCATATTTTAATTTTACTAAGGTCAATAGGCCTGCCATCGGTCTTCCCTTTACCTGCTTAATGGCCGGATTACATGCTATTTCATAGTCTTACACTATGGGTTGAGTAAGAAGCCAAGTTTCTTGGAGACATATAATATGTAAAGTTTCTATACCACTAAGACTGTTGTTAAACAGATGGGTAAAGCCTCTTGTATTCCAAGTACCCATCAATATGACCTGCAATACCATTTTAAACTGGCATTATTTCTCATGTTGAGAGTTTAGTGAAGTTTACCCCCAACTCCAACTTTTCACATCATCCTCTTTACCCTCTCTACTGTCGATGGAACTTGGAATCCGATCATTCATTTCTTTGCATGCAAACGTAATTTTAATCTGTTTTTTAGGTGCTGTCCTGACTTCATCATAAAAATACACATCGTGATCTTCTTCTTTACCCTTAGTCGTTCTTTCAAATTGGACTTTTTGACTTGGAGGTGTTTTCTTTTCCTAAACAATCTCCTCAGTTCTTTTGGATAATTGATTTGGTAGCATCTTTATTTTTGCATGTGAGGAATTACCCCATGGTTCAGTTATTCCGAATCCCAATGCATATAGTTCAGGGATGTTTTCAACAATAATGTCTCTCGTAGCTCTCGAATAGATATGCAACAGCACACAATCAGTTATTGCATCTTCTATAAATTCCACTGTTTTTATATTGTTCGTTGTTATAGAACAAAGTTGTGGAAGGTTATTCAGGAGTTGCAGGACGTTGTATCTGTTTAGGATTAGCCCATCATCGGATTGCAGGTTCCTTCTAATAGTAGACAGAAATGTGTAGTTATGTCCTGCTGTTTCTTTAGCAATTGATTCTGTCTATCAAAGGGCACTCTCTTATCCTCTCTCCATGCTTCTTTGGGTTCATCTTTCCTTATCATATCTCTTCCTTTATTGTTTGGGGGCGTTTGCCACTCAGTACATCACCATTTTCAGCACTCTGCTTCACGATTTTGAATCCAATTGTTTGGCCTCTAGATGGTCGAAGCTTTTAGAAGATTAGAGGCTGGCTGAGGCCCATCTTTCATCAAGCGTCAAGGACTTTTTTTGTATTGTTGCTTTTTCCTCTGGTTCCTAGGTTTGGGCACTCCGTTTTTTTTCTTTCTCAGGTGTAACCACCATAGTACAAGTTGTTAGCTGAGTCAAGTTTCCTGTTTGTTTTCTCCTTAGTTCACAAATACTGTGCCAATCTAACATCACTTTTTCCTCAGTATATTCTTCTTCATCTAGTGTTGCATCACCACTGTTGTACTCACACGTAGACAAGTTTGCCAGATCCTCTATCATTTGATCCTCATCATCTTCTACAACTTCAGAGATGATTACTTTTTTATTTCTGATTTCCTGTTGATTCACTTAGTTTTCGATCACCACTGGAAATGGTAAAACCTGGGGACTTAATCTCGAATTACTTGGGACTGTTTGGATCTTTAAATGTAATGATTTGATGTTTCGTAGAAATTTGCAGGAGTTTTTAGAGTTTGCCTTCCTCTTATTTGGCATATGTTTCATTTTCTTTGTCTGTTTGGTTGGCAGTTTGTCATTTCTGCCACCGTTAGTCATAATTTCTCTTTTAGTTTAGTTACAAATGGCAAACGTTTCATTTTTCCCAAGTGTCGTCACTGTGTTAATGTCTACATGGTGCAACAAGGTTCCAGTGACTCCATCAGCATTTGCTGAGGTCGATGGAAAACTAAGTTATGCCTCTTATTCTTTATTGTCTGTGAGTTAGATCATATTTCTGGATGGTTTAGTGCCAGACACAACATCTAGCTGTTTCTCATTTGCACTCTCAACAGAATCCGTTAGATCAACAATGGTCTGTGTTCACGAATCAATTGCAGCTTCAGAGCGCATTTGTGGTTCACCTATTTGATCAATTACTGGGCCGATAAACATTGCTCCTTTTACAGTTGCATCGTTACTGACTACATTCTCAGCTCTTGATCTCACAAATGGTGCCACATCTGCCTCATCTCAGTGTTGCTGGTTTCCTTCATTAAGTAGTTGCTGTTTTTTTAGAATAAGTAAGGCCTCTCGTGCCACTTCAGCTAAGAGTCGTTTATCTTCGGCACTATTTTTTAGTTGGTCCTTTACTTGCGCGACAACAGCTTCATTGTTCATCTGGCTATTTACTGCGTGAATTTTCACCTCTTGTTGTAAAAGATCCATGTTTTTTCATTTAGAATTGACTAATGTCATCAAAGTGATTTGATATCCAAGGCTTTAATTTAGGTGTTCATAGAGCTTTATCAGTGGCGCAACAGATATTGTTAGTGCTCAGATTATGTTTGGTCTAAGCTGGTTGATCACTTGTTCAACCAGTTCAAAACATTCTGTTTGGGGATCGACCAAACATTTTAGAATGTCTTGATTCCTCATATTATTTTGCCATCTTACTTTTCGGAAATTCTCTTTCAACTATGGATGAATCCGAATCTGTGGTGCTGTCTTCACTTGTCTCAGAGGAGTCAGATATCAGACTCCTCCTAGGATTGTTCTCACTTTTTCTACTTTTCTTCGCTTTTATATGTGTCATATTTTGATTTTTTTGTAGAAAGGTACTTTTCTCTTTCTATTCTGTGAGCATGCTACTGTAGTTGGACTGGTGCTGGACGCAATCCTTCTGCATTTAATCGGGCGACAAAGATTTAGTGATTCTCTTTGTTCACCAAGGCTCCTTTCTATCTGTTTACAGATTGCAGCGTTTCCTGCTTCTTTAAACTCAGATAGAGGGCTTATCATTTTCTCATTGTCTGATGCTTTCTTTTGTTGTAACGAGGGAACAGACAACTTTTAATTGATTCCTTTTAGGTCTTCAATAAGCTTATCCACCAAAAACAGTGAATTTTGCCTCTCACTCTAGAGGTTAAATCATTAGCTGCCAGAAAGACTTCTTCATCTAGCCTCAGTGTTGTGTTCTCATGACATACTATTTGTGTTTCCGGGCTAACATGGGCACTTAAATCACTTACTGCAAAAGCTTCCATCTCTAAACAAAATTGATACATTTTGGGGGATTTCTGCTGCTCATTTAACATCAAGGGCCTCATTACGGGTCCGCTCTGCTGGAATCCAGGGATTCCGTGATAACGGTGACTCCGCTTCCTCGATCGCAAGGTTGCGGAAAGAAGGGACGATTACGGCACGTGGGTCGCGTGCAACACACCGAGGCGGAAACGGAGTTACCGCCGTCATGTAAACACCCATGCACGCGGACTTTATGCCACAGAAAACAGTGCAAAACCTGTGTCCGCCCCCCCCGCCGACGCGGAAACATCGGAAGCAGAAATACCATGACTGCGGGAAAAAAACGGAAACAGAGAGGCGGCCACTATATAAAGCACAATCCACTGCCATCATCAGACATCACAGGTCAGATCACCTCCCTGAGACTGACAACTCATCACATCTAACACCATCATGGCATCCAGAATCCCAGCACGCAGACAGCGAAAGCAGCGCTTCAGTGAGGCTGAGCTCACAGTTCTGGTGGAGCACATTGTTGAGCATGCGGAAATGCTCTTTAGTGCAGACCAGCGGCACGCTACTCAGCAATGCCGCAAGGAGGTGTGGGCGGAGGCAGCACGCAAGTGCACAGCGGTCGGTGGGACCACACGCTCTGTGAAGGACTGTCTACGAAGTGGGATGACCTCAGGCTCCGGGTGCGCAACCTCATCACTGCACACCGCCAACACAGCACTGGCACTGGTGGAGGCCCTGCATCCCCTCTCGAGTTGCAATCGTGGGAGGAGCGCTGCAGCAGTGTCATGCACCTCGACGGCCTCCACGGCATAGGAGAGGCAGAGGCAGTAGTGAGCCCACCTGCAGATGCTGGTAAGTGCACAGAGTACAAAGCCATAAGTGTGAATGGGAGTGACCCAATGGACCCACACACAATGCCCCCCCAAACAGGGCAGGAGTGACCCAATGGACCCACTCACAATGCCCCCCCCAAACAGGGCAGGAGTGACCCAATGGACCCACTGACTGGCCAGATGATGAGTACCACATCCCCAAAGCATGACCCCTGGAAATGCACACAGTGTGTGCCTGACTGGAAGCAGAGACACACACACCTTGAGTGCATCAATAGTCACAAGTGTGTAAATGCAAGTGGTCATTGATTGTGATGTTCGATGCATGTGAAGGACACATTTAGTAACATCACACAACTAACAGCATGCCCTCTGTATCCCCACAGTTGTGACAAGTGACAGCAACGACGGCCAAGAGGCAACACAGCGGCCACCTGCACACACCCAACGCAGCACTCTTGCCCAGGAGGATGATGCTAGCTGCTCAGTCACACAAGCACCGGCAGCATCAGGCACACCGGCTGCATCAGGCACACCAGCAGACGCCACCATCCCCATGCAGGCACCCACCTGGCCCCGGATTACGATTCGCAGCCCATCTGCACAGCTGAGGAGGCTGCATCGAGTGATGGAAGTGCCCCGGCCATGCAGGCCGAAGCAGTACAACAGGGTGAGGGGGACAACATGGATGAACTGTCACCCGTCCATGGCCTACAGTTCAGCCCCCAAGAACTGCACAGCCCCGTGCGCTCCACAACTCCCTACATGGCTGAGCTCAGTACACGCTTGCAGCACATCGAGCAACAACAGGCCACCCAGATGCAGCTGTTGGAAAGACAGCTGGAGGAGGCCAGGTTGCAGCATGAGGAGGCCATGCATCATTGGGAGGAGGCCAGGCTGCAGCGTGAGATCAATGCTACGTCGGTGCTTCGGCTCTCCAGGTCGATTGGACGATTTGCGGCCACCATTGTCACCCTGGCACAACATTTCAGGGAAGGGAACAGTGTGCAATCCAGCATTGCCGAGTCAATGTTGGTAGCCCAGCAGGCGTTTCATGGACGCTTACCCATAGTCACACCGACAGTCACCTCAGCCAGCACCACCCCATCCAGCTCTGCCACTGGCGGCCCACGGAGGCATTCTAATCGGCTGACTGGGCCCGCCAGCAAGGACACGCCTGCGCATAAGCGCCCCCGCAAATAGTGGCTTGTGGGATGCCAGTCAACATGACATTTGGGGACACCATGGGTGTAGGGGGGTGGGAACATTTGGGTGGTGGGGGAGGTCCATTAGGGGGTTAGTTGTTGGGGCTTGGTTGGGGGTGGGAACATTTGGGTGGTGGGGGAGGTCCATTAGGGGGTTAGTTGTTTGGGGCCTGGTTGGGGGTTGGTACGTTTGGGTGGTGGGTGGGTGTTATGCTCGAGCTAAAACATGGCGCTGGTGCGCAGTGAATTCTGGGGGCACTCAGAGCCATAATGGATATTTATTCCATGCCTCAGTGAAAAGCTGTAATTACTTTGCTGAAAGCTGAATTTGCTTTGCTGAAAAACATGCTTTCTAAACCTGGTATGCAGACAGTCAAGGACATTCTGCTGGGAAAGCTGGTTTTGTTATGTCTTGCTATGAGTTATGGAATTGTGTTCCGTGGTGTTTTAGATGAAAAGGGAAGCTTTGGTCCTTGGTGTTACTGTCGGTTGACCCGGCTGGCAATCAACAGTTACTCAGCAATGCGCAAATACTAATGTCAGAAGGTTCGAGAAATTGCCACCCCTTTTGAGGAGGGCACATATATGCAGAGCTATCGGGAAGGTCAGGGGAAACCACAAAAGACCTCAGAGGGGGGATGCCTTGTTACGACCTTCCTGTGGGCTGTTGTGCCCTCTGCCTGGCTGTTACCGGGGTCTTCCAACCACTTCTGGTGAGATGAGTGATTCAGTTACGCCCACGGTGATGTATTTTCTTTTGAATTCTCTGTCTTTTCTGTAATTTATTTCTGTGTTATCACTTGTTGCTTCCAAGCTATAAATAAATAGCCATAAAAGTGCTCATTATTTCACTAACTGCGTATTTGGCTGTGAGTTATTGCTTCGCCTACCTGCGTTCACATTATTTTTCTTTGCTCTACACATGTACTGGTGATGAAGTGTCCGTGCACATTTGGAGAGCAAAACAGTGGGCACGGGTGTACAGCTTCCCTACCCAATGCACTTTCTTTCCTGGTTTATTGATAATACAACACCTTTGAAAACTACCATAATGAGTGGACATCTGTATTTCATTAGCAGGCAAAATACATGTATTCATCGGCATCGTCATATCCATGCTTTGCTGTCAATGTGCAGTCTCTCAAAAGTAAATGCGAATGAGTGTGTCCCGTGCTTGATGGCCATGTTGCGCACCCCCAGGAGGGTGTGGAGCCACCCCATCCACATCCCCATCCCCATCTCCATCCCCATCTCCATCCCCATCTTCATCCTCTGCGTCTGGGGGCAGCGGAATGTTCCTACACAAGGACAGATTGTGCAGCATGGCATACACAAGCACAATTTTACCCGTCTTCCCTGGGTTGTAGAGCAGTGATCCTCCACATCTGCTCAAGCAGCGGAACCTGGCCTTCAGTAGGCCAAATGTCCTCTCAATCATGCCACGTGTATGGACGTGTGCCCTGTTGTACGCCTCCTCATGCCTGTTCCTTGGCCTCCGTACAGGCGGCATCAGCCATGGTGTAAGTGCATATTCAGCATCACCTACATGGGATGGATATGTGTGGGACATGTCAGTGTTTGTGGTATCATCTCTTGATCTGATGCAGTGCATATTGTGTCATCATTCATTCATCCATATGGGCCAAGCAGTGGTCGGAAGGGCGGGTGATTGCCATTCATGGGTAATTGTTGTAGATGGTGGCATTTGGACATTGCCCTATTACTTGCTGTGCATATGAAGTTGACCTTGTGGACAATAGTGGTTGGTAAGTATGGCACTGTGCAATGACGAGCACACATGGTGGAGTCAATCTATGGGCTGTGATGATTTGGCTGTTGCAGGATGCCTCATGTGCAGCCGTCATGTGCATTGAGGGGGCAGTGGTGCTAAGTGTGGGTGGCTGGATTGAGTGGATCAACTTGTATGGCCTTGTGGTAGCATTGGTCGTATGTCTCTTCAGGCAGGGTGTGTACTGTGCCAACCTGTCATGTGTACCTTTGTGATGTGTGGGTTATGCCCACCGTACATTACATGGGCCAGGGGGTGATGCATGTGCAGTTGTAGCAGCCCACTCAGACAGGTCATTGGCCTGGGCACACAACACACTTCCACAGGGCCTGTGCATTGGCAGTTGTACTCACCCAATAGCCATGTGCTTTGTCCAGCGTAGCGTTCCATGTAGCGTGGCAATGTGGCATTCCGCAGGACCATTGAGTCATGTGTTGACCCTGGGAAATGTGCGCAGCAATTTGTAATCACTAGTCCGGCATCACATACCATCTGTACATTCAGTGAGTGGTACTGTTTCCTATTGCGGTACACCATCTCCATTGCACGTGGTACTGTCATCTCTATGTGGGTGCAGTCTACTGCACCTGTGCAATTTGGCATGGCTGCAATGGCATGGAAGGCCAACTTGGTGGCAATGACCTCTGCAAGTGTACGGGTAGGGTGATGTGTTCTGACACATGGCGCAGCAGGGCATCCAGTACCTGTCCCAATATTTTTGAGAAATAGGGTTGTGAGAGCCCGTGCAGCTCACCAACTGTGTGCTGATAAGTTCCGGTGCCTAGAAAATGCAGTACTGACACCACATTCAGGAGGGGGGGATTGTGGTGGAAATGGCAATGTGGCTGCTGATGTCGTCCTCAATCATGGCGGTGATGTATATGATTGTTGGACGGTCCAGCCGGTATAATATGTGGATCTGTCCTGGGGTCAGGTTCCAGGGTGAGGCCCTGATGCAGGGTATTGCAGGCTGCCTGCGGGGTCGTGCCAGCTGTACAATTGGGTTTGGCATGGGTGCAGGGTTTGCTAACTGCCGCCTGCACCTCCTCCGCCTCCGTCTCATCCTCCTCTGCACCATTACTGCCACCATATGCGCTGGAGCTCATTTGGGGCACCTGTGGCCTGATTCAGCTCACCTGGGACTGTTTAACGTCATGTTCGCGGTGGCGACGATACTGCCTCCATGGCCAAAGTTTTTCCGCCATTTTTATGGCGGTGTTTCCATGTCTGTGGTACTCGTGATGCCCATGGTGTTTCGTGTTGCCGGTTTCGCCGCCGACGCATTTTATGAATCCCTTAACTCCGCGGCGGCGGTTTGTGGTGGTGGTTTTTCCGGGAACGTGGGTCATGATTACGCAGTCACAGAAACGGCGCCGGTATGGTTTTAGTGGTGGCGTTAAATGTGGGTCAGCAGGCACGTAATGAGGCCCCAAGTCTTTTATTACAACCTTCTCCTTTTTCTCCTTTTTTGCGATCTGCTGTACGATTGCAGTACACACCATACGAGTACTCTGAGTGAGGGAGGAGATGGAGTTAAAGAGGCAGCAGTTTGGGCTATTCTAAGCAGTTCACTATCTACGTGGTAGGAATCTGGTCTTAGAACATTTTTACAGCCCTCCATCTGCTTTACGAAGTCACCGACGGACCTTGGAGAGGCCGGGAAAGGCGCACATCCCACAAGCAGCGAACGGCCGAAGCAACGGGAGCAGCGGTGCATCCCTGCAGCTTGACTGCGGTAGGTGCTGGGGGGATCAGAGCAACTGGGCACAAAGCACTACAGTCAATAGAGTCTGAGGGTGCCAATGGCACAAAGAACATGGAGGATAACATGGTGGGGGCGGGAGCGGGAGGAGAGATCTCAGATGATAAAGGCAAAGGGAAGAGAGGTTGGGCAAAGTTACTTGCCTCGTACAGGCGACATACCGTAAAGTCCTTTGCTGCTGCTGATGTATTTACCTGACGGCCCCCTGCAGGCGCTGACTGCAAACGCCATAATCTCGCTCACGTCAAAGTAAATGAAGGAGTCAAGGAATGTAGCGAGAGTGTAGTGTCCATTTTCACTGCTCTCACCGCCCACACCGAACACAAGAAACACTCCCAGACAATCTGCGACGCTTCGCGTGAGTAGAGCGGTTTCTGACTGTTCACTCCTCTTTTCCAATGGAGATAGTAGAGGTACGCCACACGACAGCACAGCATTCCACAAGAGTACTGAACACAAGGAACACTCCCAGGCACTCTGCGACGCTCTGTGTGAGTAGAGGGTTTTTGACTGTTCATTCCTCCTCTTTTCCAATTGATAGTAGAGGTACTCCACACCACAGCACAGCAATCCACAAGAGTACCGAACACAAGGAACACTCCCAGACACTCTGCAACACTCCACGTGAGTAGAGGATTTTTCAATGTTCACTCCTCCTCTTTTTCAATGGCGATAGTAGAGGTACTCCACACCACAGCACAACAATCCACAAGAGTACCGAACACAAGGAACACACCTAGACGCTCCGATAGGTATAAGTATTTCCTTCACGGTGTACACCAACGTTCTGTCTGACAAACTCCCTGGACTTCTAGCCCTAGGTATTAAGAGCGTAGAGATGGGCTGGTTAGACAGCCCTCTTACTGTTTATTTTTATTGAAATCCGAGTGCCTCTGTAAATGTGAAACCTTTCGAGGTGTTTGGCAGTATTCTATTTGATTGGTTTGCCAATAACAATGCCGGGAAGTGATTGTTGCAGGGTTTGTAATAGCACACATTTTGAGGTCTACTACCAGTCGGATAAATGTAATGAATTTTTACATGAATCTCTCCCTAGTCTGGATGTCAGACTTTTCCTGATTTTGGACAAATGGAATCATACTCGATTTAATGGTAGAATTGTGGTTGATATCCCTGCGAGGTGCACCTGGAAAAGAGGTTCTTCTACCACTATAATTGATTATGTTTATGTTTTCAACTTAGGGGGTAATTCATAGAATTCAGCGCACAAGTGGTGCACACGGCTGGTGCACAGTGTGCACGTGCGACAGTCTGCGCCAGCCGCATGCGCCAAAATCCATTTCTGCACACAGCGTATTCATGGATTTTAACATCCATTACCAGCCGTGGCACAGAGTGGCACAGCGACGCTGCAGCAGCGGCTGTTACGCCCCCAAACCCTCCCCGTGCACCATGCACAGTGCACAAATCCTGTGCACGGCGCACAGGCCAGTGGATCAGCATACAGGCCTCCAACCACGAAAAGGCCTGTAAAACTCCCCGCGCACCCCTCCAAATACACGTACACCACTGCGCATGGAGTTTCACACGCGATTGTCCCTGTGCGAGTGGGGTACGTGTATTTCGGGGATGCGCAGGAAGTTTCACATGCGATTGTCCCTGTGCGGGCAGGGTACGTGTATTACTGGGGTGCACGGGAAGTTTCACACATGATTGGCCCTGTGCGAGCGGGGTACGTGTATTTCGGGGGTGCGCGGGAAGTTTCATACGAGATTGGTCCTGTGCGAGCGGGGTACGTGGATTTCTGGGGTGCGTGGGAAGATTCACACACGATTGTCCCTGTGCGAGCGGGGTAAGTGTATTACTGGGGTGCGCGGGAAGTTTCACACACGATTGGCCCTGTGCGAGCGGGGTACTTGTATTACTGGGGTGCGCAGGAAGTTTCACACGCGATTGGTCCTGTGCGAGTGGGGTATGTGGATTTCGGGGGTGCACAGGAAGTTTCACACATGATTGGCCCTGTGCAAGCGGGGTATGTGGATTTCAGCAGTGCGCGGGAAGTTTCACACGCGATTGGCCCTGTGCGAGCGGGGTATGTGGATTTTGAGGGTGCGTGGGAAGTTTCACACGCGATTGGCCCTGTGCGAGCGGGTTACGTGGATTCCAGGGGTGCGCTGGAAGTTTCACATGCGATTGGCCCTGTGCGAGCAGGGTACGTGGATTCCGGGGGTGCGCAGGAAGATTCACACACGATTGGCCCTGTGCGAGCGGGGTACGTGTATTATTGTGGTGCACAGGAAGTTTCACACACGATTGGCCCTGTGCGAGCAGGTACGTGGATTTTGGGGGTGCGGGGGAAGTTTCACACGCGATTGGCCCTGTGCGAGCGGGGCACGTGGATTCCAGGGGTGCGTGGGAAGTTTCACACGCGATTGGCCCTGTTCGAGCGGGGTACATGGATTTCAGGGGTGCAAGGGAAGACTCACACGTGATTGGCCCTGTGCGAGCGGGGTACGTGTATTTCAGGGGTGCGCAGGAAATTTTACACGTGATTTGGCATTGTGGGTCCTCCCAGGTGTACCCTCTACCCCCTCCACGGCCCCTGCAGGCAGCCCACACCACAGGGGACTACCCTGCACCCCTGGTCATGTCCTGCAGGCAGCCCAGCCCATCCACCATGGGCATGCCCCCAGCCAGCCCACATGTCACCTTGCACTAGTGATCACCAACTCATGTCCCCCAGCACCCCCACCCCCATCAGTGAGGGTCACCTACCAGCAGGGCTCGACTCATGCCCCCTCAGCACCCCCACCCACCTAGCATTGACGGGCACCTGCCAGCAGGGCCCGACTCATGTCTCCCAGCACCCCCCATCAGTGAGGGTCACCTGCCAGCAGGGCCCGACTCATGTGCCCCCAGCACCCCCAACTCCCATCAGTGAGGGTCACCTGCCAGCAGGGCCCAACTCATGTCCCCCAGCACCCCCACCCCATCAGTGATGGTCACCTGCCAGCAGGGCCCGGCTCATGTCCCCCAGCACCCCCACCCCCATCAGTGAGGGTCACCTGCCAGCAGGGCCCGACTCATGTCCCCCAGGACCCCCACCCCCCATCAGTGAGGTTCACCTGCCAGCAGGGCCCGACTCATGTCCCCCCAGCACCCCCATCCACCCAGCATTGACGGGTACCTGCCAGCAGGGCCCGACTCATGTCCCCCAGCAGCCCCACCCCCCATCAGTGAGGGTCACCTGCCAGCAGGGCCCGACTCATGTCCCCTCAGCACCCCCAACCCCCATCAGTGAGGGTCACCTGCCAGCAGGGCCCGACTTATGTCCCCCAGCACCCCCAGCCCCCATCAGTGAGGGTCACCTGCCAGCAGGGCCGGACTCATGTCCCACAGCACCCCCATCCCCCATCAGTGAGGGTCACCTGCCAGCAGGGCCCGACTCACGTCCCCCCAGCATCCCCAAACCCCATCAGTGAGGGTCACCTGCCAGCAGGGCCCGACTCATGTCCCCTCAGCACCCCCAACCCCCATCAGTGAGGGTCACCTGCCAGCAGGGCCCGCCACATGTCCCCTTGCAACATGAAAGGAAGATGCACAATCATGGCCCTCATGTGCACCAGAATACCACTGCACGCCACACCAGTCTTACCATGCAATGATTTAACCAATCCACCCCACACCGACATGCCTATGTCAGGACACAAATCAAAGGTCAACCATGTAAATCAACACATGTCCGTCACACACACACACTGTTTGCCATAGATTGTGTAAAACCACAATTTCACATGCATGAACCCAATGAGTGAATCCCACACATGGAATTAAAATATCACAATGTATTAACAAAATCAATTTAATGAAATGAAAGGCCAAAAATCAAACA